>NC_064670.1:83253532-83564865 GCF_943734685.1 Anopheles coluzzii
ATATCTTCCATCAGAACCGGTAGACCAATTCAATACAGCAACAATGGATCATACAACTTGGGGCTGCTGTTTTCCACTTCTCGACTTCGTCCGTCGAGGCAGTGTGAATGGGATAGGAAGAGGAAGCCAGGGCATAATATTCAACCCTCGTCCATCGGAAGCGAACGGATGGATAGCATTTCCTCTTCCGCTCGGGTGCATCGTTTAATGCACTTTGAAGCCCAAACCCGAAAAGCGGATGGCGAAACAAATCTGTTCATCCTCCGTCTGTGCGGTGTGATCGGCAAATGCACGTCGGTAGCCCCAAAAACCTTCCTCTCACGATACAACGCCTTGCCGGCACTATAGCACCGTCTTCTGCCATGGTGAAGCTTCTCGAGAAGGAAGTGCACCATGATTCAACTAATAGTTTGCGAAAACATCGTTAGCAAAACTCATCACGTCCGCTTCACCCTGCATGAAGAAACCACGGGCGGTTGTGCACCGTGCTCAATCGATCGGAGGTAGTTTTCTTTCGGTTAAGGAAAGATGTTTACTTCCGGTGCTCGGTGCTCGGCGTCCTGCTTGGCTAAGATGCTTCGTTTAAAATTCTGTCAGGGTTTGTTTTTTGCATTCCCGAGCTCGAGGACAAAGAAACCCGACGCCAGCGTTAAAGGGAAGCTGTTCATGGTCTGGCACGGAACAGAGCTTACCGGCACAGGAGACAAGGTACGACGGCTGTAATAAGCAGGAAGGGACGAAATATTTTTTCATTAGCATAGGAAAGTAGCGCTGGTGTAGCTGCCTCTAGCCAAATGTACAATAAACAATTGCACTTTCCCCCGGGTCACCTTCAGCATACCCTGTGCTTGGACCGTGAAGAAGAAAGAGACATTTGGACATTTTGGGCATACTTATCCCCAACCATCACTGGTGGTGTGAAAGCTTCTTTATGATCCTTTGTTTCATATTGTGATCGACAGAGCTGTCTGCTGCCCTTATTCTCGAGGAGGCACTTCGTCATTGTTAGTGGAAATTGATTAATTCATTTCTTTCCTCCTTTTCAAAAGATTCCTTCAGATCGGTGTGCGCAAATGTGCAAAAGGGCTCAAACAAAGTAAAGCTTATCTTAGAGAGAAGAAAACTTTGAACAGTTTTTATTTGAAAAGCTCAGGGTTTTGTGCAATTACACTAAGTAACATTTCTAGAGTACTGCTTCATCCTATTGTAAGCTTTAAGAAAACGAGCAAGTTTAATATATTCTACTTTCGGGGAAACAACAGTTGAGTTTTATTACTTGAATGATACCTGTGATGAACATAAAACAAAATTTAATTACTTGAATTATTGACAATTGTCTATGACACGATATAGAATCAGAATATACTATATTTTGTTACTGGAATCAAATGAGGGATATGTTAACGTTTAGTTTCATAATTTATACTGTTTTTTTATTTATTTTCTCTGTGAATGTTTGTGTTCATTTGCATTCACACGGTGTAGTTTCATTCTTCTTGTGAATCGTTGTTCGTTTTATCAAAGCAATAAAATGGTGGTAGCACATTTAATTATTTATCAGGCAGTATTTTAGCTTTAAAATTATCTGTTTAATCCGAAGCCTGATATTTAGCTTCACATATTTAACTGTTTAACACTTTAAAATCTATTTCCTTGGTTTTGATTACCCAAAGCGTAATTCAAAGAATATTATTTTGATAACACCATTTTGAATCCATCATTTATAGATAAATGTATGCTGTTGTTAATCACATGTTACTCCAAAGTTGTACTGCTGGCACCCTATTCAACTTACACGTTATATTATGTACCTTTATATCCTTACAATTCTCCCGTAACTAAATAATATAAAGCAGCTTTATCCCTTGAGCCTTTTTCATCCTACTTCTGAACAGTTTTCTTTTTTTTATTTCACTATCACTTTTATGCCAGCAACATTATCCGTAAACTATTGAGCCAAACTATTTACTTAATGTGTTTATTATTTTGTATCATTGAATTTAACCACCTTTCCAAATGCCCTAACAATAAAAAAACACATGAGCACCCCAACACTTCAACACACAACTGTCAGCTAATTGTTCATGATGCAAAATTATTAATTTACTTTTTTCTTCTTTTTCTCTTTTCTTTTTTATGTCAAACCCATTGTTCGCTCTTCATGCAAAAACCAAAACAAACAAACCAATACAAAACAAAAATCGTACCATTCCCGTACCTGGCGTGTGTTGTGTGGTAAATGTGTGGTGGTATCAATCAACAAACTCGCCCATTTCGACTTCATCAATTGGAAATTGACGAATAAAAACACCAATTCAAAAATGATCAAAATAATTAACTCCATCAACAAATCAAACAAAACCAACATAACCAACCACCACCACCACCACAACCACCACTATCATAATCATCATGCTCATTCGTTGAAATGCACGCAAAAACAAACAACAACCATCAATTCGGTCTGCAAAACAACTACTTACAAACAATAACAAACATTTGTGTTACGGTGTTTTTGCATTGCATCACACTTTAGATCGAAAGCTTTTCGTTGGCATGCTTAGCAAGCAGCAAACTGAAGAGGATGTAAGACAGTTGTTTAACGCGTTCGGAACCATTGAAGAGTGCACGATCCTGAGAGGACCGGACGGTGCCAGCAAAGGTAAGTGCTAAATGTAATTGATTCTTCCCGTTTTCACAACTTGCTCCTGTTTTACGTTAGCGCTAGGTGTACGATTAGTTATGTGCTGCTATTCCACAATTTCCAATCGTATGATCGGTTCGATTTTTTCTTTATTTTTTTATAAAAAATCTTCGGTTATTAAACTCGTTCTCAAAACAAAGTTTTCTTCTTTACTATATTTTATGTTTTCTTTCACTGTGAGTTGTTTATGAATGCGTCCGAGTCCATTTCGAGCATTTAAACAATACAACTTTGCACGTATACACAACGGGCACTATTCTTCCTTTCACTGGTATGCGTGTTGTGCTGTTCCTGTGTATTAGATTGTGTGTTTTATGCCTATTATGTCATGCGTGTCCAATAATTCTCCGACGGCAGGTACGAAATATAAATGTTTAATTTGTGTCGTTTACGTGTGTGTTTGTGTTTATTGTTATTAGGGTTGCTGAAGCGTAGCATAAGATGAGCTTGAAAAAACTAAACCATTTGTGCTGTATCCAAACTAGGTAAACACTTGTTCACATGACTCTTTCCTTTTGTACACAATGTAATAGCAAATATTACTCGCTGAAGCTTAACAAATCATTTCCGATTTTCAATTATCATTCATTCTACACCAACTACGCTCTTCAGCGTTGGGATAGGAAAACCTGCTAAAACTTGCAATAGATCTTGGGAACTAATTTAGTCTAACTCAGTACAAACACACCCGGCTGCAATCAATAGTCTTCCGAGCTGGGTAATTTGTAAGCGTTGCACAGGTTACTGAAATTTTTCCTCCTTCCTTTCTCAACCTTACACCATCTCGCTCTCTGAAAAGAAGAATGATTCGTATCATTTTAATTGCTCATTTAAGCTTTCGGGTTTCGTTTTCATTCGCGCTTTTCAATCTTCCTATATCATCGCAAGCTATCCTACGGATGCTCGTTTGCGAGGAAAAATTCTATACTGGGTTTTGAGAAAGGAGAAACAAAAAAATGTAAAAGTCCAAGTGGAAAGATTAATTACAGCTGCTGCCGGGTGGTTGGCGGAGCAATCAGCGAAGCCGTTTTTTTTTCGGGCACTTTTTTCTCCATCGTACACTCCTGACCCCTTTTTGGGCGATCTTTTCTACACTCCGGGCGTGCAATAATAATAACACAAGAATTCAAATCCTTCTTTAAGCTCTGGAAAAATGCCAGTCATTTCTCTCTAACTATATCCGGACACATAAACACTCCGGGTTTACCTTCCGGGACAGAGTTCGCGCCAAGGGTAAGGTCCATTCATTTCGGACTCCACGGTCCCGATGGCGATGTTGTTTGCCGCTTTTGCGTCTTGCGTCCGTGATCCGCTTGCTAGTTGCTAGTTTTGCTCATTGTCCTTTGGATACAATTTTCCCTCCGTCAGGCATAGTCAAAGGGATAGTCACCGACGGTGTGTTACATTCAGCGCTGAGCAGCCATTTTTTCAATTACCTCATTTTGGAGAGTCCATCCGTCAACCAGATCCACCGAGAAGCTGGGATCGTGGGAGAGTTGTATCATTTATTTTACCACGTCGCCCATGGAAGGGACGCTTCCTGTCACCTTTCCCAGGCCAGAGCCAAGTGTGGTTGGCTCCTCGGGCAAGATACTATCTATATGCACCCGCAACAGACGAGCGCATTTTTCTCATCGCAAAATAACCCCAAATGCACACTCATCAGTCGACCACTCAGGCCTGGGCCAAGCGGTAAGAGGATTTACTAGTTTCTGTTCGATGGCTTTTTTGCTGTTGTATTCTTTCATTCAATTCTGATCTCGGATTTTCTCGTTACCCACCGAAACGTGTAGATTGCAACAGTACTTCGACAGAGCACTGCTGTTCGCTTCTGCCATATTCGTAATGGCGAGTTTGAAAAGGGAAGCATTTTACGAGACCAACAGCTTTTGGCTGTATTTACACGTTCTTTGTGTGAGATTGTTTCAGCGACCTTTACATTCACTCTCTTCAAGCCTTGTCTTGTTTCTCGTTCCAAGAGTTTTGTGCTTTAACAAGTAGAGGTACTTTACTTCTTCGACAGTTTGGCTTATGATTGGCAGTTACCGTGAAACTGGTGACTACTTTAATCTCAAATGGTCCCATACACTTGGTGACCATTGCTACGCATTATGTTTATTTTTTCCTTTCACTCGTTATTCCTTTTACTTTCGTTCCCAAATGTCAATCTAATAGCTTTTTTTCATTCATCCCGCCTGTCGCCCGGCTCCCAGGTTCACTTCCAGACACCGTAACACTCTTTGTTTTCAACGAGTACTTTTTATTTAAAAAATGAAACTAATTAAAAATTCTTCTTCGGGCAGCTAGGGAGGCTGAATCCAAACGCACAAAAAAACCCGTCCCATGGCTGGCAGTGACGAATGGTCTGAGATGATCCAATCCGCAGCAGAAGGGAGACGCACAACGTAGGAAACAAAATGCATCCGAAAAAAAGTTAATTTCACTTGCTCTGAGTTTGCTAGAAGTAAAATGATTTTTTTTTCTTCTTCTCGTTGTTGCAAAGAAGGAAGTCCTCTGTCAGGGTTTTATTAATTAAAACATAAATGGAAAACAAGTCTGGCGGTACGATTGCACGGAAAGGGTATTCCGCTAACGATGTTGGATCCATAAAGTGGAGTTCACTTTTTAAATTCCGTGGTACGAGTGAGTGTCCTTTATTCGGACACACTAAGATGAAAAGTTTAAGTGTTGTATTTAACACTATGCTTGACGTGTAAAATAATATCAAACCATTTCTTCTGCTACAGTTGATATTTTTAACGAAAAACGAGGGTGAGACGAAATTATTCGCGATGCTGATAAAAACGCAGAATTATTGGTTATCCCCCAACCGGAACGTGATTGGAACGAGCGTTTTCATCACACTGCTAATCGGAAGAAAATTACTCCAATCACGTTTTCTCACTCCAAGTTCAATCTCTCGCCAAACCCTCCATAGATACCCCAGAAAATCTACTTCCATTGATGCGTTGAGTTCTTTTCCACGCTCCCAACATAAGGACACGTTCGAAAACAACAAAAACAGTACCATTTTACGGAGAAAGTGTTATTTTTTTTATTTGTGTGCGCTCGGTTAGTCGTTGATTGGAAAGGGTTCCCTCTGCAAAAGCCTCATCACGGTATCTTCGTGAGGAACGTAACAACTACGTAAAAGCGGACAACCGTTCGTTCGATCACGCAACAGTAACAGACCCTCAGGCAAACCCCTCTACCGAACCACATTGATGGCAGGAAAATGGGTCACCAGATAAGATCGGTCCGTACTAAAATATTCCAAAAACATCTTGCCATTTCTTTCTCTCTGTCTCCAACTTTCACTCCCTCACAGTGCTGGATTTCGATGATTTCGGGGTTTGTGTTACTTTTATCGTCAAATTAAAACGCCAAAATGAATTGTTTTACTATCGCACGAACGTCTGTCGGAGTCCGTGTTACAGGACAATCTCTGGAACGAGGAGAAAAACATCCCTCGCTATCGATCTGTTTGACACGCACTCCCTTAAGAAGCACGTTTTGACAAAAGCAGGCTGTCGCTTACGATTTCACTGCCTCTTGGATTACTCTGCTGGCTGGCAATGGATGAATCGGAATTGAACGATGAATGAAAGGATGATGAAGAAATAGAGAGTCCACGAGATAAGATGGCACTGGGACATAAAACGAAAATCCTCCGGTTCCGGAAGGCTGTTGCTACATCGGAATAGTTAGCAAAGTTCTACCAACTTTCATTTCGCCCAACGACTGTAGTTTACTACACACCAACGGGTTGTATGTACTAGATTGTGTTTTTGTCTTTCTTCATTTCATAACATCTTTTGCTTGCTTTAACGCAGAGCGGCACTTCTTTGAACAAATTGCAACTGTTGCACTTAACATCGCCCAAGAATAATTCAAGTGCTTTATCCATCTTTTCGTCCATTACATTCCAACCGAAATGGCACACGAGGCACCCATAATGGTGACACTCCTACAACAAAAGCCCTTGGAAACATTATCTGGACTTCAATCTCGATAAAAAGTAAGCTTGCTGCCCATTTCTTCGCTGTCTCACTTTGACGTGCCCCGATAAGGGCCCTTGGCCAGTCAAGAGCAAGCACACCAAAGCAGATAGAAACGGATAATGATGAAAAACGTAACAGCATTTGAACGCTGGAGGCACAAAAAATAGTCGCTGCTGTCTTGAGATAGAAGTCACACTCACTAAACCGTGATAAATTCAAACCCATCTGAACAGCTGCCCGAGCAGAACGGGCAGCGGAATTAAAAGCGCAAGCGGACGTCGAGCGAATCAAGCAGAAGACTTAATTCGTCGAGAGTGGCATTCTTTTTCAGGGTTTGTAAGGGTGGTGTTGGTCCACTCTTCGCTTCAGATTCGAGCTTAATGTATCTGTTTCGGAGTTAACAAAGAATACAGCATAAAAAAAACTTCAATCCTAGCAAAAATCAATGAGTAAAAAGAAACTTTTTCACAATGAAACAAAGCACTCTTATCGGGGGGTTGTGCCATAATGAGTTCACAGCGTAGTAAAAAAAGAACCTCTTGGTCGAATAAAGCCCAAGAGTTCTTTCTTTTGTAACCATCGTACTGTACACCGGCGGTACATCTTGTCCCGTTTCGTTTGCTTTTCGTTTGCTGAAACTATTCCCAGCAGCGGTGTCAACTTGAACCGGGCCACAAAATGACAACGAGTGGGTAAAGCACCAGCTGCCCAGATGGCCCGGAGCCATGTTTTCTGTCAATTTCTTCGATTGCTTGCACGTCACTCTGTTGGATTGCCAAGACCAGCAGGAAAAGGGTCCGTCGCTCCACCTAGACGATGTCTTCAGCTTGTCAGCCAAACCGCTTGGAGACGTTCATTCGTTCAATCTCGATGGAGAGCATCTTGGAGCTCGCAAGCGCCAACCCACCTCACATTGGATATAGATTTGATTGAAGTCATTTAAATGGAGATTACTCTAGTAAATACATAATTTATACGATCATGTGTACCACGGAGCTGTCATGTCGGAGTGTGTGTGCTTGTCGAATGGGGCGGAGGAATTTTCACTTGCGTATGGTGCGAACAGGACATCGACGAAACAGCAGTAGAATTGAAAGATTACATGTATAATTCAGTGAGAAATTTATTTTGAGTTCAATTTGTTCGTCCTGGGTGCAGGGTTGTCGTGCTCACGTCGAGCGCCACTTCGTCCAACTGGTGGCAGTTTTGTGTTAGGATTATTGATGATCCGCACCGACACCACTGACTAGTGAAATATTGAATCTTGATTTATTTGACAGCACATCGTTGAAATGTTGCCACCGAGGGACAATCTTTTGCC
This sequence comes from Anopheles coluzzii, assembly GCF_943734685.1. Lineage (NCBI taxonomy): Eukaryota > Metazoa > Arthropoda > Insecta > Diptera > Culicidae > Anopheles > Anopheles coluzzii. Next base: position 83,261,559 of record NC_064670.1, read on the forward strand.
GAGAGCGATCGAAGTGAGCGCAAGAAAAAGCTTTAGAAGAAGAATGACTGCTTGGCCCGTTGTTGCTATCGGTAATCGTGTACAGGCTAGTGTTATTACGACACTATATTATTAACAGCCAATCGAACAGATTTCAATCAAATCCTCTGACCCAATTCATCTATGGTGTAAAACTCAGCACCATCCGAGAAGGAGATGATTACACGTGGTGCTTTGGTACCGACAACGAAATTAAACTACACTCCTTTACAATAATCGAAGGAGTCCTCGATTACAGTATGCTAGAAACGCTTCCGCACGATCCCTTCTTTACGTACGGATACATCCCCAACAACACAAAAAGTAATTAAATTTCTGTTACACCGCTTTGATGTAGACGTCAAGAGAAAGTTGATTGCTTTCTGGCTCTTCGTGTAATGGCAAATCAGAACCAGAGCTGCTCAACCGGTACCACTACGGCGGAGGTGTTGCTAGGAAAGTTGATCGTTTGAACTCGGCAACAATCGACAGCGGGTCGACGAAAAACAGTTGCAATCACGAGGACCATTTTTAGACATCCAACCGGCACAAAGGATTATGCTCGTTTGCTTCTACTCCAAAGCCTGTTCGGATGTTTGTACAAATTGTTCTTTGTAGCACTAGAAGAAGATAAATTGAAGCATGTTTTATGCTTTCCAAGTGGTAGAAGGTAAAGTTTACATCCTTAATTGCTATTAAATCAAAGGTGCCACAGTAAATAGCAAAAGGTTAATGTCTAAAAATATTTTAAAACTTCCATGATAAACTGCAACACATTTAATTTATAATTTTTTCAAGTTAAATGGCGAATTTTTCTCTTATATGAAGGTCACTTTATATATTTGCTTTAAAATTTCCTCATACAGTCTTGCAAACACAAAAGATAATCACAATACAGCTCAACTTGATTTTGACCTAAAAATGGTACCGATGTATCTCATTCGGCACAAAGTGCTTGTAATTCCTATCGCGCTGTTAGAAAACTTTTTCACCTACTTGGCAATAAAATACTATTCCGTCGGATGACTTCATTCACCGTACCGAGCCCATGAAACCTTTCCTGCATCAACAGCAAGCAGGGCGAAGAAAAACGTGCCACCACCCTTCGAAAACGAAAGTGAAATGGGAAAAGTTTCCCACAAAACCTCCAAATAGTGCAATAAAAAGGACAGCGAAATCGCCACGAATTGGCTATCGAACGTTTGACGGGGTGAGAGATGTGTGTGGCACACCAAACCAAACAAAAACATACAACAACAAAAATCCCATAAACACATAGCCCCTTGTACCAAACCACGGGAACATCTTCAAACGAGCGAACCGTGCCTCTTTGGTCAAGACTTCGAAGCACACACACATACAAACACACACAAATACCGACAAATACAAGCGGAGAAAATAATAAATTACCTCCATTTGTTGTGAAAGTGGAATCGCGCCAATGCAGCCCCAAAAACGTACGAGAAATGAAATTGTTTCGTCGAGTTTTGTGCGCGTGTTCACGCCGCTGGAATGTCGATGGGAATTCGTGCTTCGCGCACCTCCAACCGGAACTCAGATATGATGGAGTTTTATTACATCCATTATTACTGGCCATCACGAGCACGATGCGATCAAGACGGGGCAGGGAAGAGGACATTTGGGTGGCAATTGAAGCGACGCTGTCTAGGCTAGGCAATCAGAAAGTATTACAATGTTACATCGATGCGAGCGAGTACTAGGTCGACGAATAACAACCCGTCGTCAGTTTGAGCGTGCGTCCGAAATCGATCTTCGAAGGTCCTTAAAACTTTTTATCACTTCCGATGTTGCGGTCGTTTTGGCTTCACTCTCTAGCGTGCAACTTCATTTTGCCTTCGGTCTGTAGGTGTCGGTGCTATTGTTTTGCTCAGCTTATCTGTTCGTTATTGAAGATGAAACTCACACACAAAAATAAAACATCCAGCAAGCCAGACCGGTTGTCACGGAAAACTCACTTCGTAGCGCTGATAGCAAGAACCAGCGGCGTGATGAAATCCGGTCGAAAGATGGACCAAAGTTTGCGAGCGACTAACCGCCGAAATTGTTTGTCCCGTGGGGTGTCTTGTTCGAAACCGCCGCCTCCGGAACCTGCTGAGTAAGGACAATCGAAGTGCCCTTCATCGAGTGCTCATGGTTTCGGTGGGTCGGTGGTTAAACTTGGGACCATTTCGCAATACTGTACAGAATGAGCACCCACACATACATACACACACATAACCCCTAGATCGTTAAGCAAAAGTTTACCAGTTGGGGACGCTTGCTTCGGGGACGTGTGTATGTTTTAGCACCGAAGAGAGCATCTCAAGGAAAAGCAAACCCCCACAGGGATATCATCAATACGTCGAGCGACGGGCACATACTTTCCAATCAATTTTTTTTGTGCCGTGTTGTCGTGTCCATACCGTCTCTTCTCTTCCTGTCGCGGAGGACGCTTTGCACGGCCAAAGACGACGACCTCTCACGAGGATCGTCACGAGCCGAACATTATGTCACATCGAGCCACCATGTGCCCTGTGCTGGGTGAAACGTACCATATAACAGCTCGGTACGGAAAACTTTCCCTCTATCCTTTCCCGACTTTTAGCGAGCGACGTCTCCTTGCCTTCTCCTTCTCCTCTTTGCGGGTGATTGACCCGCCACGACCGCAACCGAGTATGGCCGCGGGTAAGGGGAGGGGGTGAGAGTTACACAACAAAAGTTTTTTGCTCTCCCAAGTGCTTCTGGTAAATGTTGAAGATGTATGTTGCTTTTTTTGCAACCCTAAACCGTTGCTTCTGCCAGCCAGCATGGTTCGGGTGTTGTTTGTCCGCATACGAATATTGAACACCGAGACGGTTCCGGATGATCGGAAGGAATCAAGCAAGATCTGGTAAATAACAACAGCATCCATTGCTTCCCCACCGGCCACCGCTGTCAATGAGATGTAATAAAATATATTTACTGACATATTCGCATAAATAAAGTACACTCCGACGCGATATTCGTTCGGTTGGCTTCTGGGTTGGCCATCGAGGAAAGCAAAACTGACGACAACCAAAAAAACAACAAGAAAGGAAACGAACTTTTCTCAACAGGAGCATAGAACAGGCGAAATATATTCACCAGCAGTTGTCAAAGTTTTCGCCAAGGGAAGCGTCCAGTACACTAAACAACGCTACTCCGCACCTAAACCAAGGCCCATCATCTTGTTTTTACACACTCACACACTTTTACTTCTATCCCTCACACTCTCTCAACCCTGCGCCGCGATATCCTTTAGGGAAAACGAGTGGCAAAGTTTTTCATTCATCGTTCGTATCGAAAAGTACGTTTCGTTTAGTACCTCCCGGTAGATTTCGCTCGCCCAATTCATCGCACCAAATGGCGCAGGAAGATTAAAGACCTTGCGTTCGTTGGGTGTCCTTGGCTGATGAGAATCCTTTCCTCGTTTGTTATCCTTACGCGTACAAAACACTTTTTAATGACGTTTTCCTCCTCCATAATCTCCCATTCCACGAACTGGCACAGCACGGGCATGGGGTGCGATGCGTATTTAGAAAGTTTTCAGTTTCAACACTTCCGCACTTTTCCGTAATCACCCCTTTTTTTGGTGCGGTACGGATTGAAGAATTGAAATCCGAACTCGGTGGAAGTTTTTTTTCTTTGCTGGAATAAAAAGCAATCCGCAGCAAGAAAGCCCCACCCTCACTCCCGTTCCTGGTACTTGTGTAATTCTAATTTAATTTAAACCCTCGTTGAGAGGCTCTTTACATCGAATGTAATATGGATGGGCGAGGGGGGGTGGGAGTATTTAGCGCCATTCGGGAACCCTTCTCGAAACGTATAGGCATTTCCCTGTGCCGTGCTCGATGAGTTTCGACCAAGAGGGACTCTGACACAAGAGACTGATGGAAGATAAAAATGATGATTTCTCTCACTCACACTTTCGATCTCCTTCGTAGGTATGCCTTTGTCGAAATAATGCGATTTTGCTCTACACATCGCTGTACTTCGGGAGGGTTTTCCTTCCTTTGGTGTCCTGAGACAGGTCCGTCGCTCCCTGAGACGGTAATGCGTTTTTAATGTTTCGGGAGCACAATATGTAACAGGCACACTGCACACTTGTTTAAAATGAATATAATTCGTTCGGTTTTGTCCCGTCGGGCCACTGCTTGCTCGCGTGGCTCGAGACGTCTACCGAATTGTTATTGTTGTGTTATGTGTCTATTTCTGTGTGTGTGGGCAGAAGTTTCACCAACATTTTCTTTTTCACCGCCGATGAGCCTATAGCCCTCTCGGTAGACATGGCGGAGTTGAACCGCCAGGGGAATCATCCATAAACATTTTCAATGAAAGCTTTTGACGAACGTTATCATCCATTTTCTTGTTCTCCCATGAGCCGGTTCGCTTGAAAGGCTCACCCCGCCCGGGAGGCTCATAAAAAAATAATTCCAAACAGCGATGACTGCTTTGGACGGCGGCAGACGAAAGAAAAGCAAATGCTGATCTTTTTTTTTTTTGCTTCCACAGCCACCGCAAGCCACCACAGGTTGAACAGGCAGAAGAGAAAAAAAATGATTCGCTTTTTTATGCAAATGTCGTTACAAACAGCATACACGCTCAAATGAAAATGGCACATTCAACAAGAGAACGGTCGCACGGGCATTACGCCAGAAGGATACAAAACAGGCACGGCATGAAACACAGACTTCTTCTCGTCTGCACCAGCATGCCCGCCGCGAGGACATGGCTGTGCAGGTTCCTCAGGGTTTTCTCGGTGACAGAAATTACTCGTTCAATGGGTACAGGGGTACACAGCTTCTAAAAAAGACCTCATGCAAACGACGATGGAACGAAAATTTCATTTTACGATCGTGCTCGCGATACTTCCCCTGCCCTCTCCACCCTTTCTCCACCCCATTCCATCCAACCCTCGCGGTAGTGAGTTTGGTGGAATACCTTTTTTATTTCATCACGGTGTGGAAGATTTACAATACATTGTCTCATGGCTCGTAAAAAAACAACCAGCGGAAAAGCAGTTAAAGGCTACCAAATTCCGATCCTTACTTTTATTCCTTTGTAATGATTTCGCTGTTTTTTTTTTTTCTTTTTAATCTCGACTACAACTGTCACAACTTGTAGCTGTGGCTTGTTCTATTTCCATTAAAATGATGTTTTATTTTCTTCTCTATCTTTGCAGGTAAGCTTCAGCATGGATTTTAAACATTGAGAGCAAACACTGACTGGTGAGCTGTCATTTAATAGTATGTAAGCAACTGTATGTGTTATTGAGGAATCTGTAACGATCTTTCGGTTTTCTTGTCAACTTAGTCTTTTTATTTCCTGTAACATGGTAATTTGATTCAATGAATTATATACCATCTGTACAGCATTATGAACGAATTACGCTCATTGCTCTTGGACATGACCTCTTAGATGTTCCTTGCATTTAAACAAAATAGGGTCCTTATACACAGTAAAAAAAGTTATGTTTCAAATGAATACAAAAACATACACTATTTTAGCAAAACAAACTTTCCTAAATTTGTAAGCATAAATTTGATCTATCTGATATTCTTCACAATCAAAACTTTCCCAGTCAAATTACTTCTGAATTTGATTAAAAAACGTGTTTGTTTACAATACATGAAAGCCCGCTATTATACATTTGTTTGATTATGTATCGAGGATATTTTGTAGCTCATCACAGCTCAAATATTCAGGGAATTTATACGTATAATAGTATTTTGACCCAAAGTAAGTTCCTGGTTCAACTCAAATTGGTTGGAATTTAAAGCATGAGCACAACATTCCATGGTATAGTCATAGTTTATGGTATAGTCATGTTTGTATCTCAGTCTCTGCATGCTATACAAGAGGATGTTAGCATATGATTCGAAATGAGTATCATTTGTTATCTGTAAAGCGATTTGATAATAAATGTTTATATTTTAGTTTTATTTAAAAGTTTGTAATCCATCCAATAAAAAAATGTATACTGTTTCATTTAGTGGCATTTTGCAGTCTCTTTTCATGTGAATGCTTACAAACAATAAACATTGCCAACATTCCAATCAACCAGTTAGCCTTTTCGGTAAATGTTTGTTGAGCGGTGGATTATCATTGCAAATTGGTTTCAATTGGCGACAAATGATTGGGTCGAAAGTTGGAAAATGTGGCCGATTTCCCCATCAGAAATCAAAGGCTAAATGGTGAAATGGGCTTTGAACCGTTTTATTCCACATGGGTTTCGGAACATTGTTTAAAACATCATCAGTAGTTATGCTACTATGTGTAACTTATCTGGTTGCTGAATATTTTTCGTTTCGGATGAAACATTTTTTGGTCTTAAAGTATGCCATCAAACCTATTGCAATATTTCCCTCTTTCTCTACTACTTCCTTCAATTACGAAAAGACATACTTTTTACACCCTTGCGGCCATTCGTTTTCTCGAGAGCATTGCATTCTGTCAGCATCTCAGTTAACTTCTCCTTTGAAAGCTGTCCAACTAGTGGCCCAGTGAACAAATAAAAAGGCTCAAACTCGATAGCACCAAGCATTCGTTCCACCACTTGTCGTCCGAATGGTGTGCACTTTATGGCAGCAGCGAGAACAATTTATACACTGATTGTCCCGAAAGGCAATCCGCTTCTCTCGGTCCAGTTGAGGTCACCTTTCTGGTTGCCTCGTTTTTTACCCTTCTTACGACTGTGTACGACTAACAAAATGACTGTCTTATCCTTTTGGGGAAGTAGTGCTTGGAAATGAACTTACAAAGTATTGTCGGGCGATGCAAGGCGAGCGAAAGTATGAGCTAACCCTCGATTTTTTCCCGTTTTTTTGCTGAGCAAAATTTCCATATTTTTCTCCCACCAAAAACCCACCACCCGCTGCGAACTGAAATCATTTTCATCTTTTGCTGTATGACGTTTCGGGATGCTTTCTTTTGGTCCTTTGTCCTTTTTTGATGCAAAAAACCGAAACGGTTGGAGAAGGCAAACGATCCGCACAGTACAAAGTACGCCTGCGAGTGCGTTGAATGAATGCCTTAAGGACTTTATGTCTAACTTCCTGCCAGGAGGGATTCCTCCCAAGTGTACCACCATCTTCAGCAAGGATGCTGAATTTTCATACGTTTTGGGGTGTCATTTTACTTCTTGAACTTTTGTATGTGTATGTGTGTGTGTTCATTTTCGATCCCATGCCACCTCTGTCACACTAGGCGTTCGCACATTTATCTGACATTTGAACGACATCTGAAAGTGGGAGGTTTTTTTTACTTCCTTGAATGTTTTTGTGTTTGCTTGGGTGGTGTATGTGTTTGGATGTAGGTGGCACGCCGAACAAAACCGTCCCGCCATCAACTTCAAACCTAAAACGCCAAACACACAACGTTACCATCGCGGTAGGTTACGTTGGCTGGGATGTAGATGTTTTGGTGCCGGATGTGTGAGAAAGACGGCGCACTGTACATCATACTAAGTACAAAAGTGCTTCCTCTTTTTTGCCTTTTCTTTTCGTACCATTTTCCAAGAGTAAGAAGTTAGCTCGATTTTAAGATGTTTTACCTGCCCGTGGAAAACACACACGCAATTATTTGTACCGAAAAATTTCCGAAAAAAAAATTTGCACTTTGTACCGAAAAATTTCAATTTTTTAAAAATAATTGCGTCCTCGATTGGTGTTGGAATCTCCTACAAAATCACTTTCACACCACATTTATAAAATTCCCCACTATAGACGATGAAATCTATGCTAACGCCCCTAACACTACCCAAGCGTCTGTTATCATGACCTATCTTATGCAAATTACCCTTAAATGAAATACCACCCAAAAACGGCGACAGGGGAATCATTTTTCTCAAAATAACAATCATCTCTTCGGCCGTGTACCGTTCGTTTGCGGGTTTGCAAGATTGCCATCTCGCTTCTTGAAAGAAACTTTAAATAGTCTGCTCTGTTTGTTTCACAAGCAGACAACGTGTGCTGTGCCGCAAAAGGACATAGCAGCGATAAACAAACGACCAAACACACCGCGCCCACATCCTGGCAATATGACAATACTGTCTAGAGTGTGCTGGAACATAGGGAACCCCGGTACATGGCGCCACGCCAGACGTGGGCAACACATAAATGAAGAAATATTAACGCACCGCACCCTAATACAATATTAACGCGATATCTCGATGGGCATATTAGGTAATGGAGTAGAACGTAAAAGTTTACCCTGCTGTTGGACTGGTTTCCGGCGACCAGCACCAGGAAGAACGCTTCTTCGATGGTAGGTATATGTTGTTGCATGTTGCCAGCCTGTTGGTGGCTCGATTGGACTATTGTAGTGGAAAAAAAGAAGAAATTCTGTTTTTTTCTCTTCTCTCTTGCTTTATTCCATAAAAGGGATTTTTAAATAAAAACGCTCAGGTGAAGCTTATCGCACCTTTACATACAACTCGTGGAGCTGTTCGCACTTGCAGAGTTGTTTTTCTTGCGTTAAGTATCAGTTTGCGACTCGCTGGGAATACTTTTCTGCACCTCAAGGAATGGTACCCCAAATAAGCATAAATATGGAATGAACCTGAGTGGCTGTGCTGGCATTTGCTGTGTGATTAGTGTCATGATTGATTGAATATTTTTGGAATATTCCTTATTTCACATTTTGTACACATTCTTTTCACATTAAAGATAACCTAACTAATCTTTTACCTACAAAAAGCTTCAAAAAAAAACTGCAATAACTTGTTATTCCTAGAAAACGCTCAAATTGTAATGCAGCCTGAACAATGCAACCATCCATTTAAAAATGTATGCATCACTTAACATTCTGAACGTATTTCGCGCACAAAAGAGCGACCCATCATTTATCGGCTTATTTTCCTATTTTGCGCTCACTATCATCCATTAAATCGTCTCACTCGAATTGTCAACTTGTCACCGGGAGCATAACAAAGCCGTTCAAACGAGCTGTGCAAGTACTATCACCTCATTCCTGTACTTCCTGCACTTCAAACAAGCGTCTTAAGCTCCGAAACGAAGGATACTTTCTTTGGGCTAGGGAAAAGAATGAACGATCCAGCCAGCAGCACATTCACGCAGTGCAGACACACACAAAACCTCCGACGGATCGCTCGCTCTTAGCGGCATACAATAAGGGGGTATGCTTATGAAGTGACACTTGCAGCCGGGCTGCCCGTTTCCACGTGCCTTCCCCTGGCGCCGGAAAATAAATTTGTTCCGACTGTGGGAGCAATTATTTCCCAGCTTCCTGCCCACTAGCGCTGCGCCGGGGAGGAGAGCGAAAAGCGCAACTAGTCGCCACATTTGCCAACCGAATGACAAACGACAGCGAACGCTCACTCGTCAGTACTCGGGGCACTGGCTGAATGAATGCACAGGGTTTCAGTGAGCTGCGTGCCTTCCGGGGGGACCTAGCAGCAGCAGCAGAACATGAATCATATTGTCAGCCTCCTTTTCAAGTTGGCAACTTTCCTTTGCCGTTCGCTTTTGTCATGTGCCATTTATTTCATGCCGTAAGTGGTGCTCTATCTTCACACACCGCCTCCGTTTCCCTGGACATACGAAACATAATGCATACGAGGTGTGTGTGTGTAAGGCCGGATATGGGCTTCGTTATTGGCAGCACTAGTTTTGGTGGTTAGGGATTTTCACCAGGGCTATCGTTGACAGTGTCGCTCGACTTCTCTTGTATTCCGGGTTTTTTCTCTCCTTTCTCTCTCCACCCATCAACTTCTCACAACACATTTCTTTATGCCTGATGGAAGCAAATATCTACATCGTCTGGTGGCATCACCATGCACCACTGTGTACACGGTTGGAAATACACCAGAGAAACAACTCAGGGCAGCACTATGTCACTTCCATCAAAACCCCACAAACCGCACATTGTTCGGTCTTGGAGCAGTGTCAGTGATAAGGGCCCACCTCTCCACAGAAGAAAAAAAAACCCTCTGAGACAGTGTTTCAGGAAATGGAGCAATGCAAAATGGAATTGCTCTACGAGAAAAGTGCTCTCAGGGAGGGCGTATCGATGTCAGCTTAGTGCCGGTGATTTCACCAGTGATTCTGACTGCAAAATAATACATTGGTCCATCTTAAGATGACACGATATTTGTCGTGATTTTGTGCTGCACTGCGATTTTTATATATTTCAACGACATGGGTTTTTACTTTCAAATGTTTGGATTGAAATGTTTCTAAACACCAAAAGCTATTAAGATATGAAAAAAGACAATTCTTTGCGAGAGGCAAATGTTACATTTCCGTTTTAGGCGAGCATAATTTGATTTAAAAAAAAACAATCTTCCAACTGTCATAAATCATAAGCCGACTGGCTTGACTACATCACCAAAGAGAATCCACTCGCGTACCAAACGTAAGGCTTACCACTGGTCGCATACTGAGCAGAGGGCACTCCAATGCACTGAACATAATTTCACACGTGCCGGCTGCTGTTGCTGGCTGAATGTGTTGTTCAGCCGTATCATGTTGGCCAGCAATAGATCATTCCAAGAAGCGGTGGTTTACTGTGACCAGCCGAGGTTAGCGCAACACACGGCGCATAGCGAAAAGATCAACCAGAAACTCTTCCCCTGGCGGTTCAGTACAACCGCCAAGCACACGGCTTGGTGCTTTACAGCGCATACCACACCAACCGACTGTGAATGGACGGCGCTGCGTAGAGACGTTGCGGTACCATGTTTCGGTGGTTGTCGAGGAATGCATGCACGTACCCTTATTCGTTATTCGCATGTCTGATCTTGAATAGCACTGCCCCTGCTCTCCATATTCGCCAGATGCCCTCGCACTATTTCTCCTTTTCTGCTTCCCTCCCCCATGGCCAATGGTTGTCACGACACAATCTTTCTCCATTTCCCTTCAAAAACGTCCTGGCAAACGTCCCTATCGCATCGTTTCAGGTATGTTTTGTTTTGTTTGGTCTGTAGCCCCAGTATATCCAACACTCGGTTCCTTGCTGCACAGTTGTTCTAAAACGATGCCACCACACAAAGGGGTGCTACAAATACTCTCCTTTCTCCGGGTGTTTTATCCGCGTGAAACATTTGTCAAGCTCACATTCCTGCACTCTCTCCCCCATTGGCTCGACGGGAATAATGAAACAAAAAAAAAAGAAAATCCCAAACATTTGCCCCTTGGACACACCAGCACAAAACAAATCAACAGTGAATAAACCAACTACAACAGAAACAGACAAAAAAAAACTCCCGTCCATTCTTCAGCCTACCTTCAGCGCTTCCTCAGGCGGGCAAAATAGCCCACAAGTTAAGTCACAACTGCTGGACGGGAAATAAATTGGATATGACATAAAAATTATTCTTTTATGTTCCATGTTTAAGGGCAACCCTGGGAGGTAAGTGTCCAAGGGAGAAATTGAAGCGAAAGTTGGCGCTGCAAAAAGAACATTCAACTGTATCAGTGACGACCTGGAAAGGCTCCCGCCTGGGTCGTGGGACATAGCGCCGTGGGATTGGTTGCTTATCAAGGGCAGAGAAAAATTGACTTTGAAAGTAAACCCTCCGTGCGTTGGCGTGGTGACATGGCCGAAAAAAAATCATATTCACCACAGTTGGTGTCACAACAACGTGAAAAAATAGCGGGAAAATGTTGATTAATTTGTATTGTTGCTTTTTTTTCTACTCAGCCATTTTCTTTATTTCTGTGAGGTACAAATTTTGATTCAATTCGTTTAATTAATTTGATCAATTAAAAGGCAATAAATTTCAATCCGTTTCCTTCTTTTAACGAGTGCTGAGCATACTATTAAGCATTTTTATGTTATTATAAAACTTATTACATCATTATGTCTTGCTTTTGTACATCCCATTATTATTTGTGCGGTAAGTTAAGTCAAACTTTGCTACACTCCAACACGTAGCAAGAAGGATTTCCACGTTCTTTCCATCAATCACTGCTATCACAGGGTTTCACGAGCCCAGAGATGAAATCACTTTTCCCACCCCTGAGCCATCAACACACACTCACACACACAGTCTCACAAACATATACGCAGGCAGCCAACAGAAGCAACGTGCGGCTTGGTGCGAAAAGCAGCGTCCTTCTGTTTGGAAAAGCCAGAAAGAAAATGAACCAAATGGTGGCTTTAATTTTACCTCGTTTGTCTTTCGGCGAAAATGGGGGAAGGGTTTTCCTTTGCAACCGACAAAATCGCCCCCGGGGCACACGCAACGGTACAAATGTGACTCTACCTTTGACACGTGCCGTTTCGGAGAACCTTGCACCTCGCATATACTCGCACACTAAGCCAGTGACGGTGTGTACACGCGTTTCAGAGTGTGCGTGCGCGTTGATTGTGTTGTGTGTTCCGGGAAAAAGGTTAAAGGTTTCCGGCTTTTATCTTAAAACGGGTTTATGACTTTCAGTTTATAGTGAATGGCTGTCATTTGTCGTGTCCGTAGTGTCTCGGGCGAGTTTTGACAGAACTTTTCTCGCTCTTGGCCTTGCCCTCTTATCCGTGCCACACCATTGGAAGTTGATGAGAAGGTGTAACCCGTGTAGCCAGGGGTTGTTATCCAAGAAGCGACCAACGCGTGCGAGATGAATAGGATGCGTGTTTTACTCAGGCAACAAACAAGGTTGAGGCACACTCAGTGCTAAAACGGTCCCTGTGTGCCGGAGGGAAGAGAAATTTGTTCGGGGAATTTATTTCGATTCCAGCTGAAGTGCCCCACAGGCTCTTGAGTGGCGAAACCGACCCCGTTGTGTCCGTATGTTTGTGACAATTTCAAGTGACATCACCTCGTATCGTTAAACATGGGGAACAAAGTCAGCACAGGACGCAGCGCAGGTACGGACAGCAACCGACCACACTGGCTGCCCGAGTTGGATTCGCATGGATTCGAGGCAATTTTCAACGCCTGCCGGCAGGGATGATTGCCTTCCGTGGTCGGGGCCGTCGTCCTTGTGGAGCCCACAGGACCCGCTGCGTTCCCGTTGTTTGTCTGACAGGGGAGGTGGACAGGTTAGGTTAGGTGTGGGGGGAAAATGATGGCCGAAAAAAAGGGTGAACCCTCGATTTAGGTAATCGAGTTATAGCGCTATAAACCATTCACCGTGGCTACGTGCCGCATTTAGAATCTCGACATTTTGATGAGCTGAGGGAAATCTGGTTTTCTCTTGTCTTCTCTCTTTTTTTATATTTTCTACACCCCTCCAACTTAGTCGTCCGTGCCGGCCGGAAATCCTTCCAATTGCATTGCAGGCCGTACCGTGATTACCATACACGAGACCACTGGGAACCTGTTCGTTTCGCTGTCCTAATGGTAAACGAAAAAAAGGGGTTGCTAGGAGGATTTTTCTCGTTGCTCTGTGTCTCCTTCACCGGATTCCGGCCGTTCCGCTAACGAACCCATGACACTAAGCGTTTTGATGTGTGACGGAAATTTATCATGCTCAGGTATACATGTCCATAATGCGTAGCTGTCACATCTATCAGCACGGATTGAGATCCACGTCAACCGTGGCTTTGTGCCGATGGGGTGAGTGGAAAATTGTCTTGGGCCGAGCTGCTCCCATTGGCTATTACTGGTGTGTGCAAGTCGCTCGACATTTTGCTGTTGATACATTTGAAGAGGGCCAAACAAGCGCACGAAAATGGTATTTCTGTAACGAGTCGAGCAGAAATAATAATTTAAATTATCTAAAGGCGAAATGTATGTAATGGGATCAAAACCAAAACACTTTGACGATTCGGCTCCAGCAGAACTCATTTATAATTCTCCGCACGGACGGGCAAGGCTTAAGGGATCTTTCACATTTCCAACTCTCTCATTGCACACACACACACACAGAGAGACATAGGCGAATCTGGAGGCAGTCCCTGTTTTAATTCCAGCCGCATTATTCCAAACAGCTTTTCAACCCTCAATTCCCACCGGAAGCATTCATTGATGAATTGATCATGTTATTTTCCTTTCTTTACGTAGAGATGCGGTCGCTACAAAGGCGAAAACAGTAACAGTGAAGAAATACGAAAACGAAAACAAAAAAAACCTTACAGCGAGCGATTGGACCCGCCGACACCGACAATCCTTATCAGTGTCTGCTTACAGCCAGAAACCATCGAATTCCCTTGAGTGTTTGGCGGGCGCATCTGCTGGATGCTGCCTGCCTGCTGCTAAAAAGAGATTTTATTTGCACCGAAATGAAAGGAATGACAGCCGGGTGGATGCTCACGAATCAAACGCGTGCTCTACCACGCCCGAAGCCCTTTTTTTTTGGATGGTGGTCCCTTTTGTGAGTGGAACGCTTTCATATCGCTCTTCGGCTGCGCGGCCGAATCGTCCGCCCATCGAGGAGCCCGGCCTTCCGCGTTCGTTTGTTTCTGGGCGCCTCCTTATCTGTCGAGCCCATAAGTAACCTTCGAGGGAGAGCGCTCGAAGTGCCTCTAGGTGGCAACGCAAACGAAGCACAAACACAAAAAAGGAGGCATTTTGGAGCAAGAAAAAGGGCACCCCACCGGGTCGTGCTGTTGTGTGTACCCCTTTTCCATGCCGCTTCCAGGCTGGAGGATGGAAGACGGGCACAATATCCTTTCTGCCATGCTGTACGCCTTGGGGCGATTGAAAGGATTTTTGTTATCCAGTATCGTTCCCCGGTACCCCGGCAACCGTGCAAAACGCCGCCGCCTTGCCATGCCTTCGTGCCATCGGGAAAAGCAGATGGAGGTATTCACAAATCCCGTGCAGGGATGGCCTCACGCACCCAGGCTTATCGCGCCCAATCCACCAGCCGCTTTCTGTTTCCATTCGATTGCACACCATTACCAGTTAAGGTCTCTAATGTAATTTAGCTAACCGGATTCAGCGGCGTTATAACGAACCGACGAGTGAGGCAGTTGATGGCAGCTGGAGGAGGAAACAGCTAACAAACAAACAAGTAAACAGGAGAAAGTTTGACGGAGGAAAAAAACTGGACAAACAAGGAAGGAAAAAGTAAGAGCTAAATCAAAGCTGCTGATAAGATTGAACCGAAGCCGGTTTCTTTTTGCAGGTTTAAGCATTGATGGCTTAAGATAGCCATCTTGATGGGCATCAATTATGGGGTTAGTAGTTAAGGAAGTGAGTTGAAACTGTGTTTTGGCAACGAAATGTAGGTTCAAAACTGCAGTTTTCAGGATTATTAATGTATTGCTTTGTTTAGCATTTTCGATGCCTTAAGGTAAGATAAATTTAAGGAAGATAAACTCTTACACATTGTTACCTCTTTTCTTTTTGCGTTTAACAATGCTATTTCATAACATCCTTAAGACAATGCAAACAAGACTTATATCACTATTATCACTTCTAAACTATTTGTAATCAAATATTCAGAAGACCATTTATTATTGATTCAAAGTATAAGCCATTGGTTGATGAACAAAAAAACAGTTCATTTTGCAATAACGCTAACGCTGGAATAGATTTGCTGGAATGAAAACTAATTCTACCAAAGTACTTCTACCAAACACCGGTACAATAAGCTGTTTTCCGGCACGAAGGCATGAACAGGAAACCAAACACAGGAAATAACCTTCCCTTCTCAGTTGGAATGCTTCAAATCGCCACATGCTCCACATTACGGCTTCCTCCGTCGCGTGCATAGAGCAACCGGTGTGGAATGCATTCCGTGGTCACCGAGACTGACCACCGTCACCAAACTTTCACACACACACACACAAACACACACACACACCCACACTCACGTGCCTGCTGGACGGTAACGAGTGATCATAAACGAAATTCCGCTTGAAAAATGCAAACAATTCGTCCCAATAATGGTGGCACGATTTCCGTTTCGAAATTAAGCGGCTTACATCGTTGCCGGGTGCGCAGTGGTCGTTTCTGGTTTTGGGGGGACGTTTTGCAATTCGCATCCAATCGTACGCTTCGGCCCAAATCCCACCCTTATTCTCCCGGCACGCACACGTCCGTGCACTGTGACCAACGTTCGAGCCAAATGGTTGGTGCGTGTACGATTTTATAAGTGTTGCTGCATTGTTTACGAGCTACGTGCCATTCCGGTACGCATCCGCGGATCTGAGTGCACGCATCCTAATGGAAAGTGACTCATTTCCCCGGGCGCTTTATATGCTTTTTTTGGTTTTCTTTGTTTTTCCCCACCTGTGCTAAACCAACACGGACCTGGTAGCTTACCTGAACCTGCTTGAAAGTGGGCACGTACCGAAATGTTCTCACACCCGGCAAGACCTTCTGCAACGTTGTAAGCGGCTGGTGGCTGATGCTGCTGATATTATTGCGTTTGCAATTATTAGTCCATAAATTTTGGGCAGCTTTGCAGCAATGAAAATAGTAATTTGGTGCCACAACTTCACGTTCACCTGTCTGCGGATTTGTGTCTCACGATTCACCTTTGCCACTGATTGGTGGGGTTACACTTTACTATGGTGGGTCCATGTTTGTTTCCAGCGTACCGGAAAATACTGGACCAAAGCATCCTCGTCCCTGCCTTCCTGTAGCCACTCTATTCATATCTCAATGGTTTTGTTTTTTGTCTGTAGATCTTGCTCCTGCTGAAAGCGGTTCCATACTAAAAACAAGCCCCACACTAGCCAATTCTGGCAAGAATGAAAATAATCTCCCACTCTCGGCTCTTAACCACAGCCGATAGAATCACCCCGGCAACGGTTGACCGCTTTCCGTGGACCGTAAACCGGGTTGTGTGGCAATGCAGGTGTAGTAGGTAACCATGCGCTATTCCGCCCCAAAACGCCAGCCTATCCTCCACACCACCTGTCACGTAATCTCCCGATGCGAAACCAACATTCATAATTGCTCTGTGAACATGCTTTTCTCCAAGCGGACGCTCATCGAAGAGACCGATTCCGAGCGAGCCCGGCCCCAGTGGGACGCATTCAACCTTCATCGCCATCATCATTCGTACAGCGCCCTTTACCATATGCAGAGGCCTGGACACGCGCGCACAAACACACACATACACACACACATACAAAGACTATAAACCAAACCCACCAAACCAAGCGCTTCGTCGAGCGAGCGGTTTTACGAACTCATACATATTTCTCGTTCGATTTTCTGTTCTGCTTCGGTTGGGTTCATAATTGGATTTTAAAACACTCTCCTTTCGGTTCGCCTTTGTTGAGTGGGTTTTAGTCACCGGGTGCCGATCCTTCACTCTACTCCACGCTTACCCATTCCGCGTCCAAACATTAAAAAACGCCGAACCAAAAGGGTCCTCGCGGACAAATTATTGGTCAGCAGGACGACGATGGGCGAATAATTTCGGTATGCATCGTCCCGGGGAGAAACTAAGGATGGGGTAGATCCTGTGCAAAATGCTGTTCTCCCTTTCCGCCCATCTAGTTTTTACGCTGGTAAACCATTTTCGCTTTACCTTTTCAATCTCGCACTGGTAAAACAGCTTTATGCAGCTGGGCGAAGAGCGTGGTGTGAAACGGGACGAGTTTGGCGCCCGTCACTGTGCCTAGGCTCTGCTTCGGCAAATTAAAGGACCCATTTTTTAATGTGCGCTATGGTTTTTGAAAGTGCTCACCGCGTTTACGGGTTTTGGTGGTGGTAGTGGTGGGTTCTGCATTGATGCCGTTCATTTTTCATTTTGCCCAGCCCCTCGCCGCTTTCCTTTCGGTTCTTGACGAATGGGTTTTGCAATATTTTACCGTTTTTCTTTTTGCTGCAATTCATGTTGTATCACACACGGTGTTGGTGGAACGCCGGGCGATGGGTTTGTACGATGAAATTCGAGATTGGGAGACAGTGATGATGGTTAATAGCGTGCCCGGAACGTGTAATTACACTGGGGACAAACGTTTTCCCGTAGAGAATTCGTCCTCTTCTCCCGGGTTTCACTCTGTTGTACCATTATGTTGTTTGTATGATTGAGTACTACACGTGTTCTTTAAGAGCATAAAAACAGTTCTTTCATAAAAAATAAGTGTTCACGGTATTGCTGTTTAAAGGGATTTATGGTTCAAAAAAAATCCGATAACGTACAAAAATTAATACCTATGAAATATATTTTGAACTATGTGTCAATTTTGTACAAAATATCTACTATGAAGTCGCCACACGTTGCAATCAATTTGAGTATTAATCTCTTTGTTGTGCGACACGATAACAAAAAAAATTAATTTTTTTATTTGCATATCGTAGATTTATTCAACATATGGTCAATACTTTTAAATAATAAACAAAAATAATTTGAATTTATCAAATCAATTCTTCACAGCTTATACATATTTGAAAATGATAAATAAAAGTTCAGCCAAACGAGTACCTACTCCATACCACTGGATACTTTTAATTGGAACCCCTAAACTGATTGCAGTGCTCTGTTTTTGCATTTCCACTTCGAAATTATAATTGATTGTATCTGTTTGACGGTACAGATGCACTTCGTCACCTTCGACTATGACAGCACGATGTACGATGTTCGTTCGTTTCAGTGGCGGAACCAACGACAGACCCGTTTCCAAATCAACTTGAAGCTAACGAAATAAACCAAATCGCATACACACAAAAACACACAAGTAAACGTAAAACATAAAATCACAGCTACCGACTCCGAAAACAAAACATTGCCCTACGGCTAGACAAGCTTTTCGGTCCCGAGTCCGGATGACAAACATTCGAATCCGTGCTTGGAAAGAAAACGCGAGAAAAACGGTGGCTGCATCATGCATTCGATTTGCAGCGACGATGCATCATATCGCACCAGGACAAGGAGGACTAGGTGAATCGACACAAACATGTATGGATGCAATTTTTACAGCAACCTATAATAGCAGTGCCATCGACGCTGGAAATAGCATTCCGTCCGTGCGAAGCTGGCAATCACAGTTGACAGATTTGTTATTTCCAATTTTTCCGTTTCCTATTTCGATCCCGTCCGCTTCCGTGGCTCCCCATTTCTCTGCGCTTTAAGCAGCATTCGACGACCTGAAATGAGAACGCGAAAGCGACAGGTCCTCGCCCTGCAGCACTAATGGTGGGGAGGTGCTTTGCTTGGGAAAATTCGGCTGCTTCACTGCCATCGAGTGGAGTGGCAACCGTTCGTCGACGACATCGTTATGATCGCGATGGTGGTGACTGCTTTTCCGTGCGAAGCTCGCTGTCGCTTCTTGCACATCAACTCGTAGCGTACACCGAACCGTACGAGTCATATCTTCTTTAGCCCGAAATAATGTTTGTGCATTTTTCTTTGCCATGTACGTTTCGTCGCACGCTTCCTCCATTGATGCTTCCCCGGCTCTAAAGCTCGTTTTGCTACGGCTACCGGAAAAGAGTAGAATGTTGCAATATTGACGAACTTTTCACCTCCGGGCAGATGAAAGGATGACTGGTGCTGTGTGTGTGTATATATACATGTGTGTGTGTTGGGAACTCAGCACCCGTAACGAGAGTGTTGCCATCGGTATCGAAATAAACCCACTAAGTGATGATCTTGGCTGTTTTCGAGCAGCAGTACGGTACACGTTTGCAGTGCAAGCATCCGTGGCTTCCCACACCCACTCCATGTGATTCGGCTTGCTTGCGTCCAGGAAAGTCGTTAGGACGTTGAGATGAGTTTTCACTCCAGACCCTCGCAAGTGGATATGAAATGACAAAATTCACATTCTCACACGCCAAGCAGTGCGTTGCGCGCTTCCTACCATCCATTTTCAATTCGACAGAGCGAAAAATATATATCGCTGGGAAGTGTGGCAAACATCGCACTCGCACTGAAACGGAAGCTCGAGCGTCGAGGGAAAGTGGGAGCAGTGCCGACGGAATCTGATGGGGGAAATCGGTAGGACATGCCAACAAATATTGCCGCAGTTATTGAACGGAAACAAGCAATTTGTGAAACGCGATGAGCTGTGAATGTGGATGGCGCTGCGCCGAAAGAGTCTGAAATTTGTTTTGCGGATGATAAGATTTCCTCACTTAGTTTGTGTTTTTTTTGTTTATATGCTCTTTCGGTAGCGCATCTGAGGAGGAGGGGAATAGCTGGATATTTTGCACTACTCTGCTGGTGGAAAAACATTTTCAAATCCACTCTCTATTCCATCCCGAACGGAGCTGCCGTACGAAAGGAAAACTATCGTACCCTGGCCATGTCTATGCCGGCCATGATTCTTTGGTTTCATCGCGTCAGTTTTGTGTGGGCGCGATGGAATCGAATTGATTGGAAAGATTCAACAGCAACCCAATAGCTGGGAGGCTCCTCGCCACAGACCCAGGATTCAACAGCATTCAATTGAATTTTAATCTAACAAACGAAGTGCGATCGAATTTGGGCAAGCAATCGGAATGAATAGTGGTGGAAAAAAGCAGAGGGTGTATGGAGCGAAAAAAAACACGCTTGTATTCTATTCCAAACAAATCGATGAATAAGGTTTCGGAAAGGCTTGGAATGAAAATGGCAAAGAGCAGACAGACGGCAGACAGCAAACGAAAACGGGGGATATTATTTGATTGGAATCGATTTTGCATTGCATCGTACGATCGGAAACTAATGTTTTAATGACGTTGAACGATTAGGGCCGAGAGTATTAGCTATGTTCGATGGAGTGCTCTTAAAGCAGTGGATATAGCTTGGGAAGAGTGATTAAAGATAAGTGTTTTATTGTTTGGAGATTAAATTCGGCGAACGAAGCAAACTGCATTGCAGATATCAACAGTCATGGTTGAACAGAAAACTTAATGGTTTGTTGGGTAATATTTTAGATTTTAGAGTTTTTTAAATACATATTCAAAGGATAAGTGGCTTTTACATTATCAAGGAATAATGTTGCTATCGATGTGTTGTTTTATTTTACATAGAAAAAAATGATTTCAAACGAAAATAGTTTGAATAAAATAATGAAATTATGACAAGAAAAAGGGAGAAATTTCATGCCCTTTTGGCAAAAAGATGATTGCTTATCTTTTTGGAGACTTTGAGAACAAGCACATTTGCCTCTTCCCGTTTGGCAAGCCTTGTCTTTGTACTACAAAAATAACTTAAAAATATTTCATCGACGCTGTCTAATGAGTATCTTTTTTATAAATTTCGTTACTACCGATTCCACTAAAACACAGTGAATGTTGATAGACATGATAAATCCTTTTTTTCAACATCATCAACCTACACAAACAAGACAAGGCAAATGGCAGGGAACGTAAAAAGCCACAACTACTTCAAGCAACACGAACATTCCAGAGCATCCTTGTCCGGAGATTGTCCTCCCGGCGCTAGTTCGTGCCTTGCCGCAACCAAAGCAGTCAACCAGTGTCGGACAGTGAATTCAAATTTAGCTTCATGATAAATAAGATAATTAATTTTATTCATTCTCGCTACGTGCCTCAAGCAGCTCCTTGGCACGAGCATCGCGATGGCAACTCTCTGCTGAAGGAAATTCCTACACAAACGTCTGCTGATAAAACCTACTAAAGCGAATAATGTTCCGTGTCTTGAATACAACTACAGCGCGACGGAAGTGAAGCAGTCCTACGAACGCGACCGGGAAAAGCCCTAGAATGAATGTTCATTATAACCACTTTCCAGTTTCCCCCAGACCAATGCTTTGCTGTAGTTGAGCAGATGGTTACAAAATTTGCACTGCCAACGTCCCTCCTGTACATCTCGGTCATTACTTCAATTTGCTCCAACACTTTGTCGATCGATTGGTGTGTGACGTTAGCGGCAGAAATGTGATCACATCCTTTGCCACGTCCATCACCGTCCAATTTGTGGAGCGATAGGGGCGAGTCCGCGTGAAACAGAGAAACCAATTTACTGTCAATCAACCGTAAAGGAAGTGAAACGAACGAATTATTCAGGAGATATTCACAATCCTTTTCTTTCCATTCGTATCCATTATGGATTGGTATGGTTGCGCATCCGTACGCTAAGACAAGACCTCCTCGAGCTGCCTGCGCTACATGTAAAGGCATGTTACAGAAAATGACGCAACTAGTAACCGGAGCAGTGCGCTGTCAGTCAGCGGTGAAAAAGGTGATTGAAATGTAGGGTCTCGGTGAGAGCCGTTGCCATAGGGATGGGTTTACTAATGAATCAACCAGTTGTCATCTGTTCAATTGCGTTTCGTTACGCGGTGACAAGGGACTGACAGAGATGTAGCTACTTTTTTCCCTTCTAAGCTACAACGATTCCATTTCCACTGCCCCATCGTTGACGTGTTTGAGTGTTTCTGCAGCCACTTTTACGTATTTTTACCAGCCATCCAGCCTACGCTACAAGCAAAAAATTATCGTGAAGAGGGTTCGAAACGAAGCTGCCATGAGAGTGATTTACGCCGAAATTTGTGCTTTTCCTCACACCTTTTTCCCCACTAGATCTTACCTGGCGCCGCATATGGAGCACAATTTTGTTGGCAATATAGAACATCTCAAAAATATAAGTATAAATCTGTATACTACCATCACTTACCGGTGGGAGGGCCAAATTCATATATATAAGCGAACCAACATTGATTGGACTTTGCATCCTTCGTCAAACATCAAAAAACACATCTAACTTGCGACTTGTTCGAGACAGTCTCCTGTCCCCGTTCCCAAAGCACCGTGCGAAAGCTAATTTCAAGTCCCGTGCCTAAACTTTCGCTCAAATCACTCTTCGGTTGAAAAAGGTATAGGCTATACGTCACCGTTTTGATTGGCAACGACCGAACGACGGAAAATGTGAAATGGCCGTGCGCAAAATCCGTCCATCCTACCTGCTGGCACCGTTGAGTTGGATGCCTAGTGTGTATGCCTCCCGTTCGGTTATGGAAGGTACGACTTACCTCTGTCCTACTTTCGCCACACGTTTGCAATCCACGGAAATGGGCGGCTTTTGCCAAACATGAGCATTGAATCGACCAACCTACGGAATGGGATGGGTAAAAGCTTTTATATTCTCTTTGACCAACAACCAATGGATGTATACATCCTGTTTCCGCTCACTACGTAACACGGTAAGTGCACAGGCACATGTTGCTGTTTACAGGTGTTTAAAACATTTTTACTGAAGGAGTTTAAGAATTAGTGTAAGTTGACTACAACCAATATTTGCCGCATTTCGAGTTTAAAAAGCCTGTATTACATAGAATATTTCATATAAGCAGAACATATTTAAAACATTTGTACCAAAATACTGTTTGTGATACAAGTGTGAGTCTTTGTTTTAAATAGTTGTTGCTACATTGGAACATATGCACTGACGGATATGTTTTTACAAACCCTCTGTCCCCGTTGGGAAACATAACCAAGTGTCGAAAGCAATATGTATTTTGCAACAAAGCTACCGATTCGCGTTTTTTATTCGTCACGCACGCACGCGTGAACCAGAACGATTGTGAAGTTTTTCAATAAAAAATACTTTTATGGCCCAATCTATCGCTATGGTGGCCAACGGTTCCATTGCAATGCTTCGGAAAGGTCAACCGTTTGTACACTACACTCGGCTGATGTGGCGTCCTATCTCTGTCACAGCCTGACCATTTCGATCGTCAAAGTTCGGCCTTAGGGCCAAAACTCATCGATATAGTTCTTTGTTGTTTGTCCTCGGCAGTTGACTCTTGAAGCTCAGCACGTGGTACTACCGTGTCTGGTGATTGTTATTGTTTCGTGCTTTTTTTGTTTTTTGGCGTCTGTTTATTTTTTCTACACAATTTATTTACCCTTTCCTAGCCCAGTGCAGGACAGCAAAGACTGCCATCTGTTGGCGAACGAGATATCCTTTTATTCACTGTGCACCAAAAAGGACGTACCAAAGTCGCATAAACAAACGAAAAAAAAAACACACGCACACATGTCTGACGGTGTTACTTTATACGGATTTCCTTCGTACCAGAATGGCTGTCAATGTGCCCTAGGTAGGGGGCGCACATCATCGATCAGCATCAGCAAAGGCTCGTGAGTTTTATTTCCCGCAATAAATATCGTCCAGCGTAAAGATCGTTTCGGCACCGGTCAGTGTTGGTGATAATTTGGACGGAAAGATATACAGGACAGCAAGTGCGCCATGAAACTCTCCCGACTGAAATGAATCGACGGAAACGACACCCTGTCGGGCTCGTGCTCCCCGGATTGTCGTTGCCCATTTGATATAATTGTTTATCGATTTCTGATGCGCATCACGCTACAACACACATAGACACCCATGTCACCCCCACTGTTGTGGATTATCCTAGACCGAAGCTCAATCCTGGGGAGCGTTCTAGGTGACGCTTCATTCGGATGGTGTCGGTTGGTTGGCGCATGTTTTTTTCGCGATAACATGACCTCCGTACGCGGCACAACGTTTATCACACTCAATACAGAAGTTCGTTATTTTATGTTCTGCAAGGATGATACCTTGTTGTATGGTCAGGAACGATAAACCTCATCGTAACAGTCACATGTCGTCCAAAATTATGTATAGTAATTCTTTGTTTGCTTAATGTTTTACTAATTTTATTCCTTTCTTGGTTCCTTACAGGTTGCGCCTTTGTTAAATTTACCTCGCATCAAGAAGCTCAAGCTGCTATAACATCACTTCACGGTAGTCAAACTATGCCGGTAAGTACACCCTTCAATAACTTATTTTCTACTTATTACAAACTACGGGAAGCCACTTTAAACCTGTTCCAGGCTCCCTCGTTATGTTCCATTATCTCTCTCATCTCTCCCTCTCTCGCTCTTTTTTTTTGTGGTACATCTCGCTGGCGGGCTAAACATCATCGAGCCGAAGCTAAACAAAAATCGTATACCTCGTCCCCCTCCAACACTCGACCGTTCGGGGATGGAGGCTCGGCCTGCTGGTGCCGCGACCACCACGCGGGGAAAGTGATTGCGTGTCACTTAATTTAATTTGCCAAAGGGCCCACCCTCGTCCCATCAGATTCGGTGTGTTCGGTTCGATGTCGCGGAAAAGCGACAAACTATAAACATGGAAAGGTTTATCGTACACCTTTTTTCCCCTCTTTGTTCGCGTGTGTTTGTTTTATATTGATGCAACATGAATTTTTACTCAATATCCTGCCCTCCCCCTAACGAAACTAGGGACCGTATCAACCGAAAGTGCCTGTGGCATTGGGAAGGGTTCGTCGTGATGTTTTCGTTCCGCCATGCCAGTGCCGAAACACTGGCTAGCGGAACCGCTCTATTTTCATGAATAATTAAACGAAATTAACTCCTTTCCCGGTGGTGCGTGAAGTTTATGAAAATGTCAAACATTGTTGTTAATTTGTTACTTGTCGCGCGACAAGGACATGGTTGAGGGCCGCTGATAACTTGGTACAGTATGGTTTGGGGGTCCATTATCAATGGTGATAGTGGTATGCTACTCATTTATTATTAGTACCTTCACTGTTGCCAGAAACCTTTCAAAAAGGAAAGTTTATTTAACCATGATGTCTTTCAATTTAGTTTTAAACTAACGGTTATTATGAACCAACCTTTAGCGATACTGAATGAATAACGATATTTTAATTTACGAGAAGAATAAACCTTACGAAAAAAATGTTTTGCGTGCTAGTTAAACAATGGTTTTACATTACCTTTCAGATAAAGATGGCAAACCAGCACCACCGCATGGAACGTAATCAAACTAATGCAGTTTGCCAAAGCAAATGTTTGTCCTGTGGCGCTCAAATATATGTACAAAGACGTGTTTGTTTAATTTTGGTCCACTCTAGTGTCAGGTGACAAAACCAAAGCAAATAGACGAACCAAAATGGCAAGGGAACGAAAGAGAGAGAGAGAGAGAGAGATAGAGAGGAAAGCAAGAACGCCCCAACTCAACCCACACCCAAGCGAGTTCGGTTATATGCTAGCAACATAAAGCACCAGGTGTGCCTGATGGTTGTCTCAATAATCGGAGCGATTTTTTGTTCTGTGCCCGAAGGATTGTTTCATTTCTCGCTCGTTCCACCGGCGTCCGCTCGGGTTGCATCATCATCGCCCACGACGCCATTTTAGCCACGCTCAGTTCATCCTCGGGCAAGTAAGGACATTAGGTGCGATTCTCTGGCACTGTCCTTTTTTTTTTCTACCTTCCTCCCCGACAAAACCGAAAAGCGGTGGAGAAGTAGTTCCTTTTATTTGCGTTTCGTCTTCGAGCTGCTGCCACCATACGGCCGGGAGAGCTCGCGTGCTGTTTTATTGTCCTGGTGAACATACCCCAAACATGATGGTACCGGGATGTCGTTTGCAGGATCATCCGACTCTGGTTCCATGGATATTGTTTCCTCCTGTTCCTGTCCGGCGTCCTGCGTCCTTTCCTTTTAACCATCTTCCACACTATACGTACCCGATTGAATGCTAACGCTAGTCAACAAAGCATCAACTTGGCGCTGGCACTGGGACAACGTACACTATCCTGGGATACGACCTCCCGCTGAGACGGTGCGTCCATACGGTTCGGGAAGCACTGCCAGTGAGATACAGTGGTATGGGAGACCCCAAAAAAAACCCATGATGCACATGTAGCACTCAATTTACTTTTATTATTCTTTTGTTTATTCGCTTTTATTCATTTTATTCCATATTCCGCCCGAAAATTTCCTCGATACGGATTCCGCTTCTAAACATTCCGCGCGAGAGCGGAGGGCAACAGGAAGGGGACAAATGGAAACCGAGAACGCTGAAGATTCGGGTCCGCTTCATCCTGGCCATTACCACCACTACACACACTCACACACCCACACCCATCCACCCCGCATTGCCACATCTGCGCCCCTCATACTCCCTGCAGCGTAGCAATTGTTCATCCATCGTCCAATGAGCATCTCGTTTCGAGAGATTCGTTCCTTTATTGGATTCCTTTTTATCGAGCTGCTGACGGTGCTTTTGCTCGTCCTGAAACTGAAACGAAGAAGGAAAAAAAGACAGCCACGACAACTGCCATCAGCGGTCGGGAGTATTCCAGCAGCACTCAATGCACGCGCCGCTTCTTTGGTCGATTTCTTTCCATCTTTTGCAATAACACGGCTAAAAGATGCTGCTGCTGCTGCTGCTACCCACCGGTTCAAACACACACCTACACACATATGGGACGCATCACTTTTGCCCGGGCGTTTGGCATTTCCCTTCGTACGGATCGGTGTTTTTATTTGCACACTGTTTGGGGTGCTTCCTCTATGCCTGGCCACCGCAGGCAAGTGGAGGAACTGCGGGACAAGCTGGGCGGAAAAGGAATTGTTTTTCCGGATTTTTTTCCACTCCGTTACCCGATGGCGCTGCTTTGGATCCATTGCAATTGGGGACGCAAAAGCGAGTCAACCAAAACCCAGCGAGTGTCTGCTTCATCCGTTGGGGGTTGGGGTGGAACAAAACAAAAAAATACATTCACACTAACACAACCATACAAAAAGAGCTGGATTCGTTCCAGCAAACACACGTATGTCACAGTTGGTAACAGCAAAGGTGCTAGTTACGAGCCGAAAATACGGATATCATGCTTTTTCTTACTTCTTGTGGCCCAACTGCACAGCGGGGACCGAAAAAAAAGCACAGTCCAAGAGCAATTTTTATGGTGCTACTTTTGTCAGCGAGCATAAGGCGCATCGGCTCATCATGGATGTGTGTGAGTGTGGAACGGAAGAGGAGGACACTTTTCGTGCCCACATTTCCGCTGGGGAATATCGTATTGGGACACCGTTGTTGACATCATTGGTTTTCGGCACCATCATATACAACCAATTAGGTGCAAAAAACGTGCAAAGGACCGTTGGCTATTGCAAGAGAAAGAGAGTGAGTGTGTTTTTGTTTCTGTATCCGTTTTCTATTGTTCGTGCAGACAATGTATTGGTCCATTTTTTAAATTTATATCCATTGAAAGAGTTGCTAATCCAATAATACAGCATACGTGCAGAGGTGAGCCCTTTTTTCGTTTGGTTTTACAGTCTTTTTGGCATGCTTTGCTAACAATATTTTCTATTGAATGCTCAATTTCGCTCATTCATCGCCTGGTTTGTGTCTCACATTCCATCCTAGCCATGTTTGGTGGTTAATGCACAACAAACTCCCTTTTCGCCTCACGAACAATCAATAAAATAGGGTTCGCTTCTACTAAAGCCACTGCTCCGACTAACTAACGGTGCAATAATAGAGGCTATCTTTCCTTACGCTGCCCTCCCAGCAAACACTGGGCGAGTAATGGGCGATGTGCGAATAAAATATGTATTTATTGTTATTAGCACCATTACCGATGTTTCTTGCGAGCTTTGTTGTTGCCCCTTTGGGTAATTCTTAAAGCAAGCATGCCTATCGGTACTGCTTAAAGCTGTTTATCTGCTCTTTCTTCAAACAAGACATACTTTAATGATGATAGAGCACGGCTTGCAGACATCCTTAGTCCATTGAGAACACGCACAGTCTTTTACGCTATGCTACGAACGAAAGGTGTTGCATTGTCTCGTGTCGCCGTGGCGGCTAAGTGCTCTTCTGACGGTAGTACAATTCACACCAACCGCCGCCAGCTCCAGCTGGGGCTGAGAATGTGCGACCTGTTTGTGAAATGTGGTGTCAAGCTGAAACTTGAAATTCCACACATTTTCGCCGCTACCCATGGACCAATGCCCACAATGCTCACCCCCCACAATCCCGCTTTAAGTATTTGAGCGCAACAGTTCGGGCGATTGTTTAGCGTACGCATGCACTCCGTGTCACATCCTGGCCGGGTTCTGTTTGCCATTTGTACATTCACTTCCACCCGGTGCCGTGGTCCAGCCCATGGACCTACTCGTTGCTGCAGTGCATTTGTGGCGCACAGGGAAGCACACACACTGTCACCTACAATAATAGTCGATGCCCGTACCTTCGACGGGGAAAATGTCAGCTATTCCACAGAATTCTGCCACTCAGCAGCAGCGCGGCAGCAGCAGTGTGAAAGTGCACGCCAGAACGTGCGTGTCAACTATTTTGGGTAAAATGTTGTGTGCTCAAAACGTGCGACTGACTGCGTGTGCCCCCCCCCCCCCCCCCCCCCCCCCTTCATGTAGATTCGCGTAATGCCAACCAGTTGTGTGCTTTGTAAACGCATTCCCTGTGTCTGTGTACCGGTGTTTTCGAACAGCTTCACACCCGGCTGGAGCTCGTATGGTACCGTCGAAACTGGATTGGAAAAACGCCGAGCGAGAGAGGTTGTGTTGCTGGTAGTAGGTTGCGTGGTAGAACAATATTTATTTAGTCACTGCACGGTCATTTCCGTTGGCCCCGGTAGCTGTAACGCGAGTTGCTAAATCCGCCTGTGTGTCCGTGGGCACAGGAGACATCGCTGCTTTGTGTCGCTGGTCCGATCGGAGCTTAGACTGCAAGGATTAAACGTCAGCTCCGGGCGGCGACCTACCGTACTGCTGCAGGTGCAACCCTTTTGCTCTTCAATTTGGGCCTTTCCGGGGTGCAGACATGCACCGAGTTGACATTTTAATTGAATGGTGCTTTTGTACAGGTGTTTTTGCTACGGGCAAAAACATCCCTACAAATCGTTTAGCAAGGTTTGCTCTTTTGTGCTACTATTGATTGACGAAATAATTTGGAAAGAAAATTTCAATTTTTGTTCTGTTTGCTTAATTTGTTTTAAAATGTATAAAGTTTACGTACATTATTGAATGTCATGATATCTATTAGGGATAAGTTTAATGCAACATAAAATTCTTTTCCAAAATTTGTACCTGCTATTTTGCCTGAAGTTTTCAATCTCGCAAGACTTTTTAGGGTGCTAAATCGTTTACATTCACCACTTGGACACCATAATCAAAAGGTGGTTTCGAAAACGTACGACCTTCCGCCGCCGGCAGATAATCTCTTTGTTCTCCATTCAACAGTAGACTTCCTAGCACGTCCCGCCTGTTGCCCAAAGATAGGGGAAGGTCCCATTCATCGGGGATCTTCCAATCACTTTCCAACCGATGGTAAAAGATTATCCTTTACTCGCTCGTGAGCAGGCAACAGGCTGGCTGCGATGGTGGTCGAAAATCAGCTTGGTCTTCTATTGAAGCACCATCTTCCACGGCATCAATCGTCTGTTGGGCCGCTCACTCATCTTCCCATCCTGCGCTCTTATTCTCTCGTTCCGTCCACTAAACCTGCTATTTAATATGCGCCTATATATTTTATGAATAGGACCATCCATACATCCGAGCGACCGAGCAAAGCGGAAAATCAAACGGGAGGAAGAGTGATTGCATATTCGAACATGAAGACAAATCCGGCTGATCGGTACGCCAAAGGTGGGCTGGAAAACTCACAACAAAACCCGTTCAATCTCGAAGAAGCTCTTCCCTCTACCCGTTGGCTTTTTCGTACGTGAAAGGAAACGATCATCGACAATGCTGCCGATGATGGTAATGATGGTGTGGCTTCATTCGGTTCGACTTTCCGCACCGATGGTGAATAGAGAAAAAGTTGTTGAATGCTGCTGGGCCTTTCATTCACGGTGGTTTGGATTATGGGCCCCATTCCCTCCCGAAAGAAGATAATGGTAGACTTCGGTCGGATTTGCTGCATTGTGAGACGAGATTTTTAGTCTGCATCCTTGGTGATCATACGCTTACCGACAAGCTAGGTAGGCTGGAAACCAGAAAATCGACAACAGCTGCACATTGTAATATTCAAATTGTCAGCTGCTCTTGCTATCTTAAGGGTAGTGGATTTGTGTTAGCTTCAATTAAATTCAGGAAGGAGTGCGTTACCAGTGCAATAATGGTTCTAATAGAAAATATATGTCTGAATTTCTTATGAGGCTTTCTGAGATTTGATTATTCACAAAACTATAGGAGCTATTTTAATGCCCGACTAAAAAAATGTTTTTTTGTATTGCATTCATAAATGATGTAGTTACTTATGTTTAACTGATATTTACATGACATTACTTTGACAGTTTACATTTCATTTTTAACCTGTTTTTTGCCGTACCTATAACCACATTTAGTGAGTTACTTTGAAATCGATCCCCTCTACCCCGAACGCATAATTTACTAGCAACAACTAGTTCCTCTTCATTTTATCGCATCGCAGCACTTATTCAAAAACCAATCAACAATTTTAGTGTTTCTCGTCGCGTAAGAACCGTACAAATACACACATAAAACTCTCACTCACATTCCAGCCAATCTCTGATGCGAAGGCGAAAAAACCGTCGGCAAAAATTGCCATAAAATGCGTGCCGGTCTAGCTTTGGCCAGCATCCCACTGAAACCATCCCCCATCCAATGGGCAGGTTTTGATTTGAAGCAACAACATTTTATGCGCCGATGTTTTATTGCACAACGTATCGATACAATTTACTCTTTATCGTACGCTCTCCTTTTCCTTTATTAATATTTCCCAGTGCCATAATTTTTGATGGTTTTATTGACAAGAAATCCGACCGAAACCGTTTCGGGGCAACATCCAAGCGCAACCGGTACAGAAGGTGGAGGCTGTGAATAGCGAAAGAACACTGCCACAAATGGGCAGGAAAGTATTACTTTGCTTGACAACAATTTTCGGGGAAATTCCATTACGTGTTACCCTTCCCTTTGTGGGGACGTTGTGTTCTGGCCGACCGGGTTATCAGTAACGACGAAAAGCGTCGGACCACTTTTACTCTTGAAACGATAGATTCTGATCCAATCGAAAGTCCTTGCGCAGTGGGATAAGCTGTCAAAATCGAACGGACTGCTTTTAGTGCCCCAGTGCCTGGCGGGAAAGCCTTTTGTGGCCAAAGTGTGCTAGCGCTTTCCCGCCAAGCACATCTAGATGGATCAATAAAATTTATAGCCGACACGAACCACATCGCATGTTCGCAAGGGGAAACTGTTTTGTGATATTGTACGCTTACGATTTCATACATTTTAGGACTGATGGCTGCCCATTCACGTAAAATGTAGCCTTTACCCAAGAAAAAACAGCCACCAAAAATCTATCATCGTTGCACTTTTCACAAACTGGCTGGAATTATTTGGATCAAAACAAGCCCAACCCCTGGTGCTGGTGGAGATGGAAAGTGATGGAATCGTAAAATCGAATGAAATTGAAAACAAACAACTCTAGTGGCAGATTCGTTTTGGAACCGCTCACCACACAGAATGGCCAAAACCTTCATAAGACTTCGGGAGAACGTTGAAAGATCGATCATCGTTTGAAATCAGCAGCTCAGCATTTAGGGCACCAAATATTGTTCTCAGCGGTGTTTGACTTTCACTGGCACAAGTAGCACGCAAGCAAAAAGCAGAAAAAACAGAATCTTTCACTCAAATATTTATGTCCCTTCCCCACGCCAAGCTCACAAACCACCGGGATGGGATTCGGCGATCCCTTAATAGTTCAATATTTAATGTTTGCCTTACAGTATTTGAGCTCGTTCCTTATACCTCATCGTGGTACGCGTGGTTCGATTCGAGCGCTTTTCGACCGAGTCGGCGTTCTATCAGGGTAATCCCCACCGTCAATGAACGTTTGGTTCGCCAAAAGGTTCCATATGGCTTGTGGAAATGTGTGTTTTTCGTATCCTTCTTGATGCAGGCCAACATTTCTACACTCTTCGGAAATTTCAACAACGAAAAAAATAAACCAAGCTTGCATATTCTTTCGCCCCAGGGTCCCTCCTTACACACAATATTTATGGCTTGAAAATGACGCTCGGCAAGCTTTAATCGAAGAGGAAACACGATTACGACCATGGAACAATCATTCCCATTTCGGTGGTATGTGAGAGCGGTCGTGAGTGTGAAATTTTGTTTCCCTTCTTCGCTTCCCCATGCAAGCTCGTAATGCTTTGAAATGGCGGCTTTGAGACTAAAATCTCGCCGATCGTTGCCTCGTATTGCCATTTTGCTGCCACCACCACAATATGGAGATTGTGCTTGTAAAAGGCCACCCCAAGGCGACCGGGGCTAACGCCCGGGTGCTGGGGAACCAACATTAAATTAAATGTTAATGGCTCCGTTATGATAATGGTGATAATTTCGATGAAAGGAACCGTAAATGTGAATATCCGGAAGGTTTTTCCTTTATTTATTTCTTCGTTGGTTTTGGTACGAAGAATCGCTACTATAGGAGTTCGTCCTCATGTAGTAACGTAACAATGATTTGGTGAAGAGAAAAAAACGGATAAGAGCCTCACTGTAACATGCAAGTATTTTAGATTTTTCTCCGTTCTTTGTTATGTGTTAGTGATAGAAATCTAAATTTCCTTTGGTATGGTGTGTTGCGCTTAAATTGAAGGGTTTTATGTTACAAAAAAGAATATTCTGCTAGCTTATCACAGCGAGTATACATACGTGTTGTTATTTACATCTTCTGTTGATCATAATGTTTATCCCCTTCTCTTTGGGTGTTTCTCGTCTTAATCTGTTAATAGGACTAACCTTTTTACCGATGCCCACCTCATACATCGCTAAACTGGTTGCAAATGATGGTTGATGAGAATTGATCGAAAAAAACCTTACAGTTAAACGCCTCCCCTAACGCAAAAGTACGGTCAGGTTCAGTAGTACCTTTTGCGTATGCCCAATACTTCACTCGCACATCACGATTGCTAACATTCCTGTTACAGACCACTCTCCCGAGACACACCTTCGTCTCCCTGTGCCTAAATGTGAGCCCGATTCAACCAGACCAATCCACTTTCATTCGATTGTCCCGGTGGGCTGTGTTCCGGTGAGCGGTGTACGAACGCGATTGTTTGTTTGTGCTGCTTTTGCCCCTCCCTTTCTCCTCCAGTACGTCCTACCAACAACATTAGCGAGCACCTCTAATCCACCGGACGTGTCTGTACGGACGCAGCTGGAGATTATGCTATCAAAAAGCACCCTTCTGGGCCGGCTAGCGTCCGCTCGGATCGGGTTTCGCTGTTGCAAAAGTGTCCGGGTCATCATCCTTGCTGTCGGTGCATTCCTATTCAGCACAGTCGGCCCGAGACTCGGACTCAGAGAACGGTATTTAAATATTAATATTATTTTAGGATTTATTCAATTTTACCAAAACAAACAAACGGTCACTCTGAACAAGCGAACCGAGTGAACGCTGAAGAGGAAAATACTGGGTGGGGGGGAATGGGTGGAGACTCGATGAAAGAGCTGGTTGAGTTCGGCGACGTTTGCTCCAATGGGCAAATCAACCGCCAAGTGAACGAGCCGAACCGACACGGGCGCACGGACAAAGATGCAACGTACCAAAAGGTGGCACTGTTAATGTTTCCCATCCAACCAGCTTGGCACTTTCCGGACGCTTGTAACGGTATGGTGGAGGTGGAGAAAATGTAAAATTTTTCCACCTGCTCCCTGCCTTCGGTACATTCCCTGCCGCGCATTTCCACAGTCCACAGTCGAGTCCGTTCCGATGAAGGTTGAAGCCTCGACGCCACTAATGGATCCGGTGCCGGTGGGCGAAGCAAATGAAGAGCGCTGGGAACGAAATATGCAGATTATGTTTGTTGAATCATTAAAGCAAAAGGCGCGGCCGCCGCGTTGCGAACCACCAGTTACAACGCTCGCTTCGTTTGGTTCGGTTGCAGGTGGCGCCCTTTCGGGCGTAAAGCAAACAAGCGACCCGACCGAACCGAAAACAAAGCCCGGTTCGGACCATCC
Organism: Anopheles coluzzii; assembly: GCF_943734685.1. NCBI lineage: Eukaryota > Metazoa > Arthropoda > Insecta > Diptera > Culicidae > Anopheles > Anopheles coluzzii. The sequence continues at coordinate 83,296,128 of NC_064670.1, forward strand.
ACTGGGGCCGGGCAGCAGTTCACGAGCTGGGACTTTGGACCACTTTCGCGGTGCCATCTAGCGTTCTCTCGCTGTGCTAATGGTGAATAGATCACCGGAATGGATGGGTGAATAGGAAAACCGGTCAGTTGCAAACGCTGGGACGAAAAATGACATAAAAGATCGACGGACAGGTTAAACACACTAACTAACCCGACGAAAGAAAACTCAAATAAACGAGGGGAGATGATGATGGAATGGATAATGATGATGATGATGATGATGATGATTGCAGGACATGATGAAGGACTTGAAAGAAATTTGTGTCAGCTTTTGCAACCTTAACATTTGAAAGTCATAGCAGAATATTGTTTTCTTTTTTGTTGTGAACATTTTGGTTTCAAAAACATAGGTTTTAAAACGGTGGTATGTAAAACAAAACAGCTTGTAACAAGAGACTTTTAAAAACGTTTTAGTTTAAAGCTATATTTTTAAATGCATCTGGCATGCGATGGACACAGTTATATTTCTTCATAACATAATGTTACATGCCTATTTTCAACAACGCCTATCCACCTACAGTTGCTTCTAATGAACGCTAATGCATTGTTCTGTGGCGAGAGGTTAGATTCTAACAGTGCGGCCAATCGTTTGACGAACTAATATCCCTCAGGACTTTGTTACTTCAAAAGCTACTCTCTAAGGAGGGCAAGTCGTCAAAGATACTTTAAGACAGCTCGCCTTCGCAATCTACTCGGGCAGCTACTCTGGAGCTCCGGAGTTCGAAGGAACAGAACCGACCACACAATCACACAAACACACACCAACCTGTCCTTCGTGCGCGCTGTAAGAAAAGTTTCTTCATCAAAAATATTGATTTATGCTTGTTTTGCGACTTTGGCGCAGGACGGTGGTTCGGGGTTTTCGGTTGCGCCAATTCCCCGGGGGGCATCCTGGACGGCCGGGGCTGATTGGAATCCGGCCAACCTTTAGATCGCTCCCTAAAGTTGCTTTAATGGAAAATATAACTCAATTTCCTCCCGATTCTCAGGTTACGCGACGGTTCCTCGTCAGAATCACGTCCACGTCGCCGGCTTGACTGACACACGCGTACACACACACACACACCGCTGGTGGTGGAGGACGAACGTTGTAGGTTATTATTTCCGATCCCCGTTTGTATTCCGTGGCGAAGCCGAGGAAGAAGAAAAACAAAAAAAACAGAAAGAGGCATAGCACGGCCACGGAAAGAATTGCACAAACTTTCTCCTTTTTCCAGTGGCACGTTTCAGTTGCTTCTTACCAGAGTAGAAAAAAAGGAACAGATACAGCAAAAAAAAAACTAACATGCGGTCTGGTTGAGTTTTCTATCACTTCACATACTTTCTCTGTTCAGCCCATAACCCAAGGCTTCCATGTCGTGCGCAATCAATCATCGATGGATTGCGTAGGCGTAGTTTTCGGTGTCAAGGATAGGCGGATCGGAAAATTGATACTCGGACGCAAAGGTGCGATTCCGTGCGATGAGCCGTACCTGGTTCATTCTCTTCCCGTTAAACCTCTCAGCTGCCACCGCACGGCTACACGAATCGCATGTTTCGCTGATTTTCTGACCGCCCTGATACCTCAGTAACCCTCCCGAAGTGGCGAAATACGAGAGGGCGAAGAAAGGGGATAAAAACATCACGGAATACAAGAAGAACGAAGTGAGGATATTGCATTACATCGGGTGCCATGATTGCTGCCGAATGCGAAAGGTTGTAGCAATATTGCCGGCGGGCGCGCGCTCACAGTACAACATGCTGAGCGAATGTTTATTAAAGGTACATGGTTCTTCGAATACGAAAATGTTTTGCTCTCGGTGCCGGCAGGATGATAGAATGAACAGATCGAGTGAAAAAAAGAAGCAGAAAAAAGAACCTCTAAACATACTGCGCGCTGTCTGTGCCCGTCTGTGTGCACTAATGATCTTGTCCTGTGTGGCGCTAGTATATTGAATAATAAAGCCTCTTTATATGCACACTGGAGCTTCGTCCGCGTCTTCATTTGACAAGGATATGTAGTGTGTAGGGTGAACTGTTGTGAATGTAAACTTAATCTGAACATTGTTGGCGGTCTTCCTTCAAACACAATTTAATCAATTTGTGCTCATGCTTCCCTTAAACACATCGTGCATAGACACTCTCAAAAGGTTGTGGTTTCACAATGTGCCCCGGAACGAAACGGAACAAACCTCTTCGCGGCTTTGCCTCTATCACCCTTCCCAACTCGCGTGCTGCTTGTTGCTTTTAATGATAAACTAATATCGCACGACCGAGCTTCGAGTGCACCCACAGCAACAGAGCTGGGCGTGTCGAGGCACCATAACTACAAGTGGTTGCTTCAACCTGATGGTCTACCATGCCACCCAACCGAAGGGTCCCGATCAATATTTGTGGTACCGTCTTTACTCGTTCGATGAGGATTAAGTTTTTTGTTTGTTTGGTTTTTTTTGCTCGTTCAACAATGCTGATAAGCTCCTATCAACTAGTCGGCATCGATATCGGCCACGAATGCTGAAGTTCTTTCGGTTCGCCGCACTGGAGCTTCCTTTGTTTCGAAGACGCCTTGAACGGAATGGCTTCACTGGTGGCGATGACTCATCAGAAGACCATAGCATGGACGGTGAAGTGTTGGCGCTGACCAGACCAGTGTACGTTATTGCGATGATTAAGTGATTATAAATATTTACCCTATAGCTGTATTTACTACAAACACCGCATAAAACACTATGCAGCTGTGAAACATCGTAACACAACTCATGATGATAGAAGTCTGAGGATGCAATGAAACAGCATGTGGAGACTTATACAGGAAAATTGCGACTACATTTGACGAAATTAAGTGCATTTAAGCCTTTTCAAGACCTTTCAAAGTTTTATGTACAAAGGTTTTACAAGCGACAAGGGAAAATTATTTACAATACAAATAGATTTTTGAGAATCTCGAGTACACAAGCAAACGTATAAAATGCGTACTGTAGCTTAGTTTTTACAGCGGTGCAATCGAAATTAGTGCTTATTTTAGTAATCCTTAACATGTTCCACTGACATCAACCTGCTGTGACATTCAATAATCCTTATCCTCATCACAATACTAATCTTAACTATCAAAACGCTGCCAAAGCAATTCGGATGTCTCTTTTTGACTTTAAATCTTTTAATTGTTCCAGTCCAAAAGTTTTCCCCTCGAGGGTAACCCACAACGTATGCAAACATACGGGTTTGCTCGGGTAGATTTTAACAAATCAATCTACTCACTGATAACGCTCGACATTTAAACACCCCGCATTCAACCGGACACCTATCCCTTCCGTTCATCGAACCGTTGTAACTAATTCCAACGAGTATGTCGCTTTCTTAAGAAGTGAAAGGTCACTGACGGTACATTGGAAATCTCAGCACGATGCCGCTTAATCCTACCGCACTACGATCGTTCGACCACAATGGGTAAAAGTCAAGCTGTAAAACGAAACGAGCACAGAAACCCCGAAGCCCGCCCAACCCAACCTCGCAGGACCAGTGAATGCCGTGGCTGTGGATAACCCCAAAACACCATGCAGCACCAGTGAGCTACCGTGTGTCGGTCGCACTAAATGAGAGTTATAAAATTTGTCACAAACTTACAGAAATCGTGTCTCTATCGTGTTGGGGTTGAACTGGCGGAAAAGTGGGTGGGTCAGTACCGACCGAAGGATTTAAGGGCTTTCCTATGGGGTTCGATTTCGATGATGTCACTCTCGCTCCCTGGTGCAGGACACAAACCGAGAACACCCTTGCTCAAGAAAGGATTTTAATCGGGGAACAAGTTTCTAAACTACCTAAATTAAGGGATATTGGCCGGATAGTTTTATGAAGCAGTCCCTGGGTGCTCTTCCACGAGAGGGGAGAGGAGATTTTAGACAAAAGATTAAAAACTTCCACCCAACACATCAAGACAGACAGACCGGTTTTGTGGACGACGCGATGAAGCGGAAGCGAAAGCACGACGCCGGTGGACCCACTACGGGAGAGGGAGGAGGGGGGATTCGCCAAATTCACCCTTAGCGTCGATGGCTGCGATGGCTTCATTACAACCTCCCCCCCCCAAAGGCGTACCGAAAGAAAAACAGTTTAATTATAAGATATCCTATGTGACATGCATTCATTACTGAGCTCGTGAGCGTCCGTATAGTAGAGCGTTACACTTATGTGCGCTGGATACCAGCCGGACCTGTCCATTCACTGCCGAGACGGTTCCGAGCGGTTCGCTGGCAGCTTAATCGAATTGGAGAAAGTTTTACCCTCACATACGGACGAATTTTCACCGAATGTCAACCCCATTGTCCCATCGGAGCCGTTGCTTTTATGCTCAAATGGATGTACGTTTGTAGCCAGGACAACGGACTAATGCTGTCTGCTTGGGTTCGGCGAGGGGCCCAGCAGTCGCCATGTGTGCTTTGCGGGTTGTGAATGTGTCCACAGCATCTGTGTAGTTAACCGGACTGGCGTTGGGTAGATAACTTAATTTCTGTTCTTCGAAAAAGGAAACGCGTCTACCATGCTCCTTTGCTGCTCAGCCGGGCAACCCTTGCCGGCTAGCCAATGGAAGGAAACCTTAGACACCAAAAACATATTCTTGTCGTCGCATAATATGTGCTAAACTGTGTTTTATCTTTCGGAAATATAATGAGAACAGCTTTTACCATCCACCCTATCACCCCTCGGTCGTACCCGTACTCCGGTGCTGGTGGTACTACTGGCGCAACGATACTTTTAATCCCGGATTTAAGTGGTTTCCCTTCGCCGCAACGGAGTAGCTAAATTTCAGTTTTGCGGCAAAGATCGCATAAAATAATCAACAAATTATAAGTGAAAATCCAGATTTGCTCCATCCGAATACGGGTTGTGCACGGTGTCGGACACCGGTTGAGCTGCATGTTGTATTTGCATCCATGAGCAGTGGCATTGGAGACGAAAACAAAAAAACAGGCGTTGAGTACCCGGAGATAGGTTGGTTGTCGTGCGATTATGCAAATTAGAAAATGAAACTGCATCTCATTTCCATCGCTACGCTCGATCTCTCCATCAAACGCTTCCTGATGAGCGGAGTACCTTGCGCTGGGGTTAACGGGGAAAAGGCTGTGGCTCGGATTCATCCCATAAAGATGGCTATTTCTAAGTCCCGCAGCGAGGTCGTAGGGTTGTGTTGCGAGGATGTGTCGGAAAAAGCAAAAACATTCCAATGCAAAGTGTAGCATCAAATGCAGATAGAGCTGCATTCAGCAAGCAATAGATGCGGAATAGGTGCTACCAGCGCTCCAGCTCGCTCTTCTTTTCGGTGGACCGAAAAAAGGGGAAGAATGAAGGTGTCGAGTGTGAGGGGGTCGGAAAATCTCCTGGTAATGCGATATATAGAGCAACAGCTTTGCACACCCTGAACCAGAAGGCCGTGTGCAGTTTTTCCGCTGATGTTTACAAATTGAATCATGAATATTCTATTTTTCACTCCCATATTTCTCTCCATTGCGACTGTTTGCCATGCCATATTTTGCATTTCGTCGCCGTTGGTTTAACAGCATGACGCGGGGAGGTTGACGCCAATCGACCACAGGTCCGTAGAGAATGAGACTGTGGTAGAAAAGGAGAACTATGTGTTTTAGTACAAATTTTGTTTCAAATCGGTTTTACACAACGTATTTTCAACTTTTGTCTACTTTTTTATGAAAATGATAAGATTATGCTATTAAGTGTTAAATATTTGAATGGTTTTGCATAATTATTTCTAAATAGAATGTATTTAATCGCTCTTTTATTACCATTACCTTATTTACGTTGTCTGACTAACTTCAACCGATTTAAAATATTATCCGGACAAAACCTAAGTTATACTCTTTTTAAGGATAAGCATGTTTAATTTCCCATCCTTTCAATCTTTCACGCTCTCTCCTCGCCCTCCTCCTCACTATCTCTTTCTCTTTGACTTCTCCAATAGCTCTTCGATGTAATAAGCCATATTTAAAGTATGATAGATGAGTTTAAGCCTCTTATGACTACACGCTGTCGATAGAATTGAGTACCGCCTCTCGAATTGAGCCACCAGTCTGTGCAAAATGGTTACTCTTACAAAGTATATCAGCATGCAATGTGTTCACGGATGGCGCTTCATAGAGCTTTAAAATTATCCTTTCCTATTCTCGTGTCCAAGCAACTGGCTGTATATAAAAAAAAAACAACAATACACCGACAGACAATCCTTTCAAACCGTTCCATTGTGGTATATGGTTGCAAAATGAAGATAGATCCAATTTCTCCACCGGCTCGAGCCCACTGGGAGAGAGGCGATTGGGAGTAAGCATTGCCAGGGCAATCCTCTTGACGATGATAGGGCTTGACTATGATCACATCGTTTGCAGACATGCTCGCCGGGCAAAGCAATTCAATCCAATCCTCCTTCGGACGGGAGCGAGTAACTCATCTATGGGCGTTTCATTTCACCGTACATATTGTGTAATAATGGAAAAGCACCCTCAACACCTACACCACTTGGTGCCAGCTCGGTTCCTTCCTTTGCTAAACCTCTAAAGGCCTAGTGGCAACAAAAGCCCGATACGTTGGTGGGGAATGGAAGTTTTATGGTTTAAAAACAAATCTACATATAAATATCGAGTGCACTCTGTCCCGGTACAGAATCGACAAACGTACTTGTGCACCTTGTGCCGTTCCTTTTTTTTGCTTTATGTTGGTGTTGGTGTGAGCTCACTGTATGCTTACCGTGAGCGGAACGGAATACACAGTGTCTGCGTCGAGCTATTACCATGCTTGCAACATTTTATCGTTTGTGTAGGTTCTTTGGATCAGTTGTTTTTTGCATACTTTTTCCCTCAGTGACTTTGAACGCGACGAAGGGATCACATAAACTTCCAGCATTTCTTTTCATCCTCCTCAAGTACTGTACTCGCACACTCGCCCATGCGAAAGGTAGAACAAAATCGATTGCAAACAAATAAACTGTAATTGGCCAAGTGGTCCACAGCAGTTCATTGAAATGAATGTCGATTGTTGTCTATGTTTTGGTGAAATACAGAAAAAACAGACTTGAATAATTTACCAAGAGCTAAGGAAAAACATCTGACAGAAGTACAGTATGAACACGATGAGTAGAAACAATTAATTTTTCTACTATTTCAACAACGTTATGTTTGTTGAGTAAATTTGGATTGCTTTATTTCTAGAATAGATTTATATTATAGAATGATGTTTAAAGAATGACAACAATAAAACCATCACACACGAAACTATAAACCTTCCTTTGATAATTTGTAGTTATAGTGATAAAAATGTTTAAAAACAGAATACGCATGGACGTTGACCAACAAAAAACAACATAATTTGAAATTAAAGAACCCATAAGTCCCACCCACTGCGAGTACTACAAAAACACTTTGAGAAAGGAAAGTTTTCCTCGTATAAGAATTTAAGCCTGTGGAAAATAACTACCGTAAAGACCGGTAACAAGATGAAAAAATGCAGCAAAATCGTTTCCTACTTACAAACTTCTACACACTGAACCGGGGAAGCTGAAGAATAGCAAACTTTCCTTACGTTTCTTTTCCTCAGGGAAAAGGCCGTTTTTTGTGTGCCCAAGGTTACACAAACTTACACATTTTGTGGCCAGCTGCTGTTGCGAGAGGAAACAAAGTTAGCGAAAAATCAATTTCGAAACCAAACGAAACAACGCCCAATCTATTGGTTGATTCCATGTTGTTTTTTTTTTGTATTTTAACTGTGTTTTCTTCTACTCATTGCGTTGCTATGGGCAAAGTCCTACACAGTTATGTTTGTATTTACGTCAAATAATAAGTGATAGTTTCTGGCAAGAGAGGGAAAAAGGAATGGAACTACAAACTTTAGAAAGTGGAACAGTGTTTGTATACAATGAGAAGTTAAAGAAATGCTTCCACATTCCTCTGCAAGCATGGAGAGCAACAAGCCAATTTTGTGGATGAATGTTTTCTTACACTTGTCGTTTAATGTATGCGTATTTATAATCGTTCTCTTCTAATTTGATACTTAGCTTTGCAACAATTTTTTTCATATTTCTCACTATTGTTAAAATAAAGAAAATTTACAAATGTAATAATAGTTCTAATAACAGTCAATCATGTGGTTCCGCTTGCCAAACAGTAAATTATAAAGAAAAGAATATTTGTTAAAATAAATGTTTTAATGTTAAGGCAAAGCATCACCAGCAAGTGCTTCAAAACCAAAAACCTCTTTGATGTAATTGTTTTACGTCAAGCTTCCTTAAATGTGAACTGCGCTGTAAGATTCTTCAAACCTGTGCATTTTATCCCATTTCAACCATCAGCTTGTTGACACGGAAAGTTGGCCACGCATCGTAAAACATACATAGTAATTACGGTAACACGCTATTTACATTACACACCGTAATTATTGCCTTTCAAAGTGGAACAAATCGGAGTGCTTTCGTTTGAAACGCAACACAGGTTTGTCGTTTCATTTTTTTTCTTTTTCACCATTGCCAAAGCACAAGTATTTCCAGCAACAAACTCAGGAAGCATAAAATCAAACTCACTGAATTAATGTCCCTTCAGACGGTGCGAACTACTTTGTTCAACCCATTTGTTAGACATCGTCAACCTAATTTCACACGAGTGCTACTGAGAAACAAAAGTAGTGCTGATGGTACTTTAAACTCAGACTCATGAACAGAAAAGAAAATAAGGGTAAAATCATGCACCCACCGACACACACAAACACACACACATTCCCTCAGTGGATCCAAATCGTTCCGCACGAATGAGTTGAAAATTTATTTTTCACTCAATTGACTTGCTCCACGAGACATACAGTATAATGAGAGCGTAGAAAAATGGTCGGGAAATAAATTCCCATGCTGCTACTGCTGCTGCTACTGACCGACACGAACAAAGGAACGGTCCGGTAAGGATTCATCTCCATCGAGTGCAAAGAGCGTTGAACGAGTGGACGATGAATTGTTCTCGTTCTTTTTGCGCTGTTAGTTACACTCCTAGGATCGCCTGAAGCGGGGAGGGAAAGCTGAAATGTGTAATAATTTATATATCATGTCAAATGGTCCGACATTTCTTCAGCTCCAGAAATGGCTGAGCACAAGCAGTGAAAGAAATAGGGGGAGGTTTTCTATCAATTTTCATATAAAACTCAATGGACTGTCGCGTATCATTTTGCAAGGACACATCAGCAAACACGGACGGCGGAATAGCTAAAAAGATGGCCAGGAACGTGAAAGCATTCCGCGTTTCTATGTTGACGGACGTGTTTCGCTCGATTACACTTCTTCTTCCTTAGTGTTCCACCTACCCGGCGTGGATACTGAGCCACATTTCTTCACCCATGTCTCGATTGTATGCAGTTTCTCATCACTGAAACGGTAGAAACGCTGTTGGGATGAACGTTCGAGCAGGGTAAAGCAGCGCAAATGCAAGTAAATGTGATGGAAATATTCAAGAGATCATTCTTCGGATGATGCTTTCGATGGAAACATCCTTTTCTGCATTGCTAAAGTTGGAAATGTGCCCTAAGATTTGCGTCTGTTGTTTGCAAAACTCAGACAGCTTTAAATCCTAAAATGGTTAAACAGAAAAACCACAAAATAGGAACGACGCCAACGCAGCAAATATATTGTCATTTTTAACTTAAATTACGGACAACAGTGCTACACTCTATCAGCTGATGAACAACAACTTACTACATATATTCCCTTCTTTAATGCGCCATTTGAAAGGCATACAGTTGGGAGATGTCTTGCCATGCCGTCTCACAGTCACAGATAATACTTTTTGCTGACGTTTGCACGTTCGATTATCTATGAGCCGAGAAGTGATCAAAACATTCGTCCACCTCTCTACCTCTTTGCCTTGTGCTAGCTTGCTTACACATGGCATTCGATTTGTGGTTACGATGGATGAGTATTTCGTCTCGTTGTGCTTCAACCAACAGGAGATCTGTTGGTTCAATCAATCGATGAAGGCACTAGTTATTCGATTTTGATTACACCCAAACGGGAGCATACGCGTGTACGTGAGTATCTCGCCGCTAGGATTACACCTAAATAGAGCGGATGAAATCGTCTCACTAGAGGATTACTGTTTTTCATTTTTTTTGCATTATATTTGTTTCTTGCGTTCCAAAAGCATTTCTTGTTCGGTAGTACGGTAATCGCAAATCGTTTTCCTTTTTTCCTCTACCTCACTTATAAGACTACTGTGTACTGTGCAAAGACACATAAGTACGCGAAACAAAAGACAGGCAATGTGTGCGATGGAATAACTATATTCCTTTTTTTTTTTTTTGAATTCTCATGAATATCCTTCACGTAGATATTACTATGAATACCCCACGTTTTCCTGCCGTCACGCAAAGTAAACGTCAGCTGCAAACCAAACATGGAACAGCATCGAAAACTGTGCTGACTACCGCGCGTCACAAGACGTCGACCGCTCACGGCCCCTCGGGAGTGGCATTTCGGGAGGGATATTGAATTAGGTAGTAATTTGATTAAAATTTGAAGTACCGCTTCCGACATCCGGTTTCCGGGCACATCGTCATCGCAGAGCCGATAACGTACCGTATCGGCCGTACGTTCAACACGCTGTCGCTGTCATCTCACCCATCTCACCGGATGCTCATACACATTCTGGTACGTTCGGTAAACCGGTCAACAGAACCCTAGATCGAACATTCGCATGCCTCTGCTGCTAGTGTCAGGCTCTTGCGGGCAACTTGCAAAAGTAGATCGGATGGTTATTTCCCTTGTCGTTGGTCGCTTTTACACGAGCGAAGGAAATTTAATTCCATCAATTGACAGACGGATAGAAATTTTCAAGCTATATGCAATTTTTATTTGCCTCATCTGCATCCTCAAGAAATGAGGGATTTCGGTGTCACGCGGTATGAAATTCCTTATGCTCGCTAATAATAGAGAAAAACCTGCTTGTCAACCAACGACTTTTTGCTTTTTTTCTCCTCTCTTTTCATTCGCTAACAATGCAGTGCAACTGAATTGTAAAGCATTCCCATCTTGCTTTAATGCACAGTCATACGGTAGAGGGAATCCCTGAACATTTTTAAAGGTAAAACGGCAGCAAAAAGGAAACGTAAAAATGTTTTAAAGCTTACAGCCCGCTAGCATCATTATGATTAATGTTCATAGCTTATTGATTTTCATGACTTTCCACATTTTACCTACCATCAAAATGCATGCAACCATCATCTATCTTGCTAACAGTGATGAGCTTTTTTACACGATTTTCCTTTTTGCAAACATCATATAGATAGTACGAGGCATGAAAAAAAAAAACAAATTTAAAATTATTTGTTCGTCGAAATGCCCATTTTTTTCGTTTGCTCTAATACCTTGCACCGCCCAAGCTGGCAAAAGTTTTAAAACTTTTATCCGCTCACAAAGTTTCTCCTTTCTTTGATATAAAGGCTAGCCTTGGCTAATGTTCGTAGCTCACTGGCCTCGCTACACGTTAAAAGCGATATTAAATGGTACATGATTTTTAATTTTTCATTTCACCTTATATCTCTTGCCAAATATCTTTACCTTCGACGTTGTCTGTTAGGCAGATGGCTGAATGAAATGTTTCCCAACATCGATCTGAACCTTCGCACAGTAATGAGGGTGCGTAAAACGACCAGAAACACGGAGCATCCTTCATCCCAAACGAAGGAGCTAATAGGAAGGCATAAAAAACACACGAACAAAGGTTCCTCATACCAGCCTCATCTACCGTGTCGGGAACGGTGGAAAATATTTGCTTCCACCAAAAAAAAATCCGAAGCAACAAAATCATGTTCTCTTGCCATTGGACCTTCCCTACATCGTAAACGACCGAACAAACGATGAGCAAATCAATTTTTCTTTAATAACCTAATTATGTGTACTTTTTAGAAGCTCTTCAATAACATCATGCTTTGGTGTGTTAAAGCACGAAAAAGAAACACTACAGGCCAATGAAAACACAGCAAAGAAAAAAAACTGGGGGCACTTTTTTGCCACTCTTCTTCACACGCTATTCTAATGGTGTTGAAATAAGTAAAAAAACCAAACGTTCCCCCTAAAAATTGGCTGAGAATTCGGCATCTTATGCACACGGTAGCTCGCCCGAATGCTAACAAAGCGTAGCGTTTGTTCGCAAAGGAAACACATAGGCAAAGGAAAAACTGCCGATCCGCATAAACTTACCATTTGTCCGGCCGAGCAAACAGTACAAGAAGCAGAGGAAAGTAACGAATAAAAAAAACACATCCTCAACCGTCCTCAACCTTACGAACCACATGAAAAATTCAAAAGCCCACAGCTGCAAGCGGGATTCCTTCACGGCGTTCCTTCAATTTACTTGGCCATCCGTAACGAGCGGTGGAAAGTTCGAGGGCCCTCTCGGAACGAAAGCAAACCGGGATCCGGTGGAAATGGCTAGCCTGCCAGCAAGTGACGCTGATGAGGTCGTTTAAAATTAAACTTTATTTAATCGCTTTCATTATTATTTGAGAAGCTATTTTGGAACTTTGCCAACGGAAGGCAGTGCGGTGCGATTGGCACGAACGAAGGCAAAAAGAGAAGAAAAAAAAAAACATGGAACACACAAACTCAAATCAAACCAGCGACCACTTTTCCCGGGGCGGCACATCATGCCTTCGGGCTGGTATGTGTTGGCCACTGCATCGTGGCATACGAATGCAAGGATTGTTCTTTTTGTTCCCATTCCGTTCTATTCCTTACAGCAAGGGATTTCTGGTGCTGTTGAGGCGTGAAAGCTCCGAAACGTCCCGCTTTAGAACCGGAACATGCAACATGCGGTTCGTGTTTACTGATGTTGTACTTCTTTTTTTTTTGCTCTCTCCTGTCTTCCATAATGTTTGGCTTGCTTCGTTTTGGAAACGAGCAGTGCACAGCACGTAAAAGCCCCGAGCGAACGAAGAACATTGCTCCGTCCATAGACCCAAGTGGTAGTTGCGTTGTATTATTATTATTAGTACAAGTCGACGCTATCTGGCCGTTATTTTACCCGTAGCTGAAAACCATCCTGCCTGTTGCACATTTATAGCTCGGTACAGTCTCGAGGGGGAGGTCGAAGTGGCCGTAGCCATGAGCGAGGTCATGACAATTTATGAATATTATCATTATATGCACATTGCATTACATCACGGACACCGTCTCACCGGCTGTTGAGGTTTAAACTATCGTGCAAATGCTCTTGGTAGCCGTTTCTTGCGAGGCAACAGATTAAGCGGGCCATCTAATATATCACACTTTTGGGTTGGGTAGAGAATTTTTGACAACGGTCGAGGTTGTTTCAAAGGGCTTCTGGAACGAACAGGCTGGTGCTTTCTCCTGCATTGATGCGGAAAATAGATGTGGTTTGTTTGGGTAAAATATTTCTTCCCCACAAAACAGCAGCTTTTTAAGCGGCTAAAAGTTGAGATGAATGAAAGATTGGAGGTTTTGATTAATTTTAGTGTTTCAGTGTTCATGCGTGAACGAAGATTAGCTTATGGGCGGTTTTGTATGTATAGTTTATTGTGAGTTTATAGTTCATATAAATTTTAAGAAAATATTAAAAATCTATTAAAAAGACATACATCATATGACTAATCTGCGATACTTGCAAAATGTCCTTAACGGCACAATCACTGCACAATTCCCTCGATATCCAAATAATAATGTCAACAAATTTAGATACATTACATAGCGTCTAGCAGCGCCGCATCCATTTCAAAATATAACATTGAATCGAAACCAACAGCTGCAACCATCCCTTGATCATATTTGCACTTTTTCTTACCGTTCCGCCCATAGACACACACATTCCACGGAAATTGCATCCGTTAGTCGGATAAAAGTAGACATTTTATTTGTTTTCTCCGCCCCATCCTTCGGCTCCCGCAGAGAGAAGACACTGCCAAGATGATGCTGATGGTACTGGCAACATGCTGCCGACACGGCAAAAGATGCACCATTCTCACTGCTGTTGTAGACCCGCTGAGCTAGAATGTTGCATCCTTACTGGCTGCAATGTAACAAGCCCACTGGGAGCAGACCCAACCTCGTCGGAAGCTTTTCTAGCTGAAGGATCCTGTGATCCTTGAAGCGTTGCTAAGCAGCGGTAGCCGAACGGTAGTGGCGCTTACTGGCGCAACGGCGAAGTTAGCGGTACCGTGTGCAGAGTGTTCTGCTTTTGGGAACAACCCTAAATGCACGGCTACAACCTGCAACGCAATGGCTGCAGGGCATCGGGCAAACAAGCTGCAGCTCAAGTAGCTCGTCCTTGGGAAAGAAGTTTCCCTATCTGTTGATTTCTCCCGTCGGCAGCAACAGACTGTGTTCTGCAAGACCTCATCTCATTCCCCGTTTTGCTTCCACAGTTTCTAGTGCAGAAGGTGAAATGAATAAAATATTGAATGCTTTTGTCTGTTGAGCCTCGAGTTTTTCACCGACCACAGAAAAGTACCCCACGGAGTGCTAGCGAAGGGGCCCACCGAGCCGTACCGTGAACGGCGCTCACATCACCTGCACTTCGCAACCACTCGAAGGCTGGCCGGCACTAACCCATTCAGTAAATAAAACAAATGAAATAAAATGGTTTCACCGCACTCAGGTGTACGAAGGCGTGGCGTTTGTACGCTTGGGGTAGCAACAGCAGCAGCAGGGAGTGTTATTGATGGAATGAAGTTTCAAGTGGATGTGCCGAGTGGCCCGAGTGCGCACATTACACAGAGGATAACGAATCAACTCAATTCAATTAGGGCCAAAGCTCTTCAATAAAATGTATCGTCTTCAGCACGCCTGTGCTTCGCCACAGTTCACCCTTCCCCGAACGAAGGTAGCCGTATTTCGTGGTACTGGGTTGAGCTCGTGCCGAATCGATTTGCCAGCAGTGGCACCCTAGTCCGTAATGGACGGTTTATTTATTGTTTGAAGAGATTTTTATCGACGTTCCCGAACGTCCTGTCTGTAGGTTTGCTCCATTATCCTCTATTTTTGTCATATTTTCGTAGCAGAAACGAAAACAGTCACACTTAAATTTTCAGCAAAGCAACCTACTAGGGTTGATACTGTGTACATGGTCTATAAGTTTAAAAATAATTGCATTGTACAATAAACTATTTTATTTTTTACAGATTATTAAAGAATGTACAAAACAATTTGCAAACAAACGACGCAACCGGCCTGGACGAAACAACTCCTTCGCCTGACAGAAGATTCCATAAATCATTTCATAATTGTTTGAACCTCGCCCCCGGGAGAAGCTTTTCAATTTGTCATCAATTAACCTCTAGCGATCCCAATGCTTCCCAGAGTCAATGTATGGCAAGGTGAGCACCCTTGGCGTCAATTGAATCAAAGCCCACCGGGAGCTGTCCTGTGACCTGCCAGCGTTAATCAATAATATTCCGGCTTTCCGTGTCCGTGACGTGATTGTACTGGTGGAGTGCTTTATTCTTTGATGGATGTATTACTCACGGCGCTTATAGGTAGCTTCAAATCATAGTCCCTGAACCAGAAATCACCATCATTAATAATGCCCTTTTGTGACGAAGCGCTGACAATCCAGCCTAAAAGGTGATGATGAGAGCTACCTCATGGGCCTACCGTTTTTTGTATGTGATTTTCTTTCCATTCTGGGAGGAAGCAATTTTATCGTCAATTTTTTCGTCTGTCTGTATTTATGAACTTGTCTTTGCTGGAGCCTTTTCGATTTTTTCGTACAATATCGTACGGATCATTTCCGTTTCAATAGAACGATGAACCAGCCCAACGATGACGTAGAACATTCAGAAGCAAAGAGCAGGAAACCTGAACTAAAGAAAACCTTAATCGTGCAACCAAACTCCCAGACCCAACATTGCTAAGGAATGGAAGGGAAGGGAAAATAGAGGAACATAACAACAGGTTTCCGCACTCGGAATCATGCAAGCGCAACAGTTGAGATAGCGATTCCTTTTCTCCTCACTTATGAGACATCACCATGAAATGGAAATTCATCAAATGTCAGGAAGTTGGCCGGAAATGACGATCACAGTTTAGTGGCTTGGAAGTATGAAGATGTGGGGTTTTTTTCTCGCTTTTGAAAACTCCATAACGATAGTTTTCCCTTTTTTGCTGCCTCAAAAAGGGGTACAATTTAGACTGGTGACGTGACGTGACTAAGTACGACCCCGGGGCAAATTCTCAACACGAACCACTCAGCCTACGATACTGGCAGTTGTGTTTTTTACCGTCTGCACACGTTTCCCTTTCACTTTGCTACCACATAATGGGGATGTGATATGGTGGACGGTATTGGCGTGTCGTACGCTTGTACGGCAACTCTCATACTCTTTTGTTGTAGTGTCTTGTATCAAGAACGTACCTTCGGCAACAGGTGTTTTTGAGCAATCAATATTGTGGACGTTCGAAGGAATGTACGTTTTGATTTAAAATTCAAGGGTTGAAGGAGAAAACGTCAGTAAGAAAACACAGGCTCGACTGAGCATTACGTAACAGAGTTTTAACAATAAAAGTTGAGAACTATCTCACTTCCACCACTTTATTGCCATTTTTATATTTTAGAAATAATTTCTTTAGAAATTGTTCTATTTGATCAAGCAACTTTAATTCAAAAATAGCTTTCAATGCCTCTCAAGAGTGTTGCTTTGCGCTGTATCTCATATCAATGTGTATATTATCGTTGTAAGTGTGTGTTTGTGTGTTTATGTATTATCATTGTAATCGTTGTATGTGTTTGTGTCATGTTTGAGCGAACATTGTCTTTACACTATGGCAGTTGTATTTAAGTGTTTGGATACCTCACAACCGTATCTCTCCAGACTGTTTGCGTCAGTAAACGTAGAATATATTGTTTGCACCAAGCTATGTAATTAATCATACCAAAATGACCGCATATGCCCGGCCGCTAGCCCAGTTAGCTCAAGGTGTGTCGTTTGCGAAAACTAATGTTCATACATACTATTCCTTAACCTGAAACGTGCAGCGTCTAACGTCGAGTACGAAAACAGATGCTTACCCGTTATGTAGTTCATTTTTCTGCGGGACACTACAAACCGTTGTAGTTGCTGTTGATGTTTTTATCTTAAGCTGCCATCAAAAGCTGATAGTGTTCGCTTGATGTTATAACGTTTACTGAGCTATTACGAAAAGAAAAGAACCACACAATGCTCACCATTCCAAATAATTGGTCATGAATTATCCGTTTCGCAGTTGTTGTTTAGCTTCACTTAATAGGCTGATGATTTACGTCCGCTTAGAGGGAGTCCAAGAATGTAATAAAGAGAGAGAGGGAAGGAATGGAGAGTGCCTTTGCTAAAATAGGTTGATTTACGTTATTAATTGTGTCTCTTTTCTACCTTTGCACGGTTTTGCATTCGGCAGGGTGCATCCTCTAGCTTAGTGGTAAAGTTTGCTGACACCGAGAAAGAGAGGCAACTCCGTCGTATGCAGCAAATGGCTGGCCATATGAAC
Source organism: Anopheles coluzzii (assembly GCF_943734685.1). Classification (NCBI taxonomy): domain Eukaryota; kingdom Metazoa; phylum Arthropoda; class Insecta; order Diptera; family Culicidae; genus Anopheles; species Anopheles coluzzii. The sequence continues at coordinate 83,313,657 of NC_064670.1, forward strand.
CTGCTGAGTCCGTTTGTGTTCAACCAGTTCGGACCGTACGGCGCCTACGCCCAGCAGCAGCAGGCGGCCCTGATGGCGGCTGCAACCGCACAAGGAACGTATATCAATCCCATGGCTGCACTAGCAACACAAATACCTCACGCGTTGAACGGTAAGTGTGACCGGTGCCCAGGGAAAGCTTTGCCGCTCATACCGAATGGACCAAAATGTAAACAACCGGGATATCAATATACCTTACAGGTTCCGGACAGCCAGTAAACGGTGCCATCCCCTCTCTACCATCGCCCACGATGCCTACCTTCAACATGGCAGCACAAACGCCCAACGGTCAACCGGCCGGCTCGGAGGCGGTTTACACCAACGGAATACCCCAGACCTACCCAGGACGTAAGTAGTTTCCAACATTGAACGTTCCACCCAAAAAAAAAAAAACACACACACACACACTCTTCTTCCCAAAATCCTCCACATTTTCGCAATTTTGTTAATTGACACAGCTCTTTATGCAGATGCTCTTCACCTGTCGATACCCGCTCAAGGACTTCCGAACGGAGATGCTGCCCTACCGCATGCCGCCTACCCTGGCATCCAGCCGTATCCCGGTGTCGGTAAGTTCTACCAAATCGTTTTTATTCACCCGTATTTGTAGTGGTATAAGCCACCAGCCTTATCCCGTACACCCTATCTCTCTCGCTGTCTCTGTATCTCTCTCTCACTCTTTTGCTACCCTTTTTCCATAATGTCTACACATTAGTATCAATTTTAGCGTTTAAAAACCTACTTCATCCCTCATAGGTCATTCGCTCTAAAACAATCCATTATTGACCGATTGACCCATGTCTGATGTTATGCTGTACACTCGTGTTGTTGTGTTGTGATTTTTTGATCGTTACTTGGTTGATTTGAACTTTTCTTTGTTTTATACGTGGAACAACTCAACGTGATCAGTGGAACAACTCTTTTTTGTATTTTTGTGTTTATTTATGTTTATTTATGCTCTGTCATTTTCAAGCTTCCATTTTCCTACTGCTAAACTGTTCAATATAATGATTTACATTTCTTTATTTTCCCACCATCCTAGTTTTTTTTTACTTTCACTGCTGTTACTGTTACTAATAGTCGTTTTGTTTCTGTTTGTATTTTTATGTTTTTATGTTTGTGTTTTCTATATAATCGCTGCGTGATTTTTTGCCTTCGCCCGTGATCGTTTCATTGTTAATGTGTCAATGTGTTTCTCTGATTATTTAGATACTTTCGTAAATGCATTATTCTTAGTCCTAATACTATCATTACCATCTATCCTACTGGCACTGTTTTAAATCCGCTAATTTTTATTTATGCATATAAACTTCCTCATTGTGTTTTTGATTTCTACACTCTCATACATTTGTACAACAACGGTTGAGATAATACGCGTTAAATGAAAACATCGGTTCTAATATAAAATGCCTTGATGTACTGACAATGATATTGAGTGTGCAAAACACGTTTTTGGCGGACTTCATTTTAAAATTTTAACAACATTTTTCTTGTTTTCCGTCAACTTGTTTTCTGTAATTTTACTTAATTATTTCATCAAAAGAATTTACAATATTCACAACTTCATACATTTTATGTTGCTTTCGAGCAACTATGGTGACGTTTTCTCTTCCTCCCAGCATAGTTCAGCTTCAGTCAAGTTTACATTTTCATTCCATGACACTTGAAAATGGAATAAAAATACTCATCTCCGTGCTGCACATCAAAAGCTGGTATGCCGGCAAAGTTGGAATGAAATTACTCATCCATTGCAAAGGCATGATTACATCATTGCAAAAATATACACACACTTGTTTTGGCCGATGTGTATTTATTTTATTTCTGCTTTCAAGTCCGTAAACCAATAAAGCCCAAGTCTACGGAGGCATAATTGAGAGTTAAAAATAGTAGTATCAACCAGCAATCCGACCTGAATATTCAACTGTTCTTTTTGCATTTTCCACTCATTCACAAAGCAATTGAATTGCAGCAAACCAAACGATCGGGAAAGCAAGCTGAAGTTAAAACTAACTTGTATGTGAAAAAATACCCCGTATACACAAACATACCTTCGCTGGCCACTGGTGCCAAAGAGAGCAAACCCAGGCAATGTGGGAGTCGGTGAGTCATGTTTCATTGAAATTATAAACTTTCTCACCCGAAAACAAATAACTAACTTTAATTGCATTTCACTTCCATACACCAGTACTGCCACTGGTGCACGGCTAGTGTGCTGGAATTAACAGCTGCATTCTACCCTTTTCTGCTCTCTGCTACTGTGGCTGCGACCATCATCCCCCTGAGCTCCTGTTGCTATTGAGCACGAAAGATGGTTTTTATTCATCTCACCTTTTTTTAATGTATCGTTTCTGTTTGGTTTGATGTCAGTAAGCAGGGACGGCGTTGAACTTTTCCTGCTCCTGTTTACCAGTCCTCTTTAAGGCAGAATTTCACAGATCCATGCTTCTATACCACACTTCTTGCACAACGTGACAGACAAACGGGACAGTCGTTTTGTTTTGCTGTTGTCCTATCTTGTTTTGTTTGACTTTGCTTAAGCTGCCCTCGATTTTCTCGGCGTGAAACCACCTTTTCTCACGACAGCATCTCAATGATCAGATGCTACAACTTTGCGACGGTAAATAACAACTAAGTTGCAAATTGCTACACTTTTTCTCTGCCTGCTGATTCTATTCCTACAGCTCTCCTCTCAATAAAGCGGATGTTTTTCACAAACCATCTCTTCATGCGTTATACTGTTTTGGGTTTTTCATGCAACAGTTTGTAGCAGCAGCACACAACAAAACAACCCTCACTTGGCTATAAACACATTCCGAGCGATAACTTTTGCTTCGGCAACGCTTCTGTCGGGAATGTCCCTGGACGATGCGACCAGTTCCATTCATTACAAAGTTTCACTACCACTGCATGCAAATTATCAGTGACATTTAAATGGTACAAAAATTTGAAACTCTGCTCCGCTCTACGGAAGCTGCCTTTTGATTAGTTTTCCACTTCAAAACGGTCGTCGTCACTGTGAGCAACTATATATCTACAGCGTAATCTCAGCACCTCTACGTTTGTTGAATGAAAACTGTCGGAGAACATTTTCGTGAATCTCAATGAGGCGGAAGTAAATTAAATCCGAGTTTTGCCTCCGTTTCTCCTCCCAAGCTGTCGCACGCTTTCATCCACAAACGACCAGGCGTCTCCATCAGCGACTTTATGCGCCATACGGTTTGCCAGTGGTTACCAAAAAGTGGAAGATGCGTACCCATAAAGATCTGCCAGTACCGGATATTGATGGAGAAATTGCTAATAGAATTAAATGCTCACCGTCCCAGACGCTTCCGTTCGGCCGTCGGTGTTGAACCGCTGTTTCTTGCAATCGTGTACCATAAAGAATTAAATTCAGAGCAGGGCTTGCGAGTATGTTTGCCTTCGTTTGACTTTTTGGTGTCTGTGAAAGGCAGCAGTTAAACATCGGCGGGACTTGTGTAATATTGGAAAAACCATATAGGCGTGAACAAATTTATAGGTATTTCTAAAAAAATTAAAAAATTAAATGAAATTTCCTCACTTAATGCGCGTATGTGTCTCAGCGATTTTAATATCTTTCTTATTATTTGGTGCAAAAACCTAAGTCGTTTTAAGCCTGATTTAGACACTAATGGGTTTGGTCATCGGTGACAGTTTGGTGTACCGAATGCATAATAATCGCCTCAGCGTATGTCTACAGCTTGATAATTATGTATCCAAACATAATTTTTAACTAAAAATGACAGACGTATCCAAAATTATTTTTATAACAAAACGAGAACGAAGCAAAAACAAAAACATCTGAATGATAAACGAAAATCCCTCCGCGTTCTTTTTGCTGAAAAACAATCAACAGAAAGTTCATCTTTTGCTCAGACGCAAAAATGTTGTGTGCCATTTTCTGGTAAGATTTATGCACCGATCTCGTTTTATTATTACTGCCACTAACTTTGGTCCTTTTTTTCTGTGCTATCCAAAAAGGCCGATCCGGATGTTGGCATGAACAAAGAAAACTACCCTTAACGGATTATGAACAGCGAATAGGCCATTGGGCCATAGGTTTAAGTGGATTCCTTTAGAGGCTGGGAATCCGGAAGGAACTGCACTACTACACTCCCGCTGCTCAATGGACCAATTTTTGCTGTGCTGTTCATACGACGTAACCTACATGGATTCGATTCCGTTATGCTTCCTTTTTTCAGCAATGAATTTTCTTGTTTTTATTCCCCCGCTACGCTTACCATTTTGCTTGAATATTTCGGCCACAAAGCGTAACATATCGATAGGGTACGCCGGGCAGCTCCAGCGCCAGGCTTGGTGTGGAAAATTATGAGCTTGTTGTTTTTTTCGTCCTCTTTTCTTTCCACTTCTTTGTCAAATGTTATCGCACAGTAACGATACCCGATTCCCTGCTCACATGCGAGGGTTTTTTTCCGCAACAAGCATTTTTTGTACTATCTCTTGTAAAAGAAAGATATGGGTGTTCTCGTTATGGTAGGAATATTGCTGAAATGAAATGAACAAAAAATAATACGCGCAAAGAGGCTTTTCCAACAGCGTTCTTTTGTTTCCTTATGGTTCGTGTTGGAATGTTTGCTTCCCTCTAATGTTTTCCAACCAAGCACGAACGCTGATTCAGACGATTCGACAGTCCACGGAATTTTCCATTTCATTAAACAATACTTTTAGGCAATTGGTTTTTAGCAGCTTGAATTATGTGACAGTTTCCACCCTGAGCAATAATCACCAGACGGTGCCAAACCTGGTCTACCGGTTGGGTTGATAATCGGCATCACAACGCGTTTATTCCTCCTTCCGCGCTATCTACAATAAGTTACATTTGATAGCGTATACGTCGTTTGCGGGTTTAGTCACTTCCAGTGTTGTTGTCTTTTTTAAGGTGGTGTATGTGTATGTGTTTGTGTGAAGGTTTTATATTTCAAAATCTATTACGAAGGCAATTGTGCTCAGAAGAAATATTTTTTAACATTTTTCATTATGGGGCTGATTGTGCCCAATGTGCTGGTTTGTGGAGAAAGCAAAATGAACGATATTTTTTGTGTATTTTATGCGATTACTTTTTGCATATCATACGAGCTAAACAAGATTATAAACTATGCAACAAACGCACGTATCATGAATAATGCTACAGTTTTATAATATATTACTCACAAGTGTAGTTTTCGGTTTTTTGTCATTATATCTTTCTTCCTTGTACTTTCTGATTCGACACGATTTTTTATTTATAACACAACACATTCTTAAAACGTTTTGTTTTTATTGGTTATTTTCCACGTATTTAATGAATATTCCTGGGAACGTTACACCTAGTCCTCCATTATGACCTTTTATCCATCAAGTCCAACCATTAGTTAGAATTATGTCGAAAACATGTAAACAGTAGTGTCAAGGGTACGTGACTAATGCAGTTAAAAGTGCAACGCAACGCTAGTTTAGGATTGGCATATTCATGCACGTTATCCGTCCGAACCATTGCAAAGCTTGCCGGAATAGCCACATCATAGTCCACTCAATTCCTTTCACAATCCACCCGTTTCCTTTTTCCGATCGATATTTCTACTGTGTGTTGTTGATGTATATTTGTTTTTTTGATTGTAAATTTGTAAATTTAACAGCCTACCCAGCCGTTTATGGACAATTTCCGCAAGCTATACCGCAACCGATTGCTGCCGTTGCACCAGCACAACGCGAAGGTAAGCATCGCCTTCCCTCACCTCAAAAGCTAGCGAGAACCGTTTGCAGCGAACCCCATCCAACGAAACAAAAACAAACCCCCTAGAACCAATTACACTTTCCGCGATCACCACAACCACTACCAAAACGGCCTACAGTTTACGTTACAATTTCGCACGAAAGCAGTCAGATGGTGAATCTTTACTAGTTTTAGCGTAAATTCCGTTCCTTGAAGCAAACAGCCTAAATCATAGCTTTTGCATATCTGTCCAACTTGCTGAATGATTGGGCATCTTAGGTCTTCTTGGTTGTGGTTCGTTATCTGGCAGCTTTATCGTGCAGTGAATTGGTTTCCACAGTACAAACTGGCACAAAAGGCACATTGTTTCGTCGCTTTTTATTTATCGCCATCGGAAAACATTAGTCGTTTAATTGACGACAGAAAACATTCTAACTGCCCCACTGTTCATCTGAATGCTCTTCGGTGTTTCTCTGTGTTATGTATGTTGTGTAAAAATGTATGTGTGTAAATGTCCATTTGTATGTTTATTCCATTCCTGGCCTGTTTTCTCACCCATCACGAAGAATTCGATTTATTTCCCTTACCGACGTGTTTTGTTTGATCGGTGGCAGCTAAGGTACAGATTCCTATTTCATTCATCGTATATTATACGTGAAAAATATTTTAAAATGATATTCTGAGTAAAACCACAGAATACACAAAGAAAAAGGGAGCTGTACTAGATCTATAGCGTCGTTTCATATTGTTGTTAGCCATTGCTTGCCGAAAACATTCGTTTAAGTTTTAGTAAATATGTCCATCAAAAATCGACTTCCCACACGTGTTTCTCTTTTCTTTTTGATCTATACGGTTACCTGTGCACCATTCAGTGTTTTGGTTTCTTGTACGTATTGCCTTTCCTATAGTGTATTGGTGTGTAGCACGGCGTTTCATGCTTGCGTAAAAAACAAAAAATGAAATATAAAACAATTTAGAATCCCTGAGACGATCCCATTGAAACTAAAAACACCTTTAAAAGCGTTAAGAACTTTCCCTTTCTTACATAATAAAAAAACTGACCCATTTGCAATGAACTACCATTTACCCTACATATCAGCTGACGAAGTCTTACCATGTTGAACATCTATATGAACCAATCTTAACTTTACGTTGGTGATGGATTGTTTTAATTTTCTGTAAAGACATGTTAATGTTCCCAGGGTGCTCCATATCGGGCCCGGAAGGTTGCAACCTGTTCATCTACCATCTGCCACAGGAATTCGGTGACGGAGAGCTGATGCAGATGTTTATGCCCTTCGGAACTGTGATAAGTTCTAAAGTCTTCATTGATCGAGCTACAAATCAGAGTAAATGTTTCGGTAAGTTTATTCATGGAATATGATAATTATTCACACCTCACTAATGCATCTTACGCCTTTGTTCTTTGTTCCAACCATGTGCAGGTTTTGTATCGTTTGACAATCCAGCCAGCGCACAAGCTGCGATTCAAGCCATGAACGGTTTTCAGATTGGTATGAAAAGACTGAAAGTTCAGCTGAAAAGACCAAAGGATGCGAATAGACCCTATTAACAATCAGAGATTAAAAGCGCTTTAAAAAGTGCTTCTGGTGAGTGTTATATTCACAAATTGTTTACATTTTCTCGTTGAAAATGTCTCTAGTGTGTATCAGATTACCAATCGATTGTTCTTTTTTTTTGCTCTTCTTCTTTTCGTTTATTTGCTCCCAATTTTCACTATGTCTGGATCATGGGAATTGTTGCGGAACACTGCACCACTCACGTACGTATTAAAACCACATAGCTGAAGCTTTAAAATATGAAGTTAATCCTTAGACAAATTTAATCTAATATCATCAATTATCAGTGCAGTTATGAATAGAAACAAACAAAAACAACTACAACCAATCGCTTAAAGTTAAATAATGAACTCACACAGACACACTACTTAAAAACAAAACATATGGAAAGGAGCAAACATTTACGCTACTCTATATATAAAGCAAAAACAAAAAAAAATCCTACATGAGAGAACAAAAAAATACACGATTACAAAGCTATACAACACTGTTGCAAAGTCAGTGACTTTTGTCTTACACAAAAAAACCGATGTACCAACTATACGCGCCCGCCAGCAACACACAACAGTCCGTGATGAAAAGAAGGGATGAAGTGTGAAATGAAAGTGCTTTTGGTGCGTACAGCACAACCGGCATCATCCAGCGGAGCCACAACAGTCAAGAAGGAGACAGCATATGACAGTGACTACACGATTGCAGCTGGAAATATGTAATGCAGCCGGTGGAAAAAGTACATTTGTTTTACCAAAAATGGAGGCTAGTCCAATGTTTGCCAACCAATGTCGTGGTTATAGGATAGGAGGAGTAAGTGAATTATCGTATACTTAAGTTTATCTATATCTAGACACAAATCAAAACTCTCTCGTAAAAGGAACCGAGTTCCCATCGATTAGCGATGAGGAACCAAGAAAACGTGTTTCATTCAGGTTCGGTAACAAAAATTCTCTAGCGCACACAATTTATTACATACATTAGGTTCACTTATGCAATTTTAATATGACACAATACACAGTTCAGCATTACAAGAACGTTATTAAATGCATCTTCAAACCAATAGTGAGGCTACAGCAAAGCGTATACTAATAACATTTTTCAGATAATCTATTAAACTTTGCTCATTTATGTACTCACATTTTTACGCTACTGATCATGTACTAAGAAACGTTAAATGCCCGTTCATTATACTAACAATGGAATTGTAAATAACGTGCCACAAGGTATTTTTTAATTGTCATTCTTGTTTTCTCGCTTTTCTAGTGCACATCTTAACCGCTATAATTCGACAAACGAAATTATATCAACTTTAGACCAAAACACTTTTATTTTGATTCACTAGCTGCATAGTAAATCTTTGTATCTAAGGAAAACTCATTAGCAGTGTTATTACAAATATATATAATGCTGTTACACTACTTGTTTCTTTCTTCTTTTACTCGCACAGTTTCGTGTGAAACTGCTCGTTTAGCAAAACATAAAAACGCATTCATCATAGTCTATAGGGCTCTAAGAGACAACTGGGATGGTACGGTTTGCTTTCTTTTCGTATGGGTTTCTAAAGTTTTTTCGACTGCTAAGGAATTCGAAGGAATACGGTGAAACTTACTTTGCCTATATGTTAATACATAAAAAGAGTGTTATTTGTTTCGATAGCTTCAAGCCCTAATCAACAACTAAAGCGTAAAATTTGCGACACAGGAATTAGTTTTAAATAGTGCATTAGCAGTGTGGCAATAAGCCTCGATTAACAGCACTTAGCAATTATTCAACATATTGTTATGATTTGAGCCAACATATTAAGATGTAAATTATATTACTACGTTAAGTAATCATTTACGATCATTATCAACCCTTTTGAATGCAACAAACAGATGATGATTGCTTCCGCAAACCACATTTGTTATCGGATACATAACAATAATAATTTAATTAAAAAATATATATTTAAATCATTGATTTTTTTAAATAAAATTACATGGTTCTATCTCCTTAACATTTTTTTAAATAAGTTTAGTAAGACGTTTTACTTTATACTTCATAATTGAAGAAGTGCACATATATACGAAGAGTTTTTTTGCGATCAAATCGACATTAAAATAAAGTTTTAAAATTTTCCGCAATGAAACAAATACAGTTAGCTCAATCCTATCCTGAATGTACGTGGATAACGTTACCAACGCTTTTTGTTTTGTAGCCCAGGTTTGCATCGTTTTACCTATTACAGTATTAATTTAAATTTGTATAAAAACACGTTCCTTTTGTCTATCGTGGCCCCGGCTTCGCTGTGCGTCTTTTTACTGAGACAAGCATGTATGAAGGGCATTATTGCAAAAAACTGCACATTGCGTTTCCGTTTTATCACACTAGTCATTTTGTAGGCTAAGGTAATATCATCTTAAAAATCTACCCATGCCCGCCATCATTGAGCTTTGCGTTCGGTAGTTTGCATCCCTCCAAGGCCTGTGCCACCAGTAGCCAGGCTGGAAAGTCTAGTAATCGGATTCCTGCCTAAAATTTAAAAAAAACCAAAACGAACACTCGTACACAGATACATACACACACACACGAAAATATTAGGGAATGTAGTAATATAGAAACAAACGATTAACTTCATGCATCAAAGATTTAAACTATAATATTTGAAACGAGAAAACGCACACGCGTGTGTGGGTTTGTGTGCGTGGTCAGCAGTAATTAACATAAAACCAACTCGTATTAGAGAAAATATTGAGAACCTACAGCTAAGCAAAGCCAAAAAGAAACAAACATATACACTCGTTTATCGAGAAGCGGTAACTCGTGTCATCGAATCCAGATATGGTTCGAGCAAGCTGCACGAATGACTACGATACATTATTTCTAACACAAAACAAAACTTTAACATTGAACAACATTAACACTAGTGCTAGATTTACGTAAAAACTAAACCAAACCAACCAATATTAACAATAAGTAGAGAGATAATAATTTTCCCTTCCTTCAGCAGCTATTTTCTTTATTAAAACGTTGTACTCTCCGGTGCAATAGCGATTTCTAATCGTTTTGTTTTGTTTCATTATGAACAGATTTTCTTAAACGCAATCAAGTAACCAAAATAAAACACCTTATTATGCATCACATTGAGCTTAATGGTTCGCGGCAAATCGTTAGAGCAGTTGAAATCATATACAAATGTCAGAGCACTATTGGTTGATAATTTGATACGATTGAATAATTTGTTCATCTCGTGAAGAATTCATATTTCACCGCACAAGTATACCAACTGAAATAAAATAAATCTCTTTGAACATGCCTCCAGGGACAGCAAAATTGAGGAATTTTCCGTACTTTTCATTAACTCCTGTTCATTACCCCGATTCACAATGATAAGAAAAAGTTATTGAAAACTTACTATTTACAGTTTTGTAAATTGCAGGTAGGGTTTTATGAACAGCTACAAAGTGAACACAAAAAAACTAAAAACATATTATTGTTAGATAAACCAACAAAATGGGCTGTGATTTCAAATTATGATTTGCAAACACTACAACCAGATACATAAAACCCTACTTAAACAAATGCTGCTGATGTTTGTTTTGTTTCTACTTATACATCGTAACAGTGCATTTGCTTTTCTTGTTTGTATCCCTCAATTATTAGCAATGCTTGTGTGTAGTTAAATACTTTTTTCTACGGATTGTTTGCTTTTATTGACCATCGTCCCATAATAAAACAAATAATCATCACTATCCCTAAAGGTTTGCAGAAAGCATCTTATGCTAGAATGCATGCAGCAGCTCGAGTGGGACGAACAAACACATGATTATTAAATCCCGTGCACCTAATATGTAAAATCGGTCTTACCTTTGCCAAATTATTCAGAAAAGATTGCGAGATTAAGATCAAAAAGAGGTTACCGTTTGGTAGCACTTTTACCATCAACTAGACAAATTAAACAACAGTTCAACCTGTACATAGATGTAAAATCAATGCAGCCGTTTTTCTCTCACTCTACTCTACTTATATAAGTATTACTTACTGCAATCCCTCTTTAGCATACCTAGAGCGAGTCTAACTTATACGGCAGCCATTCTTAGGTGAACACGGACGCATTTACATTAGATGCGTCTAACTATGCATTGAAAGCCATATCAGTTACTGAAACTAAAAGTTTCATTTTCAATTGCTAGTAGGGAATGCGAAAAACAAAGAGCAGTTTGTCAATGTGCTACAAACAGCACGCCGACGTAACTCAACCCAGAGCCATATTGCCCGCGTTTTGTGCGTGAAGTTTAGTGTCAAGGATTCCTCCACAGGACAAAGCCATCGCTTACCCAACATTGCTAGATTAAAAAAATCACCACTCTAATCGCCCTTTCTATTTGATGCGAAACAAACGATAAAGTGAAAGTCCCCACATTATAGCAGAGCAAGTTAAAAACAAAGACTAGTCAAATAATTATTAAAAAGCAAGTAAGATCACCAATGAATCCACATATAAAATACTTGAACAGATAAATGAAAAAATACAAACACAAACAAAGTATGAATGAAAAAAATGGACTACAGCCCAACGAACGTGAACCCACCTTCTTCGAGAGAAAAAACTGTGAAACTTTTCCGTCAGGTTTGATTTTTCTCTCACCAATCTATATGTCTCTCTAGCCAGGGAACTTTCATTTGTATCCCTCCCTAAGCTGCCTCCCTGAAACTAAACGTAGTTAGTGTGTCCTCCCTTCTCAAGGTTATCTACATTTCCGCAAATCTCTGAATGTGTTATTTAGCTAACGATTACAGTAAAATTCGGTTGAACATATGATAACATAACAATTTTACCTTTCATTAAAGAATCATACTTTTATGCCTCCTTGTTTTCTTCACGCTTGAAAAATGGAATGATTTTTATGAATGTGGAATCACATGTTTCACATACAAATACAAGTTTGAAACAATTTTAACATCTATACATTGCATCTGTAAGATCCTTTAATACCTTTTTTCTCACAAAACATCTTATACCCAGAGTTTGTGACAAAATCTTGACTGGTAGATGGGAGTGACAAAGTAGCATCGTGCTAAGCGCAAAGCGAAGGTAATATTTAGTAGTAAGCAAAGATGGCGCAACATTATTACAGCATGTAGTAGCCACTATGACATGATTTTTTATTATCTGTAGGCCACGGTTAATGCCCAGTACACATAGTTTTGACGACAAAAGTAGGTGAATTAAACGCCCGTATCAAATCCGTACTGAAACTGTAGCTCAGTTAATAATATCCACGCGGGAAACTATCTTGTCCGAAAAAATAAAACCACTCTCATAAAATTTTAAAAATTTTAGGGGTTTACATTTTCGCTGTTCAAAAGCTACGCTTAATTTAACTAGTTTGTTTCATCGTATAGAAAACTCAAAGTATTTTTTCTTATGCACGTGATATGGGAAAAAACTCTCCAAATTACCTGGAAAATTACTGTTTTGGTTCTTTAAGTTTACCATGCAAAGAAATTTTTAAAATTATTTGCAAATTCTATTCAATTTCAATGTAGAGACAGCTTAACTTTAGCAAACAGGGATAATTCGATTCACTTACCAAAATCTATGCTCCACGCCTCCAACACGATAGTATACACATGAATCTATATATAAATATACATATATACACCAACATGCGTATATACACATATTTAGAAATAACATTATTATATACATTTACCATGCAAAAAACGCGTGTACACACATACAAAAACAACACAACCACAAAAAATAACATAAAAAAACCACAAACCAAACAAAGTAGAAGTAAACGAAAATCACAAGTGAAACATTACAAACCAAATCACGAACCAAAGCTATGGTCGTCCTTTCTCCGGGTGGAGAAACTGGACACTGCAGACCCTAGCAAGACAAAAGAGAATGGATTACTACACCATTACGAGGAAAGTTATTTTAAGTCTTCAACTAGCTAAGAAACGATAAAGGAAGTGCGTAATGAAATAACAGTTGGAAAACAGATTGCGAGTGTATTTGTGTGTGTGCGAGCAGTGTGAGCACTGTTAATGGGATGCTCATTTTTTCACATGCAATCACCATTTGTAAAGGAACAAACACAGATCCTGGCAGGAGCGCACACTGATCACACACCCACGAATGAACCATTATCTTGTTTACCTATAACTAGAAATACAAATCTGTTTAAAACTATTTGCAAGAAAAACAATTCATGACAGATAAGAAACTTTGTAAAAATCTAGGATACAGGGTATTTCTTGCAATTATTGAAAATAATGAGAAATTAAATACTAATAGGAGAAAAACGCATGTTGAATAGAAAAGAAGGGAGAGATTAAAACATAACTTACATTTTTAAATACTATTACAAAACTTATTATTATTGCGAATTGAAAAACGTAAAAGTCATCATTATACATTTTTGCTAACATAATTCCTATCATTATTCTCTTTCACATAAACACACACACACATACACTCTCACACACACACACAAACACGTACATTATTACCACGAAGACGGAATGGTTCAGTTAATCAACTCGATTTAAATTTTTAGAAGAAGGGTTCTACTGAAAAATGAAATAAATAACAAAACCATTTACACAACGCATTAATCCATACTATTCTATAAATTTAACGAACAGCAAAACTCATTAAACATTTAACAACTAACACACTTAAATCGTGCGATCTTAAGTAATAGAGAAGCAAATAAAGCTCGATTGTTGAAACAAAAAAGAAAACATAAACGTTTTTTAGATACGACCCTCCGACGAATTTTATTGCTCCTACTTTCTTCTTCTATTGTCTACTAGTGATTCATACGTTTTGATTCAGTAGCCTTTAGACGTTCATGCCTGTGAATAATAGTCACAAAAAGGGAAAACGATATGATGTTTAAAGAAATTAGTTTTGTGATATGAATATTTATAAAGAATAATAATAGTACTATTAAAATGATACTTAAAATAACAAACCCGAAACATCTTTATGAATTTGCTAATGGAAAAGAAACACAGGAAAAATGAAAAACAAAGTAGATTTGACAACAAGTCGTAGGCAGGTCGTCTACCGGTATAGAAAGGAACAGATGAAGAAAAAGTGCAAGCGGATGAGGATGGGAAGAACATGTTAGTACACAATAAAATGTGGATGGATTTACATTTTATTATAACAACACAAACACTCTAAACACTTATCAAAAGCGATATACTTACATCAGAGATTTATTTATTTCAAATCGAATCGCCAGTGAAAGTATTTATTTCAGCGAATGCCAGTATTGTCAAGTTTTGAAAGGAGCAACATCTTCGAGCAAACATCGGAGTTGTAGCCCTTTTCATAAGAACATTTACCATTGGCATTAGTAAATTATTTTTTATTTTATTTGTTTCAAAATGTTAGCAGTAATATTGCAGAAAACAAATCAGCGCTCAATAATGGATCACCTATATGCGACGAATTGGTAAGAGAGATGGTGTATTTTTTTCTAACCAAAGGCCAGTCAACGCTCAGGATGATCCGGTGCGTTAGGCTATTGTTGGCTATTGTCACACATCTGTTGCTACTTCATGGGGCTTATTAGTACCATGAGGAATAATTTCGATGTGATTCAATATGTTTGTTCATTAAAAACAGCTTCAAATGACTTTAGTAGTATCAGTTTCTTTAACACCTTTATCAACGTTAGACTTACGAACACAACAATGCTACAGTTCACAAAAGACCGATAATACGCAACTAGATCCTGTTAGCTCGTAGGCAGCCAATGCAGTGATGGTGCATCACGTTTAAAGTTTAATATCAATCAAAGAAAAGCCAAAAGCGAGCAGAAAAGAAAATGCCCATTTACTAGAGAGGGAGTGTGTTGTCTGCTGAACTCCGATGCGTAGCACCATAACAAGTAAAAATAAGAAGGTGCAAAAGATGAAAAAGAAATATATATACCATATATACAAAGAAATTCTTTAAAATTTCACTTAAAAAAATAACACAATGTGGAGACACCTGTACATTGCGAAATTTAACGCTTTGAAAACGAAACAAAAAATATATATGAATGATAATTTAGTATATTTAGTATAACAAAGATCGTACACGATAACCCTTAGAAGCAAAGCCGCAAATTCATAAGTTGTCTCGTGAGAAGCCTAACCTAGCGATGGGAATGAGAAGGTTCACAGAGAAATAAGAAACGGTGTAAAAGGCGAAGAAGGAGAAGAGTACCAACACATACGGTTAATACTGGAAAGCAAACAAACAAAAATCTTATTAAATTAAACCAAATTTTTAGACAAATTTACTTTGTTTTCTTTCTCCTAACATTGAGAAAAGGACAACTTGTGGTGGAGTTTAAACATCTGATAATCGTTGACAATTTCATTAACTTTCTCCTGCACGAGACTATAAAAACCATCCATTATCCTCAAGTGTAGGTAATGCACACTGCTTCGGTTCGCATTGACTCTCGTTCATCGTTCATTTTCTTATAATATTGATTTATATGTTAAGTAAAATGTTCTGGAGAAATTGGAAAATTTGGCTTAATCGGTCATACCATATCAAACATATTACTAAGTAATCGATCGTTTCTTCGACGAAACTACGGTAAATGTGTCATGGTGGCAGAGAGAAGTTTGTTTCATAACTTATTGTGGTATTTTAATTTCAGTTTTTAATTCAGTTTTTAAATGTGATATGAGTGTTATAAAAAGCAAACATGCAACATCTAAAGAACGCACAAGAATTATAAGTACAATAAATGTTTTGTAAGGTTATATACAACGTAAAGTTTGTTTGGAGCAGATGTTTTAAGTCATAGCATGTACCTAAAAACAGCAAAACAGAAATGGAATCACATTTTATTGTTTCATTAACAATTGTGAAATGTTCAACGCAAAATATATGATTTTGTACTGAAAATTTTTTAAATGGTGCTTTTTTGTTCAAACATTTAACATGAAGTACATTTAAAAACGTCTTTGTTTCATTTAACTGATGAAAACATGAATGCAAAGATAGACAACCGAACAACCGAAATAAGAAGAGAAAATAAGCAAGAGTAGACACAAAATAATTAATGGAAAACTTTAATTATTACGACAATATGGTATTATAATAAAATAATATAAAGAACATTGAAATGAAGCCTTAAACCATGTATATGCTACATTAAAAGC
The DNA here is from genome assembly GCF_943734685.1 of Anopheles coluzzii. NCBI lineage: Eukaryota > Metazoa > Arthropoda > Insecta > Diptera > Culicidae > Anopheles > Anopheles coluzzii. The sequence goes on from NC_064670.1 coordinate 83,330,175, forward strand.
CGACTGTGCACGACTTAATTAAAAGATGAAACGAAACTTATCCAAAGCAGCAACATTTGCATACACACATACACGTGCGCTTTCAAAGAACCACTTACACTTTCACCATCACACTCACACATCAAGTGGGAATGGGAAACCAACCGATAGTTACAAGTGGAGTCATCGAAAGCACCATTAAGACTCCGCAGTCGTTTCTCTATCTAATTCTAAACCCATGTAAATTCACCACCACCACAACCCACAAACAAAACATCAACAACATCACCAACAACTACTACTACGACCATATTGAATGGTTTCAATCAAAGAATTTTCTCTTTAAAACTTTAAAACGAATTATAAGACAAATTGCACTGCTGTAATGCAGCGGAACAAAACGAACAAAGCTGCAGTAGTGCCGTGCATTGGGCACTGGAGGGGCACAACTTTAAAACAAACACAAATATCCTAAACACTACTATTGTAATGGTATCATTCATTATTCTCTCTCCCTCTCTATCTCTCTCTTCCTCTCTATATCTTTGCGATTCGCAAAATTTGCGTAAGATAACGGTAGCACAGGGATCGACTGTTACTATTAATTTAAATTATGAAGCCGGATGAATGCTATTCGTTTGGGACATTTATTAATCTTACATGATGGAGTGTCTCGAATGTACTGAAACTACTTTAGCGATTGTATCATACTGGTTGCAACTTTATCTAATTCATTTTTTTATATTCCAAGCTAGACCGTCGAGTGCATTTTTCTCTGCTCTTTTTTTTTTTTTTTTTTTTTTTGTAACACAACATAACACACAATATTCGTCTGTTGATACTGCTTCTACCTTCCGTAGTGTACATTTGAATACATTTGATAAACTACCCCTCATTTAAATGAGAAAATTTGTTTGTTGGCCAACACAATTAGTACACTTTTTTCACAACTGAATCTGAAAAACCAAATCTGATTTTTAATCAAACTAAAACTGAAGAGAAGCTAAAACAAACATGAAAAGCAGCTGAAATGCGAAAAGCCAGAGGTATCCGCGAAAGGCATATACATAAATATATATTTATAATGGATAAGAATTATTTATATCTAAAATCATACAGAGCGGTAAAAATAATACACCGATACTCACACAAAACACATTACAGTGTGAACCTAGACGAACAGCATCAAACATGAACTAAATCTTAAGTACAACAGTATTAGATATTCTAATGGCAAGTTCAGCTAGCAAAAATGGAACGATAGAGGTATTTGGTTTTGGTTTCCTCCTAACAATCCTGCTGGTAGCTACGTTTTGAGAGCAGTCAAATGATGTCCCGTCTCTCAACATCATAGAGTGATTACTGCAGTGATTGCTTAACAAGATTCACCACGTATTAGTAGAATTGAAAAGGGAATGAATAAAAAAATAACAACAAAAACCAATTTGCTAAAACTGTAGAAAATGCATACACAAACACATGATCTCTCAAGGTAATGCGACACGATGCTAAACTAAACCATATCAATCAGGTACTAAAACTAACACAGACTCTAGAGACAAAACGGAAAAAGGTGCAATATAAGCAGCCAGGCCAAGATCCCACGTGCTACATTTGAAAATTAAATGTACATTTTATTCACCACACGCAATTCGAAAAGGGTGGTGTAACATGTGTCAGAATCTGCGAAGTTCAGTTTTTGTATGCTTTAGTTTATTCAAAAAACGGCAGTAACGAATTGCTTGACTTTTGTTTCAAAAGTTAGAAAGAGAGTAATGCCATACAGGCGGAAACTTAATTTTAAATTTTTATTCTGGCAACTATTCTTCTACACTTGCACCCTTCACTAATTCATTCATAGCTACCAAGCTTAAAGTACTTCATGAAACAGTCACCAAGAATAACAAAATAAAATGGGATTGTTGAGCTATATTTCAAAGAATCCCCATAAATACAATGCTTTTAGACAAGTATATACAATCGTAGAAGAACGCAAACCATGAAAAACAATTCTATGAGAAAACACAATAATTGAATAAAGTACATACACCTCTTTTATTTAATGTTAACCAATTAACTAACTAACTAAAAAACTACTGCACTTTTAAGTTTTTTTAAATAAACTTAATAAACAGTCAAGGTTATGCACAGTATGAAAGTACATATTCGATTAAAAGCATACTTAAAAGAGAAGATTAACCGTTGGCCTTTTACCACACATTTCGCACTGTGTTATCTTTGTTGTGGCGAAACCTGTGGAAGCTAAAAACAAAATTTGATAAAACGGATAGAGAATTTGGTTATTAAACGGTTGATACCTTTTCGTGAGAAATACTTGAATATTTTATAAAATTGATTACAAATCTCTGCAATCCTGCAAAGAATTCACTTCATTAACTACAAAACTCACATGCACACAAACACTTATACAAGAAGAATTCTAGAAATAGCTATGTACGATTTTCATTACACAAAACATTCTATTTTACTTCCATCTCGTTCATAGTGTTATAATAAGCTTTATTTTCATTTGTTAATAAATAGCTTAGATTAGAAGCTAAACCATATAGAGTCGAACGCTCGCAAAACAAAGCATCATGCAGGGCCCGTTTAGGTGACATCAGTAAATGCCAAAATCAGTTAGTAAGAATAATGAAACACGTATAAGTCTGTGGAACAAGGATGCTCGCCGTGACGTTTTCAGATTAACGCATTTTGGCGAAGCATACCACTGATTCGCATTACAGTGAGTAGCGGAAGGGTTAGCAAACATTTCGACTGAGGTCTATGAACTACGTATAAGCAACCAGCAAAAACGAATGAATAATTAAGTGGCAAAACAACACGCGAGAACTGATGCCGGTGCAAGAAGTATTAAGATGATTAAACAAGAAATAAAAACTAAACCTTGCACTGTCAATCACGGGGGAAGTAAATACTTACTAGCATGCAGAAGGAAGAATCTAATGGCGCAAATAGTGCAGCACATACTTTATAGTATGCCACATGTCCTTGATATTGAACATTTGCAAAACTGCTGCTAAAAGCTAACAGAAGAATGAAATGAACAAGAACGGATTACAATACTAAACAAGCTACACTAGCGTGAAGGACACGCGTCTTTATGAAATTACTTGCATTCTAATTAGTGAATTTAATGGGACAAGTAGAGGAATAAATGCTGTAACAAAACAGCTTAAAGAGATGGTGAATTACACAAAAGTATTTAAGTACTTATTATCAATTACTTATTACTACGAGATAAATACACAGCAACCAACCACAACAAAACCCAAAACTCAATAAAATTAAAACAAAAACCATGCTCTTACTAAATTACAACTCAACTGCAGATACAGCAAAAAGCATTGACACAGTAAAAGAAAGGCGCAACATATTTGCAATGCGATACATGCTTAATAATATACACGTCACACCTTCTTTTTGTTGCAACACACACTCATTCAGCAAACCATGATTAGTGTGGTTGTACTACAAAAGTGAACAAACTAAGTCTAACTATGATTATTATTAGTATATTTATTGCTAACATCACTACACTAGAAAATAAACAGGTAAGAAGTGAACATAACCGTTCGAGGTATAGTTGGTGAAAACTGATATAACGCGAAAACGCTAGACAAAAAGTGCAGGACATAGCCAACAACAAAAGAAAAAGGAATAACACGGATCATTAAAATATTTTGTAGTTAAGAGGACCCACTTAACGCATGTGTTGATCAGTGTCATCGAGTTGTCACTGATAGACATTCACTAAACGCGGTAATGCTAGAAGTATAAGAGGAATTTACAGGATAGCTGCCTGATAGTCTAGGACTACTACTATGAGAGAAAAAAAAAACAAACACAAAACAGGAACAGTAATGTTTGTTTTCTTTTTTTGCATTTGCAGCTGATTTATGAAAGTAACGAAAGAAAACAATATAAAACAAAAACAAAAAAAGCAAAATATATTCTATAGTAACAAGTAGAAACTCTTAGGAAAGTAACACAACAAAACAAGAAGAAAATGTCCATTGCAAAATGCTAACAGCGACAATTCGTTACGATTGTCTTCGATGATCAGAAAAATTATTATATATAAAAAGAAAAAAAACATATTATCTTTATAACAAAGAAAATTAACAAAATAAAAGTTAAAAATACACTTTTAAAATTTGGACTATCATTCCATGGCCAAAATACATCCGAAACAAATTTAGACAAAAAAAAAGCTGGAAATGGTAATGGTAAGACTATGTGTATGAGAAAAACTTCTGTCTGTAGAAAACTTTATTTTCAAACAGTTGTGTTTAACATGTTTTCATTCTCGAATGTCCTTCGTTGTAAATCTCAATCTCAACCAAACTCAACAACATTTACAACCAAAACATCTCCCCTCTCCTTAAGGCGCATCGTTAAACTGTCTCATGAATTACACGCCAATATCAAATGCGGTTGTTGTGCCAAATAAGATGAATTCAATAATAACGTAAGACTCTTTCGATTCTAAATGTCAAAAACACTGACCTGATTTCATGTTAATGGTACAACATGCAGTGTAGTTGCTGTAACTCAAACCTATTTCACGTAATCACAAGTTGATAGTATTGAATAATTAGTGAATATCTGTTAAGTGAAGCCGTCTTCTTTTAATATTGCCTTTATTATTATAATTGATTAGGTGCAACTTCTTTGATATAATAAAATATATGCATTTTTTTAATAGCAGGTAGTAGATTCTTTATAAAATTTATTTTAAAAATACTTAAGGGAAAGCTAATACAACCATTTTTATTGTCTTATTTCAGAGACATGGTTTAAAACAAGAAACCAGAGTTTTAGTACAAATTACATCAATAGCTATGAATGCCAACATGTTGTACGTGTTTCATTGCATCCGGATTGAAATATCACCGGGTATTTCCTAAATCCAGATTTATGGCATAACGCTTGTCTAGCCCTTAATTGTATATCATTTTCCCATAAATTAACAGTTTAATCTCACCAAGCAACTGCCATTACAGTAGTAGAATGCAGCTGTAGAAGTGTGCTTTGGTGCGCCGGACACGTACAGATACATACAAAAAACCAGTGCATAGCGCATTCGAAATCCCCGAACACGGTCAAACAATGTGACAAACGTGTCAAACGACACCCCCAGCGAATCAACTTCGAGGCTTTAACGTTCAGTCATTTTTTCAGAGCACCGCTAGGCTCCTCGGATAGAGCGGAAAACGGAATGCCTGATAGCCTGGGCGACGATTTTACCACCTAGGGCAGCTTTATAAAATTTAAAATCAATTACACTGACTGAAATTTTCATCGCACCAATTAATTTATATTGCTTCGTCGCTTTGGGCAACATTGTTTTGAGAGCAATTGTTTCATATTTCACCCTCGACTCCCTGGAGCGTCGTGCGATGACCAATAGCAGAGTGCGTCAAGTCCTGTAACACCTCGCTACTGGCAATGAGAGTCTGTTAGCATTCAGGTGCTCGACAGCGGTTGCATTGTTCTCATTAAATCATAATGACATTTTCAAGGCTCAACCAGTGCATTACAACCACCGACTAGGGTAAATACCCCTCTCAGCATGACATGGGTAAAAACACCTCCATTAAAAGAAGGATTCTGTTTTCCACCACAAATACCAACGATGTCATGCATAGTTTGACACGTGCGATGATGCAGGTAGCAGTTTTTTTTTACGAAATGCTTGGCTTACATGTGGAAAACCAACAAATTCACCACAACCAATCTGCCATGGTAGCTGACGATAAAGTAGCTGTCAAAACTTGCATGAGTCCAAACAACGTGTGGCCTAGGGTGAAATGCAAAAAATAAATGCATATCTATATTAATACATTGCTACTGCACAGGTGCCTGTCAAAATGATTCAATATTGGTGACAAGCCTGGCAATGCTAAGCTACCTGTCTGTGTCGTGGCTGGCAGAGTATGGGAACCAATCAATCCAAGCAATAGTTCAAGACTGTTGTGCAATCCTGTGATTTGCATATCATACGTTCTTTGCACTTATTTGACACATTTCTTTCAAATAATCTTGTTCATTATATCAGTAAATTATGCTTGAAAACATACATTTGATTAGAAATATACAATTTAAAGGAATCTTAATGTATCTTGGTGAGAAAAGGTTAAGTAATACGTTCTAGCTCACAACATTTTTTTTTATTCAGGAGTAACGGTCCAAAAAAGCCGTATTGCTTAAAGCTCACAACATTTATATACAGATAAATTTAAAATTGAGAATCATTCTTGGAGTAAACGGGAAGATGCCCCATAACCATAAACAGCGTGGATAAATCGTAGGGAAAGGGATATGGGGAGGGGAAGGGTTTTCACATGACTAGTATGACTAAATGTACATCAAAAAGTAATAAAAAACAACAGAAGTATAAATCAATATTCTTACACGATTTTTGTGCTGGACATAGTGCTGAATATAGTTTTTCTATGACTAAAAGTTTGGAGGGAGCTGGCAAGTAAATTAGGAATATTTCTTGGCTTTCTCAGTCCACTCCCTCTGAATTTCACGACAGCTCTCGGAATGGTTTTTATAAAACGATAGCGCCTGTTTATACACTTACTGGTTTTTTCTTTTTATTATCAAAAAGCATATTATTTTATTTTTTGATCACTTAGTAAATTTTATTCATTGTACTTGTAGTTTTAATTGCATTAGAACTTCGGATCTATAATGAGTCTGTGATACCTAGAGGGTAATTATTTGAAACAAATAGATAGAAACAAATATTATAGAATACAGCACAGCGAGGAATGTGATTTATTTGTTCTTCACAATATTTTTTCTCGAATAAAAGCGAACTTCCAAAGACTTCTACCAACATATAAACATTCGATTAAATGTATGTGGTGCAAATCCATTTTTTTCTATTGGGGAAAGTCGTTGCAATATTAGTAAATGATACAAACAAACCACAATTATCTCAAAATAAAAGCAATGCGTGTGTTTTTCTTTGTGTAAATTTTTACTCTTTGTGAGCATCACATAACTGGATCGAAAATAATCCACATCCATGTCATGTATATGAGACAGCGTTCGATATATTAAGCCTGCCGTTTTGAATGGGATTGCATACAGCAATGAGGGTTTAATAAATATATCTCGCATTCCCGAAATTATGTTCATTACTTAACTAGAACCCGACGAGTCATCAAATAAAACACAACAACAACATAACTCATAGTACGCGTAACAATTTTTCTAATTTTTTTTTTCATTTAGAATTTTACAGAGGATCTAAAATTTAGTGTATTCATTATTTCTATGTACAGTCATTATTTCTAACACAGGACAAGGACTTTTAGACATTTTTGTTTGCATCTATAATTAAAAAATCTCAACCCAGACTTCTTTCGATATCTCATATCTCATTATTAGAAAAAAATATATTTCAAACGATTTGTATAAATAGTGAGTTACATGTCATCTGAAAATTAAACTAAGTAATTGATGTCACCATACGTGATAAATTTATAATGCCATTTTTTTAAATAAATCTTTTCAGCATGTGTTTTTTTAAGAGGAACATTTCAAACAGGCCATTTGTTCCAGAACTTTGAACTTTGATGTTTCTTTTCTCTGTATTTAAACACAGTTGCTACAATAGCAGAGTTTAAGTATAGATTACAACCAGGTACGCTATTGTCAAACATAATCATTTAATGTTTTTACTAGCAGTGATTTGAAAACTGTAGAATACGTTATGCTTCTTTGTTGTTGATTTATTTTATAATAATAATAATAATTCTTCACTCAGTTTACTTTAATAGTCTCTGTTCTGCCCGATTGATAGACTGCTATTAGTCAACACATGAACATACTTCACGTATGGTAATATAGGTGAGCCGACCGACTAAAGTGTAACGCTTTTTCATTTATTGAGTTGTATTGCATTCATTATTAATAAATTATTTTTAATTAATTCAAAACATTTTCAATATTGGTCAGATTATACCCAAAAATAAGGGATACTTAATCGTAATTTCATATGTAGTTTTATAATTTCATTATTATACACAGCGAATACACATTTGTGTTTTGTTAATGGACTAAAGACAATATGCACATTTTCAAATTGAAATCGTAACAAATCTGAAAGGAATCGAGGAGTAATTCAAAACCTATAGTTCCGAAATCAAAGGTCTGGGAGTCACCTAGCTCAAGAAAGAAAAGACACAAACATTCGCCAAATGGAGAGTGCTGCATAGATTTCGCAATTCATAAAAGTAATCACCTTCTTCATCTTATATACATTTCATCTGTCTTGCTCTTAGAAGAACCCCGCGATTCTTCTCGTCCCTCGGCTCTAAGAATAACGTGAGGCACACACACACACCGACACACTTACATAGAACTATACTCTGACGCATCTGCAGAACAATGCCCGGCAATGGATTAACAGTGATCTATGCTCACAATAAATTTGCCTGGAATTAATTACAGTAAAACTTAAAATAATTAATTGTTGATCTTTTGCTCTATCGCTCTTTCCTGTACAGAATCAGCCAAGCACTTGCAGGGCTACAGCCGATTCTTAACATAAGCACAGTGCCGCTTCCACAGTCCGGCTACATATCTTTTCAAGAATCGACTAAAAAGGATTTAAGGAGTTTCGATAAGAATTTTTGCTCACGAAACACGTCTGCATCAGGCACGTTCCAAAGCAAAGTGTCAAATTGTTCCACCGTTGCAAGTAATTACAGTCATTTATTGCACCGAATGGTTGCACATTGGCAATGAATTTGATTATGAAGAAGGCAATGGTATAACTGAATTGGAAAATTTACTGAGGTTATATTGAAATTAAACGCTTTTAAAAAGACTACACAATTTTGTGCGGTTTACAAAAAAAATACTGCACAATATTAAAAATTGCTTTGAGCAAATCCATTAAGCAGCGTAATTACGTTGCTTGTAACAAAATCTAAACTTTATCCCTTCCAAGAACTAAACCATCCTCCATTAAAAGCTACAAACTACGATAGCAAAGCAAAAAGCACATCTTGGCTGCTGTTGTATCCCTCATGGACATGGTCGTTTTTACAAGTGAAGAAAGTGTCCTGCCAGCGAAACTCCTGTCAGCTAGCTTCATCATTGCCCACAAAAGCCCTCCGGTTTATCCTGCCGCCGTACCTATCCGTATGACCCGTGTCCTATCTCCAACACCGGGAAGATGCTGTTTATTTTACACTGAAAGAGAGTCAAAATGACATTTTCATTAAACCTTCGACCAACCTCGATCCAGTTCCACCCCAACCGTGTAGATGTGTCCGTGTGGTCGGGCGTGTCCAGTATTTGTTGCCAGTAAGCGTGCCGGGGCAGTGTACTGTTTTTCTAGCAAAGACTAATGAAAACATTGTCGATTGTGTTTTTCTGGAAATAATTGGATTTTTCGGCAGCAACACACACACTCTAGACAATGAATGGATCTGTATATGTTCGAATGTGCGCGAGCAATGTGTGCATGTATGTACACTGTTACAATGAGTTCCGGTACATCGGTGGGTTTCCGATGCATCCAAATGTCTCAGATTGACCACTGTCCTTGGATGATGCTTGCTACCATTTCGCATGAGTGCACAAAGGAATAATACAAGTATGTGTGTCTCTGAAACTGAGCTCGCTTGATTTCAAACCAGACACATGCTCGAGATTTTAGTGACAGAATAGCATCAATGCGATGGTCAGTTTTGTGCTGCCAATCCTTCGCTCCAAAATTCTTCCATCATCATCCATGGCCATCATTGGCTCTAGACATGTAACACGCTGAGTCTTCATTCATTCAACTGCTAAATTGTGTAGTTACAGCTTTATTGCTCCCGAAAGGAAATAGTTTTCTTCGATCGTACTACAACAGCTTGCGGGAAGCCTGACCACCACTGTTTTACAGAAAACTATCTTTCTTTCCAAAAGTGCGCAGCATCCTGTAACGAATGATAACGATAACAGTTCATGGAGACCACTTAATCTTGGCTCATGAACTTGCAAACGCGCTTCGTGTTTTGGACGTTGGATAACGCGATCGAATTATAGAATAGATTGTAAACCACATCTCGCCATAAGTTTTAAGAACATTGGATAACATGTTTGTCATAAACTACACAATGAACATAAAACATTCCCCGGATTCCACGGAAGAAAGTAAACAACAAAGTTGCTTTATGACTTGCACGGGTTGCATATGTAACTTTAGTGCTTTGCTTTCCAAAATGGGGCTTGCCATCAAGTAGATCATCAAATATAGTACAACCGGTACACATTTTAGAATAATAACTACTTTTATAAGATACAGATATTTGACACGTTTGACTATCGATAAATTAATATTCTATATACAGGGTTTCGAATCATATAATGGACTACTTAATCCACTCGGTGGAATGTTTGAAATGGTAAGGGGATGTTTGCAACGTTGCTATGGAGGTTTACAGGCATATAGGGGAATCTGTCAAACACTTAGGAGAAGTGTGCAAAACAGCTATGGAGTTTTGCCACCGACAAACCGACGTGACACTGGCGTTACAAAAGTGTCCCACACGAAAGTACTGTCATTTGTATGTGAGGCGATCACTTCTGTCAAAGTAAGCTCTGTTCACTGCTGCTTCGATGTAAACAACTTTTCCAAGTACAAACGGCGGAGGAAGTGTTAGGCAAGATTTTGTGAGAATTTTTGGACAAAACACCCAGGAAAATCATTTTATAAGTTTCCAAATCAATGCAAAAGATGTGAGAAGTGAATAAAACAATGCGCATTGGAATTTACGGAGAAAAATAAAAAGGGGTTTTAGCAGTTCCTCCTTTGTGTCAGTGTAGTAAGCGAATCATTATAGAGATGGCGCTAGTGTTTAACGTATTTTCATTTGAAATAAGGAGACAACTTTTGAAGCTAATTTTCAAAGTCTATATCAGAGTCTATATAATATAAAGGTCGAGTCGTCCAGAACATTTGATCAAAAAGCGTGGGAAAGTTTTGACAGCTGGATGAAAAAGCTTCAATAGTTTCATCGTAGCATACATTGAGGTTTTAGTTGTTGTGCATGCAGTGGTCTGAAAGCATTTTCGGCCATTTTTACATCGTTTGTTTGTAATATTGTACTTTAAAAAGTTGACGAATATCAAGAAAAGATAGAATTATAGTGAAATTATCAATTACAACAAGATCAGTGCCCGAAATTACGACGAAATCTTGTGCAGCTCAAGAGGGTCAAAGCTAAGAGGCCAGATTTCTGATTGTGGTCATTTTTAAGTGATGAATTACTGAAAAAACTACTCCATGCCACGTTCATGAGAAATAAATGTATAGTTAAACTAAGTTTTGAGCACAAAATGCTCAATTAGCCCTAAAAAGTGTATGGTTGTTTGGAATCGTTTGTGAACGCTTTTTCATCTAACTGTCAAAAATAAGCTTTCAAAATGGTGGACCAAAATCGAGCTATGCATCGACCTCTGTATTATATGGACTTTGGTCTATATAATACCGAGGTCGATGCATAGCTCGATTTTGGTCCACCATTTTGAAAGCTTGTTTTTGACAGTTAGATGAAAAAGTTTGTGAACGATTCCACACAACCAAAAACTTTTTAGGGCCAATTGTGCTTTTTCTGCGCAAAATCTATTGAAACAATACATTTCCTTCTCATTAACGTGGCATGGAGTAGTTTTTTCACTAATTCATCAGCAAAAAACGACCAAAATCCGGAAACAAGCCTATTAGCTTTGGTCCTCTTGAGCTACACATGATTTTGTCCTAATTTTTTACACTGATCTTGTTACAATCAATAATTGTACTATAATTCAATCTTTTCTTGATATTCGTCAACTTTTTTAAGTACAATATTACGAGCAAACGATGTAAAAATGACCGAAAATGCATTCAGACCACTGAATGCACAACAACTAAAACCTCAATGTATGCTACGATGAAACTATTGAAGCTTTTTCATACAGCTGTCAAAACTTTCCCACGCTTTTTGATCAAATGTTCTGGACGACTCGACCTCTGTATTATATAGACTTTGCTAATTTTGTTCGAAGTGTCACGTCGGTTTGTCGGTGGTTTTGCATCCAGCTTTGGAGCGCTCGGTTGAAGCGCTGTAGAAATTAAACCTAGATTTTTTCAAAAAGCACTGCGTGATGATTTACGAGTTTGGAGTGATTATTCATATGTTTTTTTAATGATTAAACATATGTTTGTAGGAAATTAATTTTCAGTTGTAATTTAAATTTACTGTACACATTCTTCTATGTTATTTTCTCTACGCTACTATTTATTCTCTGCAGCAATATATTTCCTTATATTCAAATAAACATATTTAAATAGTGTTCAGTACTACCTTGTAATCAAATTACCACCTTCTTTTATTTACCCTAATTACATCTGATTCAAAGAACCAATCTAGAATCACTGAAGGTAGTCATTTTTCGAACGATTTATTTCAATAGTTTGAACACAGCCTTAAGAATCCTCATATTTAAATACATCAGAAAATGTTGACGATGTGAAGAAATACAAGAATTGAATGTTGGATCGCATAGGACGTAGGAAACAGTTACATAGTGAGTAGTTATTAGGCATAAATTTTATTACGGATTAATTACAATTTCTTCCTAAGGATGCTAAAACATGTGTTTAATCACTCCAAACTCGTAAATCATCACGCGGTGCTTTTTGAAAAAATCTAGGTTTAATTTCTACAGCGCTAAAACCAAGCGCTCCATAGCTGGATGCAAAACTCCATAGCTGTTTTGCACACTTCTCCTAAGTGTTTGATAGATTCCCCTATATGCCTGTAAACCTCCATAGCAACGTTGCAAACATCCCCTTACTATTTCAAATATTCCACCGAGTGGATTAAGTAGTCCATTATATGATTCGAAACCCTGTAAACAGATTGCTACTTATTAAATCAAGAAGAACGACCAGATTGCTTCGTAGTTTTCATGTGAGCTTACATCGCTATGTTGAATATTTTTATGCATATTGTGAATGAGAACTAAAACAAAACAATCCGCATTAGAAAGCGATGAATTTTAAAAGTTGAGAATAAATCACTGCAAAATGACAAATCAAACGTAAATGTTATTATACCTGGCAAAATAACGAAATGCATAGATAAAGCATTATCCAATTTTGTTATCGTAAAAACGTGCTCTCTCGAATCCACACACAGCCTATACAATCGTAAACTTTGTGACACTATTACCTGTTTCATCTATGTGCGTCCGCAACCTAAATACACAACCATCGCTCGGACTGCAGAAGTCACGGAGAAAAATTAACCAATTTGTTGCCGAACGTTGCCGCTCGGTCGTTGCTAAGATTACGAAAGGCAGTGTAATAAATTTTCTTATTTCACCTCACACGAAACCCCTGGACCCGGTACCACGATACCAGACCAACTCAAAACCAGAGGAAAGAGAGCAAACAGTCCAGCCTTCCAAGTTTGTGTCGACCCAAGTACACAGCGAACGAAGAAGATTAAAAGTAATGGTTTAATATAATAGCAAAGTTTATACTTAATTACCGACGGTGGTCACCGGAAAAGCTCTTAGTGCAACTGACCGCACGGAAATCACTGGAATACTTCTTTTTCCGCTTTCACTTCCACAAGGACACGATGGGATGGAAGAGACGTAGCTTCCCTTGTTTCTGGATCTCTTTCCCTCTTTCAGGGCTGAGCGGGCATGCCAATTTGTGAGGTCCTTTATTAAATTTTTGGTTTTATACCACGACAGTTCCCGTGACGTCCCGGGCGTTTATGTTCTGTCATAAGAATGTTATGAAATCGTAAAACACGATCATCAAATATCATAGCCCTTCAACGGCTTGGGGATCCTTTTGATGAAAAAGAGATGAGATTTTCTCCATCTCTTAAAGAGGGCGTTGCTACTTTTTCGGTAGTTTTAATTGATTATTTAATCCATTCCGTTGCAACACCGGTATTACCAATTAATGAGCCCATATTGCATCGCCGCGTTTGTAGCGCGTTTGGTGGATTTTATTGTACGGCACCTTTTACCAGGGAGCTTATGTCACGTCCCCATCAACTATATGGTCACATTTCACGACGAAGATACTTGTGGCGGTAGAACAAGACCCACCGACCGATGAAACCGGAGACAATCATTTACGCTTCAAGCTGCAATACAAAGGAAAGTAAAACGCAGATGTTCATTATGACTCAATAAAATGGCACAAAATATTGGCATTAGTTTCATTTTTCCACGCACCAGAGGCAGACCTTCTGAAGAATAAAAGATTCTAGGAATTGTTTCAATATGCAATTTATTGCCTTTGAAAATATTCTGTGGCAGCAAACATACAAGTTTCATGATGCTACTCGTCACTCATCACGAATAATTTAATAGTATTTCAAGGTGACAAGAAATATAAATGCAACATATGCGAGTCAAGTGAATCACAGTTTTAGATGTAGGGTAATATTCTTTTAGTAAAATACGAGGTAGTCATCAAAATATAGAGTCTCTTTTCTTTAGAGCTTTATTTTTCTTAATCATTAAATTTTTTTTAATTATTTAAGTATTACGTATCTACGATATAAAGAAACGAGAATTTTAACAAGAAACGAGAATTTTTTGCATGATAAATTATCTTTTCCTAGCTTCTTGATTTCTACAAATATTTGTCAGTTATCTTAATGTCACATTATAAAATCTTTTAAAATTAAAATAAATATTTCATAATGTAATTTCATAAAACTAAAAAATTAAATTGATATGAACAAAATTTCAAGAAATATTTACACAAAAATTACCTGGTACAAAATCTGTAAAGCATCCAAATAATCAATAACAGTCAAATCACAATCCAAACTATCCGTCATATTTATTCTCATACATGAGATGAGGCGCGTTCAAATTTCCATTAAATAGTGCTCACCAAACAAACCCCATAAATTATAGTCCTTAAGTTTGCCGTTAGATAATCAAAATGAAACTCACGCGCTATGCTTTCCACCAAAGTACTGCTACATTTGGGTGTCACGGGCACAAATACAGCCCCCGAAAATGTTGGCTTGCTCAACATGTGTCACATACGATGTTGGACTGAACTTCTGACACATCACGTTGCCACACATCGAGAACTACGACCGTGCGTGTCGAAAACCGTTCAATAAAACCCCTCCATCCAAATTGCCTCCATCACTTAGCATTTTATCGTTTATCCTGTTGTCGAAGCCATTTCCACTTCCGCTTCCGTCACCGTAAGGCAGCTGCGATACTTCCTTCACTCTGCCATGCGCTACTAACAGCTCCATGGCCACCAGTTGCCTGCTGCCTGGAAGGAGAACGGGAACTAGAGTAGCATAAAATCTCGGCACTCACTCGTTCGAAAGCTCATTATAATTTCAAACGCCTACGTCCTACGCCCCCAAAAGATGGCACTGGTTCAAATGCTGCTTTGAAGAAGGATTTTGCACAAGGGCATCGCAATGATCAACGAGAGCATAAGGAATAGCCGATACCAGTCGATCCGGAAGAGTGTGAACCTGTTACGGATCGCCAATCGTTTGGTGAATGGAACGTTCGAAGAACGAGTAGAAAAAATCTAGTCTACTGCTTCCTGCATTCGGAAACGGCATAAAAATTTCCAATTATTATTCTGTTCTAGCATTCAGAAAGACATATGTTTCCTATGCTACAATCGTTCGGAACGTTTGCTTCATTTTCTGAGTTCACGAAGGAAGCTGGCAAATTCCAAGCACACACAAAAAAACTCTTTATGCAGTACGGTCTAGTCAAAAATTTAGTTGCATGTAGCATATGACAATGTACCGTTTGGTGCGTATAAAACCAGAGATGAAAATTTGGAATGCAGTGTACCTGTTTTTACCTGTTGCGTTACTGGATAAGATTTCATTTTTCACAGCAAAAATGTATGATTCATAACTTGAAACGAATGTACAACAATTTTCTGTTGAAAAGTAAAATTATATAACGAATGTAAGCTCTACTCGAGACAATAGATTGACTTTTGAAAATGAATGCAAATATGAAAATGTATAAACATAGTTTTCAGGACATTATTGATCCGAGTGGACCAACATGATGTTTATCCATGTGCTAGTATTGCTTTCTCGGGACCAACGTTAGCGGCTTAATGCTGAACATTGCTGATGAGTTGACGTTTATCGCACAATCTCTCGTAAATAAAATATCATAAATGTAAAAAAGGCCTACATCCATCAATTTATCTACTATAAATTCACTGCACTCTTAAAAGATTTGCTAGCTAGGTGATTTGAGAATAATCTTCTGAGTAAGTGTATAAATCAATCTTCAAAATCGGTGTTATAGATATTCATTATATATTTTGTTTGTGGTTTGTACACTTGTAAATCGGGTGGCTAATTACTTTTATCTTACAAATGCTTATCCTGTGCTCAGTTCCTGTGCTAATAAGGATACATGTACACTTCCAGAAAAGATATGGGTTTAGCACCACGAAGAATATGAGTTCAATCTAAATCGGCCATCGGCCTCAGCACGATTTTTCGATCTCAAACATATTCTAATTTTTTTTTCTATAATGAGTTATCAAATTTTAATACAATTTAAAGTTTCGTTTCAGACTTAGTTTTGAAAACAACGTTTAGGCTTCAGTAGAACAATGCATTCATCCATGTGGTAATCTGTGCAAACAGGCATAGCGGTATTTATTTAAAATGAATCAAATGTGAAAAAACAAGGCTGAAAGCCTTAAACCTAGTGTAACACATGGTTTTAACTTAAGTTTTGACATAATTGTGATTTGGCAAATATCAAATTCCAAACAAACAAAAAGTCTTTAACCGTAAACGGAGTAACCCAAAACTGCACTTTATGAACAATGTGCAGTTCAATCATGAATTCCTTTCCCACACTACACAACCTTAATTGAAGCCACCCTACCTGTTGAAAACATAATCATACCAATTTTATCATACACCAGTTTGTTTGATTTGCCTTTGAGGTGTCAAGCGTCATTTCCACCCGGTTTGTCCTATCCCAGGGCCAATTTTTATCTGAACAAACTTACGCTTGCCGGGGTTCTGTTTTCCCGTACGGTAATATATACACTCCACCAAACAAATTACGGAAATAATCAAATAACTGTTATGCCGTAGCAATTTGAGTTCAATTTGTAGTGTCGAACGTAACGGAACAGGAAATTTCATGGGGCCACACAACCATATTCACACCTCCAACAGTTCGTGACATAGCTCGGAAAGGCTACACGATGAGGTTTATGCACGCGAGCCTGTCCGTAAATAGCGGCGAAAGAAATTCGATTATTGCCATTTTATTGGCTTCACTAATCGCACCGAGTGTGCAGCATTGTGGAAAAGTTCAGGTTTAAATTAAACAATAAATAACGGGACGCACTTTAAAGATATCAGATATAACTTATCATTCAAGTAAATCTGTCCAAACAAGTAATCCAAAGCATTAGGACAAATAGTAAAACTTTAACGCCAACTTCTTAGGCTTTAATTTGAACTTAAATCATTTGATGCTTCAATTTAACCATAATAAATGCGTTAGTAAAAAAATGCTGAGCAAAAGAACAGCAGCATCTGATAAGAAAACTGCGCCGTTTCGAACTTCGTCTGTTAAATTTTTTTTAAAACACCCAAATGATGAATTTGAAAAAAACTATCGGAGAGACTATCGATTTGACTCGTTGAATTGCAGTAGAGTACAGCTAGGGATCACTACCCTCACCACACGATTGCAATTGTTCTGCTACGTGATGCTACATTTCATCAGTGTTGCTAGATGCGCATAGAAGACAAAGCATCCAAATAGTGTATAAATGTGGGGAAATAAACATGAAAAGGTAAAACATATTACCAAAAAAACTACGAACGAAAGTAAATAACTATGCAACTGGCGTATACTAACTATTCATTAGACGGGGCAGAGGCTACATTTGTTATTGAATATAATGTAGTGAAGAAAAAAGGAATTGATAAATGAAGAATGAAGAAAAAAGCAATTAATAATGAATAGAAAGCAATCGACAACTAAAATTTATTGAGTTCATCAATTGATTAAATAAGTTCAAATATATTTCACGACCACATAAACCCTATGATACGCATTTTTTTTTATTATAAATACCGGAATCATATGTTTGTCTGTACCAATGAATACGCTATCTATGAACCATCAACATGTTCATGATAGACCTTTGGTTAGAACTCACAAATTGTTGTAAACAAACGGCGATTACACCAACCGCCGCTATCGCTGCGGTTCCTAATGTCGACTGGTCGACATACGTTATAAATTTGATTGGATTGGCTAGAACCGTAGTGAGTATAGGACGAAGGAAAAAAATATAAATTAGCGAAATTATGTGCAACGAGTCTCATTTGCAGAAAATCGGCAAAAATAAAAGTCACTCATTGTACGGTTCGCAGTAGTGTTCCTAAAATACCTTGTATTTTTTCTACACAAAATTACAGTTACAGTGAAATTGTTACTGTAACCTCAAATTAGCCGCTTCAGTAAACCAAATAGTTTAAATGTCATTTATTAAATATATTATTCCAAACCAAACACCCAAATTACCGTTCGTTATACTTCATTACAATAATTTTATTTATTATTAAAAATTCAATCACCATGTTTTACTAATCATCACATAACAAACTGCTGAACAATACTACGTACCATTTCTCTTCCAATCAATTTTACTACATTTTTACTTTAAAAAGTACATTTTTACTTTGAATTTGTTATTTAATAAGAGTAGAAAATTAAACACACAACATCCAGTACCAGGACCAGTACCATCAACACTGCTGGTTAACACATTATCATCACTCTTCTCGTCGATGTAAAAGGAATTCATTCTTCGGTGGCGTGATTTTACGCCATGTACAGTTTTCCTGCAAATAACTCGCCACATAAATTGCCTTTTATTCGAAACAATCTCATTCAATTTCCGGTCCCTGTGCTTCAACCGTAGCCAGTCGGTCACTGCTGACGATGTGCACTTGCGGTGGTTAAACAGTCGCTATGCCGATGCATCATCGAAGAGCAAGCAAAGGACGGAGTTTTGTATGCGCAGGCGAGCCAATGTTTCCGAAACATATCTCATTAGTCGTTCATATCTTCCGCAGCAAACAGGAAGTCAGTTCAAATAAGTTTTAATTGTGTTACCGGCAAACATGGCGTCGAATACTTGCTGCCGCACTGCACGATTCGTATCAGGCTTGGCATTGACCGGGTCCATCACATCCTCTTGTGGCGGTATCGTCAGAACTTATAAGCTACAATCATGATGATGCTTTGTAAATATAATATGAACGCTAGACCTCTGTTGCAGCTATCGCCTGTACACAAGTATTTTGTAAAAAAGGGGTTTTAAAGCGTAATAAATCAAATATACACACAGGAACCAAAATAATAGCGCAGGTCAGTTTGCGTTGAAAATTGCAACAAGCTATTTCGGAAAAAAAAATTTATACTGTTTAACCCTTTTCAACTCAAACATTTTAACATATATCCTACATGCAGTTGCTTACGTAATATGTGAATTTAATACATATTTTTTCAGAAGGTAAATCGTAAACTTGCTTATTCGATAACAAAGTAAGGGAGAGAAAGTGTATGAAGTATCATGAATAATAGATAGGGCGGATAAAAATAAGTAACTAATCAAATATCAACTTGTTACTGTCAATAATTAGTAGCCTCTGTCCACAAATATCAATTTATTGTTTTTTTTTTTTCAATTCACGATAGACCAATTAAATCCTTTGCCGAAATTGATATGTAACCTGATTAATATTCTACTTACTTATCCGGCGCTACAACCGCTTTGCGGTCTTGGCCTGCCTCAGGAGTGTCCGAAACCGCTCACGGTCTCGCGCCTTCGTCTGCCAGTCCGTTATCCCGGCCAATATTCCCGGTTAATATTCTACATTATCTAGTTTTTTCGCTCACAGAATTGTTTTATTGCATTCTTTTGTATATCCAAAATAAATTGTCCGGAAAGAGTCGCCGTATAACTTACAATTACCCTAACTATTAAGATTAGCAATATATTATACATAAAGAACCGACCAAAAGATGCGAGCACAATAATCCTTGTTAAAAGTTCAAGTCATAATGTGAATGATGCCAGTCAAAACTATCTAATATAAAACTCCGAACAGAATTTTGTGAAAAAAATTATATTTAGAAGGCTTTATGCTTCCCAGTACATTATAGATATTTTTTTTAATTTCACATCTTGTTAAACTGTTAACAGTTAGCAGTTTAATGCAATACATTAGGATTTCTGAATTGATATGCAAACTAAGTCAAACCGGGTACGCACATTATTTATTCATAATTGCGTTTCCTTCTTTCATAAACATTTGCTTCAAGCCGTTCTATTTTCTGTTAGATTCCGGTTAGAGTTTAAACTAAAATAATTAACTCGCTTAAGATTTTCATTACAGAATTATAATCCATCAGTCATTCAACAATGTAAGCAATGAGCAATATTGTTGCGTAGTAAATTACAAATTTTGACAGCGACTAGGTTATTATTATTTGATAATTTATAAATGCGGGCGGTTCATTCCGTCGCCGTGGTTCCTGGCTCATAAAGATCGCAGATGAAGTTGAACAAGCGGGACATGCAGCTTGTGGTGTCACGTGCGCCAAACGAAGTCCGGAATCCAGCAATAGCAAATGTCCTGGATCGTACGTCCAGCTGGACCTACGAGAGAAGCATAATCAATACTTTCGTTACAACTCCTGGTGATGTATTCAAACCTGCCATATTGAATATGGTCTGCGAGTTAAATAATATATATCACTATCTAAAGTAACACATATATCACACATACCGGTACTCACATATGCCTCTGAGACATGGACACTGTCCAAATCTGACGAAACCCTCTTAGTCGCGTTCGAGAAGAAGATGCTCAGAAAGATGCTTAGTTCCGTATGTGTGGAAGGACAAAGGAGGAGTCGCTATAATGACGAACTATACAAGAATTACGGCGACCTCACTGTCGTACAGCGTATCAAGCTCGCCAGGCTCTGGTGGGCTGGCCATGTTGTACGTATGGAAACGGACGACCCAGCACGTAAAATCTTTTTAGGCCGTTCACATGGACAGAGGAGGCGTGGTAGGCCCAAATTGAGGTGGCAAGATGGCGTGGAGGCGTCCGTCCGGTTTCGGACACTCCTGAGGCAGGCCAAGACAACAAAGCGGTTGTAGCGCCGCATAAGTAAGTAAGTAAAATAAACATTAATGTCCCATACGTTTTCTCTTATGTCTTAATGATAGAATTGAATACTATTTAAACCATCAAATGCAGTAAGTGTTTGCTACTTAGGAAATTTTTACTTTCCAGTCAGCGGACAAATGTTCGTTAACTGAAATGAAATTATAACCATCAAAGAACCAAACAAAGTCCTATGGTTTTCAGCTTAGGCCGCTGTCAGACAAACCAAAAAAAAACACCGTCACGAAAAAATTGACACATGAAATGTAACGCATTGCAACGCTTTTTTTCGGTCAACCAATTTCAGTCCACGCGTCGGCGACCAAAAACCTAACGAAATTGTTGTAAGCATGCTTATGCAGTGCCAAACATCAATTTAACACAATTTAAACTTAAGTATTCCTGTTATTCTCATCAAAATTGAGGACTTTTTATCTCACTTTTTGTTTGTTTACAATAACAAGCGTAACTTTTCGATTGTCAAACTTTTTCGTCACTGAACACTTCCCGCGCGACCACACGAGGTGAAATATACAGCGAAATAAATTATTTGACAAGATATCGCATCACAGCAACCAGCTGATGTGCAATGTAAACAAATAACGTGTATTAAATCGTATATTATTCCATTAAAGAACTCCAATAATCAGTATTCCGTTAATTTTCATCAACATTCATCATTTCTTCCAATTTGTGAATATTCCGCTTGAGGAGATACTCTTATCAATGGATTTCCGAAAGCGGATGTTGTATCTCCCCCAGTCCTTTAGCTTTAGCTATCGGATATTTCACATATCAAACAGGTCATTTAGCTGTGTATTTCACCTCGTGTAGCCGCGCGGTTAGTGTATCTGTTCTCGAATTATGTCGTATTTTTAACGTGCTTCGAACAACACAACATGTGTAAAATTCATATGCCAAAAATACTTTCAATCTGGCCCGCAAAGATCTTTCCCAGTTATTTTTCTGATTCAGAAACATATTATAAATATTGTAATAAGGATATTTTTTCGTTCAATTTTTGTTTACTGTTTAAATAGAGAAAAATCAACTTGTTGGAGAGGTTATCGCAAACATGGCACATGCGTGAGTTTCAGTGAAAGGTTACTTGAATAAACATCAGTAGCTGATTTGAATGGATGGATTAGTAGTGTTGTGACAACAGCGTTTGTTGATTCTCGTAAACCCCATACATTTAGCTGATATAACATAAAAATAAGACCGAAAGTCAAATCTTCGGTCTAACTTTCCGTCAAAAGCTAAGGAAAGATTAAAAACTACTTTTGTGATCTTTTTCGCAGCAGAAATATCGACAAATTCATTCTTTCCTTAACACATTCACAACAAATAGGCCAACGACCTAGTAAAG
This sequence comes from Anopheles coluzzii, assembly GCF_943734685.1. Classification (NCBI taxonomy): domain Eukaryota; kingdom Metazoa; phylum Arthropoda; class Insecta; order Diptera; family Culicidae; genus Anopheles; species Anopheles coluzzii. The sequence goes on from NC_064670.1 coordinate 83,352,810, forward strand.
AGAGCTCCGGATTGGATTCATGAATCCACTCCAACTCCGACATTCTTAATCTGGATCTGACTCTGAAATAAACATTCGAATCCGGCTGTTCCGAACGAATACAAATTCATTTGGCTCAGATTGAATCAGGATTACTCCGATCGTATCCAAATGGCTCCAAATGGAATCTGTTTCACTACCGTGCTCAATTCTTAGAGCAAAATACTTAGACTACGAGAGGGCTTTATAGTCCATCATTTAATAAAACCTAAAATAAAAAAAATAAGCTTGCTAGCAACCCTAGCTCCTAGCTAACAGCGCTGTATTCATAGCCACACATATAAGTAAAAATTCGTTCGCCTAGGTGCGTACTTCCAAAAATTCGTATACTGCGTTTGCCAAGGTTTTCTTTTCTTTTGCCATTTTTATTTTGATAAATCTCGTGATTTATGGTTTGCTGCCCTAAAACGTTTGGATTCTTTCAAAGATTTACTAACAATTTCCCGCATATATTTTACCCGTTTCTACAATTAGTTGGCATTATCTAAATATTTTACAAACAATTAATTCAAACAATTTAGAGCAACGCTCAATACCTTGTTAATTAATTCAAATATTTTTTTTAAATCCGAATTATTTCTTGACGCTAACAGTAGATGGTGTGTATCTGGTAGGCAAATCGAAAAGTTTACAGGAAACTTATAGCTTGTAGCTACGTGGATATATATATAGTATAGTGACACTGTATAGTGCAGATAAAGGATTGTAAATTAGAAAATGGATTTATGAGTTTATTGTTTTCAATAATTGGCAAAGGATGGTGAAATTAACTCAACAACTGAAAAAAAGCTGAACATCATTCCATCCCAAACAACCCTGGAACATTATTCCATCCCAAACCCCCTTCCATTGGAGTTGATCCGGATTCGAATCCGACAGTAGTCCCCTTTACTTCAACGACCCCTCGATGAACTGCGGTTAATGCACCATTTTCAACATTAAACAGACTCGTGACCCAAAACGAATTTGATATAACTGTTTTAAATTGTGAAAGATGTGAACAACAATCAATTGAAGATGAAAGATCTATCTACGGGCATAAGCCATCATCTATGCATTATTCAAAAAGAGCACAAACCAAACAAAGACACTTTACGTGACACCAAAATACATTTGACCGAGATGAACTCTAAATCGTCACCTCATGCCATTCCGTACTATCATCATTCCTCAGAGTAGCACAGTGCATTGGACGAAATCAGCACACCAATTTGGTCGTGCTGCGTTTCACGTTCCTTGTGCGGAATTTATAACTCCCGTTTTATAACCCGTCGGGCAGGAATCGAATAAAAGTTTCTAGCGCTTCAACTACTTCAGGCGTATCTCGTTATATTTTTATATATTGTGCACACATTCTCGCATCCTTCTCGTGATGGTTGAGCTGGACTCGTCATCCGATTCCACAGATCGGTCGCCTAGAAGATATGATTACGTATAAGGAAGCATTGACTAAGGGTTTAAAGTTACGGGAATATAGGTTTCTGCCTTGTAAATTTAAACTGTAGTGAGACAGTGAATGTAACCGGAAGGCGTATTAAACACAAACTCTTCATGTAAACTGTCATTTGTGTAACGGGACTCCTGCATATGAAAATTAAATTTTACTTTGGGTTGAACTTTATTTTTACTTCTCTCAATTGATACAATGTGTGTCATTGTATATTTAATAGAATGTGACAATATTATATTTTAATTTTATGACAAAATATTACAACAAGGAATTGCCCTTTTGAAGGATTTTTTTACGATACTTGAATTGCTTACATATATGTTTTCACATCGGTGCATCTAGTGATGTTACTTAACAAATACTCAAAATTATTATTTGTTTCACTATTTGCAAATAAAGAGTACAATTCTCTAAAATACTAGTAAATATACTTGATTTCTAATCATAATTTGAAGTATAAACTTCCTTTCTGACGTGTTTTATATTATTACTTTATTCTTTACCTTCAATCTCTAGTCCCTTGGTAACCAAACATTCATTTGCTGGAGAACAAATCTAACCCAAACAAAGAGAAAAACTATTCGCTGTGAAATGACGCGAGCACCAAACCGAAGCAGACCGAGAAATGATCGCTTCTGCATCTAAAACATCACCACCAGAAAAGCGATATTTTAGCGCACACATAAAATTTCAAGATCTGCAACTTAACGGTTCCTCCATTTATGACACTCGGTAGCAGCAGTCTGCACAAGGTTGTTTGTATGATTCTTGTGTCTCTTTTGTTGTTTTTTCTTCTACAAGTATGCTAAAGATGTTTAGCCCGTATATATCTTCTTCCTGCTCGTAACCTACTATCAGAAGCAGATTTTTCAACGTCAACCACTAATATGATTTTTAAACAACATAAATGTTCTTTTTATTTGCAAATTTATCCAGTATGTTTACCTACACTTTATAAAAAGTATCCGATTATTAGTTCCATTTTTATACTATTTTACAAGACTTTTACACCATTTTTGACTGTTTGATAGATACAAAAATATAATATCAAAGACAAATAATATATTTTCATTCGTTGTTAGGATTAGATATCAAACAAATATTTAATTTATAAAAGTCGCATTTTATTAGTTCAAACCTAATTGCGAACCTTCTCTTCACTTCACAATCGGTAAATTTTTTGTTTGAATAATATGCTTTAAGCATCAGGAAACCTGTGTAACATGCTTCACCATTATACAAACAATTACGATGTGTAGAAACTACGCGGATGCTTAGTTTTGTTCGTGTTTTTTCTTTTTCATCCTCACTCTGTACGCGTTCGTTAGCATCACGACCAACAAAGGGTTTCACAAGACTGTTTGCTTGAAACATTACCATTTTCGATGTTGCCAGCGTTTTCATGAACCAACCATTATTAATTGCGCTATCATGAATAGGCGTTATTCCAAGGAAAAACTAACATATGCTCCACCAAACAACTAGACACACGTGTACGACACGATATGCTCCTACATCCATTGAGCAATTTGGATCGTATCGCATATTGCAGCCCTGTACCTTACTTGAATCATGCTGCATCCGACCAAAGCTTATGAAGTATCTCATTACATATTAGGTTTCTTCTCTAGATGAAAACTATGACCATCATGGCTGCTTGTGACTATCATTTACCAGTTCCGAGTTTTCCACGCTTTTTGGGTAAAAGTGCTGAGTTAACCTGGGAGTTTTTTTTTTCACCGTACAACACGTTCCCTAGGTAACGAGCAACTTTTGGGAATGCAATGACGATAACCTCTTTAAGCAACAAATTAGATTGTAAGTCAATTTAACGCATAACTTCTTCTTCTTCTTTGGCTCAACAACCGTTGTCGGTCAAGGCCTGCCTTTACCTCTTGTGGGTTTGGCTTTCAGTGACTAATTGATTTCCCCCCATAGCAGGATAGTCAATCCTACGTATGGCGGCACGGTCTATTTGGGGCTTGAACCCATGATGGGCATGTTGTTAAGTCGTACGAGTTGACGACTGTACTACGAGACCGGCCAACGCATAACAGGAGCGTTTATTTCTTCTAAGCTGCGGTAAAATCGGCCTCCGTTCAACGTATCTACGGCGACTACTAAAACTAAATGCAAACCTCAATACGTTTCAGCTAAGCAGAGCATGTTTAAAGTTGCTTAGGCGATGTATGTAGCTTTTTTAAACTGCTAATAATTCTATGTATTATCCATGTTTCGACTGAAATGCTACAGCACATCTTTGTTCTTTGAGAATCAACACGCATTTTTATCCGACTAAGATCCCCTGTGAAAAACACTCCATATAATACGATGAAAATGAGAGTGGTGGAATAGAAAATTATTTCAGACAAACTGAAGTAGGTAGTACGCCAGAATTACAATTCGTATCCTGTGGTATCTCACATCACAGAGTATCTTGGTAAACCGTGCAAAATGTTCATATCACGCAAAGGGAAAATCAAATTATTAGCAAATAAAAGAAAAATACCTTAAGCACTTCGACACACATTTTCCAAATTTGTGAATGATTAGTGCTTCGGCATGTTTTTAATTGAAAATATAATGTCCGGATGCATTTAGCGGCATACCATCAATAATTATTTCACCGACTTCAGCACAACACATTGATGTTTTTCATTTGTGATGCTCAGCGAGGTTACGATCGCCTCTTTTGAACAAAGCTGTCTAGGATGTTTTTTTTAGGTCGTAATACTATACCTGCTGTAATTCTTTTGATATCATACAGGCTGATCATATAGTATCTCTAATTAAATTTAAAAACAAATTTATAACATAATAGACAAAGAACAAGTTCCTCGTTAGGGAACAAAAGTTGATTATGCGCATGGTTGGGTAAGTGACTAAATGCCGTTCGTCGCTCAATGTTTCGCGTTGCAGTGAATACTATTAAACCTGCATACCATATATGTTGAATAGTTGAATAAAAATGAAAAATTAATAGTTCATTTTATGTACAATAATAATGCATTTGTTCATCAGTTATCTCAACCCAGGCCTTGGACGAAGCACACTTATTAGTTAGAGCACAAAAACCTTTCTATATGTAGGCTATTACATGTCACCAGTCGCTGTATTGTGTCAAAATTGACTTTATAACTAATAGTTGGATATAAATGTATAATAATAAATCAAAATGAGAAAGCTTCGCACTGCAGAAAAAAAGTAATTATATAGTAATTAACTATAAGTATTAAAAAGTAGTATGGTCTTCGAATCGTAATACTGCAGCTAGTAGTACTGCTACTGTGTTAGTAATAATACATACAATACTACTACTAATACATCTTCTACTTCTTTGGCACAACAACCGTTGTCGGTCGAGGCCTGCCTGTACTCATTAGTGAAGTGAGCTTGGCTTTCAGTGACTTATTGTTACCATAGCAGGATAGTCAAGTCACGGTCTATTCGGGACTTGAACCCATGACGGGCATGTTGTTACGTCGTACGAGTTGACGACTGTACCACCAGACCGCCCCAGACTACTAATATATCCTATACTAAAATAACATCAACTACGACTACTTCTCATAATACAGCAACTACTAAGAATGATTTATACATCGTAGCCAATTAAATTCCATCCATTACCTACAACCATTCGTTTTAGTCAAAATGTTGATCTGTGTGTTATCATTAATCAATGATCGTATTCTGTGATTGGGATGTTTTACGATACTACCCACTTTTTTTTATATGGCCTTTGACTGTTGGCATTTGAAACCATGTCAACACTTCTAAGAAAAACACACACAAAACTGCCCTAAGATTCAGCCTAGATTATATCACCCTTAAAAAATGTAAACATACACCACTTCATCACATGCTCGGTCAGTTTGGCTCATAAAGAATATTTTTTTGTTTTTTCTCGAACATACAAAGGATGTTTATAATGTAGTAAAAATACTATAACTTATGCAACAGAAAAAAGAACAAACAAGGCTGAAATTTCAGCTTCTTGGCCTAGAATAGAATACGGGTAATTAATTTACATCGCAAGCAGCATCTACATGATCTTCTATAAAATATTTTATAAAACATTAGGCATAAATTTACATATCCCAAACCTAGTGCAAGATAAAATTGACAATAACTGATGCTTATAAGCTGGACGAGTACGTTTGCGGTAAGTATACCATCCTGACCTTTTTTTCTTTTTAAATATGTTTATTTGTTACTTTTTAAATGTGTTTATCAAATACATTCAATTAGATTCACACTATAACATCCTGCAAATTCTCCATAAATTTGTAGAAACTGTATTTACTTTATACATGCTCAATCGATTTTCCATCGCTCATCTATAACATGCTTAACGCTATTGCTGTTCCAACGGTCGACCCTTTGACGGCGCTACACAATGCTCCAAAGTCATGGCGACACGACCACAATCGAGTGGCAAACACGGACTCACGTTGCCTAGACAGTAATTAATGTTTTCAATGGCAAGATGATATGAGCTAAATTTTCATTTCACTCTGTTTGCTTGCCTTTCCGCTACAACGGACACTTTGATGCGACTAAGTCATGCAAAATGATGCTTAAGGAGCCATACTCCTTAACATAGCTAGATCAGTTCATATCTAAGCGTGGTGTTCAAGTAGTGTGTGTCGAATGTATCAGTGAGGTAATTATGGGATACCTAGGCTGAGGAATGGTAAATTTACTCAAAACCACAATACTACAAAAGGAGCCCTTTTGGTGAATCCTTTAAACTCATGAACTCATTCTAGTATAATTATGTTCCAGAAAATTTATTATGTGGATCTTAATGTCAAATGTTATAGGGAATGGCTCGATAACGAAACCGATGGACTTGCTGGCTTTCAGCAGGTCAGACGTGATCGATTCCCATCCGGAGAACGTTCTCCGTAGCACTGTCGAGTGACTGTCGGGTCGATATGACCGCCTAAGTCGTTATGGCAAACAAGAACAAGAAAAATAAAAAGAATGCTTAAGCCGTATTATATTGTAACATACTTGTAGTAGCAAAAATTTTACTACCTTGTATGCATTTCATACATCATTTCAAGAGTTTTTATTCAAAGTGAATTTAGTGTAAATTATGCAATTCTGAGTGTATTATCCGCTTTCGACAAGTGCGCAACCAATCCTTTGGAAATACCTGTAAATCATTCTCACCGATTAAACTTGCAAAAGACAATGTCAGCATAATTAGCCAAACGCCCACCTCAGTAGCTCTCTTTATTACACGCAAAATTCAATTGCAATCAATCGACAAGTAGTTATCCTTCGGATCAAACTTTCGAACTCAATTCCCTATTTCTCTTCCTCTTTTATCCTTCTCCACAGCGTTCACTGCATGAAGCGAGGTATGCGATATTAAATTCCAATTTCCTTTGCCACGGCTTCCACTCCGAGTCAATTCCATTATTAATTCGCGTTGCTACCACCCCCAGCTGCGTTCGCCTTTTCACTCGGCGGATATGAATTAATTTGGTGGCAATTAAACTTTTCCCACTCAAACTTCTCTCCTCGGTGGCTACCAGGGATAGCCCAAAAGCCGAATCAAGTCACCTTCACCAAGGAACGGGATAGGTGAAAATAAATGATCTCCGGCAAAATTGTCGGGCAACGGAAAAAGTTTGTCCATTGCCAAATTTCGTTGCCCCCGGGTCCCGTTCTACTTTTGTTAGTTCAACTAGCTTCCCACCCCGAGCACGGGCAGGTTGAGATTTCTACCACATCAATGAATTTTGCAAATCGTTGTTTTTAACACACCGCCAACACGAATAATACGCGGGGTACATTTTTTGTTTCTGTCTCGACACTCGCCAAACTTCCTTAAACTGCAATAAACCAGTTGAATGCAAGCGCACAAAAGGACACCAGTTTAAGGTGGATCAAAACCGTCTGCTTCCGGATTGCGAATACTTTCCTTCCCACTCACTCATCAGGGCGTTCATAACTAAAAGGAAAAATGCTATCCCATTTCCAGACTTCCTTCGTTTAGTGTTCCGACCCGAACGGCTCGACATAGACAACACCAAATTTTAGGTTGCCTACGAAGAATTAAGCAAAGGGACAATAAATAGTTTTCGCAACAAAACCATAATCTAATTGTTGCGCTGCCGGAATATTCGACCGTTGAATGGGAAAGTCGAGAAAAAGAATAGATAACTTTCAGATTTTCATAAACCACAGCTTCACCTCTTCAGCCACAGCTCCGCTGCAGGCGTGTCTGGCCGTTTCAAGGCAATTTTTGCCACGGCATGCCTACGTAGACGGACAGAGAACGTAAAACCGGACGAATAATATTGTCTGTGTCTGTGTGTTTTATTATATCACACGCTCAAGACGCTTTCAGCTATATTAAAATTTAATTCAATTACTCATCACGGCGCACAGAGAAGTTGCATGTTGTGGCTTTTAATGTGGCTTTGGCACTGGCGCTCCTGTCCGTGAACGGGCAGGGTTGCTGACACAATGCTTCAAAAATGCTGCTACCATCTCATCGAAAAATTCAACCAATTTTTCTGTCAGCTATACTCCGGTGAAAGCTCTATTTGTATACAGTCTAGCAGCCTGTTCGACTATGCAGGATGTTGCGTTTCTTGTAACGGATTATGGATGCTAATAAGTAGCTGTTCTGAAATTGCCAAACTTTCCTAACTGTTCATGTAATTGAGCTCTGCTTAAACATTTAAATTATATTTAAGAACGTTGTAAATACACGTTATCAAAATGCATTCATTCATTCATTGGTACAAAAACACACATCATAGCTGCATAGATCGTATCGAAACAACACTCCACAAACTCAATTTCAAACGAAGTAGTAGTAGCTCATGGGAATCTGAAAACGTGGGATTAACGATAAAATCCAGCCACACACATCGGGGCACGAGCGGTACCCAACCTGAGGGTTCCGGGTATTACAATATCAAGTCGCAATTTATTGTGCCCCTGATGGGATAGGCATGAGGAAGCCTATAATTCCATCACTTTCTTCAGATTGCGTCCACAATGTGACTCGTCGGTTTTTCGTTTCCTGCCCTTTTACTGAGCTATCCCAAACACGAAAAGAAATTCCCGTTCCAATGCTTCACTTTTGCCACCACCAACTCCTCCAAACCGTAACGGAGACATATTATTTTGTTTGTAATAGGCAGGCTTTCAAAGAATTATGATAGGAATGAAATATTTATGAGGGATCTCGTTCCCGCTATAGTTTCCCTGAGAGTTTTGTCATGTGAGATAGTCAAGGTGAGCTGACAAGCTGAATGGGAATCTGTCCAAGTGTGTGGCAGCTATTTTGGGGAAGCCAATTTTCATTGAAAATATTAAATAAAATATTCAATTCCGTTAGCCAACGCACGATGGCTGGCGTATTGAACCGTTCGAAAAGGCATAAACATGAATGGAACTGTCCTGCATGCTAAAACAACCTTATCCTTATCTTAGCTCATCAATAAGCGCTGGCATATTGTTATGTTGTCAGGGGTGGCTTTTCACATGGCATAATAAAACGTCACGCTACTAGCAGCTAGAATGACTTCTAATGGTTTGAGTTTTTAATAAATTAATTTCACTCTAAGCTTGTTCAAAGGTTATCTGTCTTCAATTGTACTGAGCATGTTTGACTTATGCAACTAGAAACATTTATATCTCTATTAGTAGCATACCCCTTTCGAGCAACCAAAAGTCAAAAAGTTTGCTTCTTCACCAACGGTATCTCACATTCCACAGCAAGCGTGCATGTTTACTGCAAATTATAGCCTTTGTGGCCACATTTCTACCACCATCATCGCACCGTCCTGTATACCGTAATTGACGACACCATGCAACGAAGGTGGGCAAGAATCCGCGTGAAAACAATTTCTTACGTCCGACAAACTTATTTATAACGCTAAGACACACAACTCCCGCTACTACCGGCCTCTCACACGAAGGGGCCCTTGAATCAGCTACCTCGACCCTATCCCAACCCTCAGGATGCGCAACAGCACGACCGTTGAAAAAAGCACCACGATATTGACGATTTACGTGTGCCAATTGGCTTCCACGAGCTGCCCCGGATAAAGCGCCATAAATTGAGAAAATAAAAACTTCCAACTTCGAAAAATGAACCAATGCCGGTAATTAAGCCCTACGGGCGAGGCAGTTCCGCTAATACTTCCCGAGAAGGGGAGAGGCACTAAGTCAACAGTGGCCAACATCCGGGGCGACTCGTACTCGGTGCAGAAGGATTTAGTGCGTCGTGTTTGCTTTGGAATGATTTGTGCTATCTGTATTAAGATATAGAGCGCTCGATAGTGTAGCTTAAATGAGTCAATAAATTGTTTTCGTCGCATATCCGCGAGCACCCACACATCTCTGGTAGCTCTTTGCAGCCCGAGCCATGAAGTCCGCTTTTCGTAGCTATTATAGAAAGCTAGTCGGAAATAAACAAAGCTTTTTTTTTTACTTTCCCTTCGCAGGTACTTCCACAAGCAGCCAGACAGAAAAACGTACAAAGTGGCATGCTTAAATGATCAGCATGTTCTCGTATCCTAGGACATGGGACCCACAAGAGCCTTTTGTGGTCACTTAATCACGTTACCTCAAAACGGACCACATTTATCTACAAATACCGAAGGGAATCGATTAATGGGGTGATATGCCCCAATGCCGGAAACAACCATCAAAAAGCACGAAAGATTGTCTCTCGCGTACAGGACGGGATGGGAATGACTCGAGCTGGGCGGCCGGCCGAGTAAGTGACTCTTACTTTTTTTCTGACTAATGCATATTTTCTTATCTTTCACATATGTACACAGTCACGAGCTCGCCCATAACTCCGGCGAAAGAAACATACCGAACCACTCCACAAACGGTCCGTTAGTTCCCAGGTGTGCTGAAGGAGCTTGCGTGTTTAGGGAAAGTGTATGAATGAGTTAATATTTTATAAGGCTCGGGCCGTGTTTTTTCTTCACCTAGGGGTTGGGGCACGACAGGCAACAAGTCGTGCTCCCGTTTTTTCTCCTAGCAGCCAAACTCCCGGAGTTCCCGAAGGGTGGAGCAGCGATGGTAATAATTACAGTGGAAATGCTAACGATATTTTTCCCTACTCACCTCACCGCTCCACAACACCAATACAACCATCAACATACTTCCCCGGGTACGGTAAAGGTGAAAAATCGTCCTCCAGAGGCTTTTGTCGAGCTAAGGAGATGTGACAAGCAACGCTTTATGCTCCAATTGTCAGTTTCAATTTGTCGTTCAAGCCTACTCATGTAGAAATGGCTGAGTGTTTGGAAGAGCTATGATCCTTTTATTTTTCTGACTAGGCTTATCATTGTGTTTTGGAACATATACATCACTTAATGCACATACCTGAAACTAATGGGCTTTTTTAATCAATGAAATTGAAAATTCTAGACATAGAGCAATCTTTTTAAATGATTTGAATTCCTATACATCCTTACCCAAGAAATGGCACGCTGCTGTGAAAAGAAAATTTCCCATAATTTTTCTTGATTCATCTCTTCACAATAGATCTCCCGTGAATAGCCTTGGCATGATTAATTTGGCGTGTTTGATACTCAAATTCTAATCACCATATTTTGTACCACTGGACAGAATTAATCAGAGCGCAAACATTAATCAGTGGATTCAATGAAACTGTCGTGCGACGCTCATAGTCTAAAAAAACTTCAATTTCAGACAGAAAATACAAACTCACACAAGTAAAAAATAAACCGTTACGAATGATGAGTCGTTCACTCGCATCGTTTGCGTATCGCATAAAAAATCCAACTAAAAATATACATCCCACTATACTCGTTCAAATAATCGAACAACGTTCGGGATGCGTCCACTCGACGGTTTACACTGACGTGGATCGCTGAAAGAGCGTTTGGATTGATTCTTCTTTCAATCGGCATTGCACTGGACGCGTCAGCTATTCCAATTTCGCCCTCACGTAATTATAAATGATCAAAGCATTTTCTGCGGGACCTAAAATATTTAATTTTGCAGTGTTCTTTCATGTTGTCGAGATTTCCTTCTCAATGCGCGACCCCACTAGCCTCCGCTTCCTGGCTTCATTCACCTGTTACTTTGTTTCAATGTACCAGGTTTACTTTTTTGTGTTTACGATTTTCAATGTTTCCTTTTTTTCTTTCCATTTGCTTTTTCGACCAAGCATCGATGCATTTCGTTGTTTGTCATACTCGAAGGGGAAAATACTGCACAAGACTCATTTACAGCGATGTACAGTGACGAAATTAAAAACAGCAATCCGTCATGCGCTGGCCTTTCGTTCCGCAAAAGAAAGAGAAACACAATAACAGCGTCACTTTATGATCGACTATTGCATACAGATTGTGCGTGCGATGATGGGCAGGACGTATTAAAAAACCTAATAACCGGACGTGGTCCATTTGTATGATATTAATTGAAAGCTGTGCATATGAGCGGTGACGGTGACGTAAATGACTGGTGGTGACATTGGCGTGGCTGACATTCTAGTTATTTTCACAAATGATTGACATCCCTGCAAGCCATTGCATGCAGCGCTGAGCATTGCTAGTTAACGGCTGAGCATTGCTAGCATGCCCTGACGAGGATCAAATTTTAACAACATGTTTCAGTTCATAGTTTGATTCAATTTCGTAAAAAATTCAAAGTATTTATTTACAAACGTTTACTTATGCACTTATCAAAAACATACCGTGTATTGTTTATCATCATTATTTCATCGTATTTCAAGTAAACTCAAACAAAACAAAATCACAACGCAAATTTTTACAAAAAATGAAAGGTAAAGTATTTTTGAACAACAAGATACGCTTCGGATATGTTTAAGATAACTTAAATGAAATTTGGCAGTACAAAAATACATTTTCAAGTACATATAATAGGAAGCGGTATCGTTCAGTCATCAACTAGCACAATAAGTCAGTTATTTAGATAATATGCCCGTCGTGGTTTCAAATCTAGAATGGACCGTCTCCCCGTAGCAAGGACTGACTATCCGGCTGCGTGGTACTGAATAAGTAACGAAAGCCTGTATAGGCCGGCATATCCACGCAGGACGTTTCGCCAAGTATAAGAAGAAGAATAAGCTTTGTGCTTCTAGAGGGTCTAAGTTGAATACGATGGACGCTGTGCGTTGAGTCACTAAAACATTCCAAATTAAATTTATTGTAGTCCCGTCGAGATTGCTCCGCGCATTGTCAATGCTCGATATAGAGGATCTTCGTACCCACATTACAGGGTTTACCAGTCCAATAAACAACTGTCCACTTGTTTAGAACAATAGTCGTTTTGAATAGACACCGCTGTCTACCACTTGCTCACACGTCAGATGGTGTAAGCTACTCTGTCCAATTCAATAACACAATTTTTGCCTTCGATAAGCAACTGTCAGATTCGGCACAGTTTGTTTTGTTGGGACAAGTTTTGCAAAAACAAAACATTTTCAAACACGTGTCTTTTATTCAAGCAATATGCATTATAAACCATATATTTCAATAAATCAAAACATTAATTTTGTTAATTATACAACCACCACCAGAACCATGCCGAATCCGACCGTTGTGCGATCGAAGGCGAAAATTGTGTTATTGAATTGGACAGAGTAGTTTACACCATCTGACGTGTGAGTAAGTGGTAGACAGCGGTATCTATTCAAAACGACTATTGTTATAAACAAGTGGACAGTTGTTTATTATGCTGGTAAACCCTGTATCACCATTGATGCTTTTGTATGCATCTGCCATGAATTAAAAGCCGTTCGTGATTGCCTACCAAAAATGACTCCCGTCGCGTTTATTGACTTTATTCGTGCTGAGCGACACGTCAGTTTATTTTGTCCGTGTTTAAGTTCATGTTTTGTACTTGTAGTTCTTATTTTGTAATGTTACGTTGATTTAAGCTGCGTTTAAGGATTTCTATTGTTATCTAGATTTATCAAATAATCAATTCATTTAGAATAAAACGTTTTGTGCACTAAACCATTCTTACCACCAACTAAACATTGTTCAGTGGGTACGTTCAGTTCTTACCACCAGTGGGCGCGGTAAGGAGATCTTTGGGAATCTCTTTGATACATGGTCTATTCTAGATTTGTATATTGATAAGTGATTGATAAGTATATTGTTTATTCTTACGACTTGACAACTCTACACAGAACTGCCGGCATGATGGCTTATCTAAGACTATAGAATTTGTCTCATTGAGCTAATTAACTCTAGAGATAATAAAAATAAATAACTAGAGAACAAAAACCCTTTGTATCGCGACACATGTCATTCAGTAATGAAAAAATATGCAAAATATGTGAAAAAGTAAGCATTTTTATTTAAATGAAGTATTTAAAATTAAAGTTTGTAAAATGTAAAATTGTTCTTAGCCCAAGTCGGTCCAGCATAGGGAAACATGGTCGGTATGTTTTGACATGAGGAAAATGATGAGGCTGAGATGTAAGCAAAGGTCGCTTCAATAACTTTGACTTTCATAAATAAAAAAATAAACAAGTGCTTTATGTATACTTTATCGACGAGAAAAAATAATTACAACACATACATTATTAAAATATTCCAGCATATTTACTAAATTATTCACTCTCTCTCTCACTTGTAATTACTAAATTATTCAACAAAACACTTTATTACAAAATCTCCATGCTCGCTATTCTACCTAGATTGCAGAATTTAAACCAAAACCTAAAGTCCAATGTTGTGATCGATATCATTTTATGCCACAGAATACATTGTCACGTCTTTTGATGTTTTGATTTTTAAATTTCATTTTACACATTTATATTTGCTGTTACAATTTTTACTACTATTTTTGATTCATGAATAAGACGTTAAGGCATCGATTTCCGTCAAAATATCAGTGTAAAGAGATTTACCCAATCAGATCAACTTTGTTCTTTGTTGTTGTACTGTTTATGTGATAGTCTCTACTTTAAAGCAAAAATACTCCCGGTATTGAAATATAAAAAAATAAAACATTTTCATCCCGGTCAATGCTACTTCTACTGTACATTGGCAAGGACAGCTAGCTATGGCTGTAACCAAGGTAGACTTACGAAAAGAGTCGTTTAAAAAACAGTCGCGATGCTTTATGATTCACAACAGCTGCTGTAAAATGAACTGAACAGGCCAGCAGGCAACCGTACAGCTTCATACGTATTAGTATTATGCGCTGCCACAGCGATCACACATATGCGAACGGAAATCGAATAAGCATACTACCCGTGCCGAAATAAAAACCTACTACAAAAAACCTCAACGTTCCGAATAAAAACCAGCAACTGAAACAAACTCTAACTTTTGCTTCGTACGTGACCAATGTGCTGGAAAATGAATTATTATGTTTTAATATTGAATCGCAGCAGGTCAGCCAACCAGCATTGATACTGTTGGGCGACCACGTACGTCGAATGAAAGGGATGTAGTATTAAAATCATCCAAGGAATGCCCAAACTTCATCTTTAGTCCTATCTCGCAGGAGGATGTTGGTAATTGGCCAAGATATACGACGCTAGATAAAGCGAGCTGTTGCCCTATGCTGATACGAAATTGCGACGAAGGAAACACGGGAAGGGCACAAAATAGGATTGTCGGGGAGAAAAATAACATCAACGGTGGATTCCATTTCAACCAAAAGGTCAACTGTTTGCGAGGGCACCATCGGCTCCCGCTTCTATTGGCTCTACACAAATAGCTTGAAAAAAGATACGATAATCCTCGTTCTAATGGTGCCAAGATTTACGAATTTAATGTAATCCTTTTTAATGTTATCTCGTGCTCGTTTCAACTCGTTCTCACGGTCCCAGGCGATAGTGATGGTGTTGGTGCTTCGGTGATTAAGTCGATAGTCACACTCCAGTGAAGTGAAATTTCATATTTATTGGAATAATTACCTGACACCGCTACCAATCTTTTTGCCTAACTCTTGGCATGGGTCAGGGTAGGCAATAACTGTCGCACCTTTTTCGGTTATTTATGCAGCATGAAATTAGAGTGAGATGTCTCTAGCTGATTCATTAAACACAAGTCCTCTCAAAATCTACAAACAAACCGAACGGTAGTTGTAGAGATTAAATTACATCGGTACTTTACCTACCTTGCCACCATCGTAACTTATAATGAGTTCATCTATAACAAAGTGTCTAGCGGTTTTGAGCGAATTTATATCACATGCCATGAATATCTTCATGTTTCAGATCGCTCATTGAATGATCGGATAAACAATAAAAATCTTATGGAAGAAACCGTAATTGCTTAAACATTAACTTACGTATTGAATTACTTACTTACTTACTTACCTACGTATTCATTTACTTTCTTACTCACTTATAAACTCAATGGTTTAATTGCTTGTCTACTTTTTAACTACTAATCTACTTAGGATAGTATTTGACTCTTTCGGCATTTTACAAGCGGTACGTACTTTTAAGATACATTGTTATTGAATATACCTACCAGTTTCTTCAAGACCAGGCGAGTCCAATCCTCATCTATTGTTTTGCACTAAAGATTGACTAAACAAATCCTAAATACTTGTACAACACGGTATGGCCCTGTTAATCGTTAAGCCATGACAAACATGATAATAAACGAAACCGACCAAAAGAAGAATTTAGTGATTTAGCCATTACACAATATTTCACGCTCGCTTCAACACGATCACTGAATCTTCGGATTTAGTAACAATATAATCAATGTAAGTTTCAAACTATTTGCAATTAGGTTGTTACAGAAATATGTGAATACTCATTTACCTCCATCGTCCAAATAATGCAATATTACAACAATTTTGCTCAAAACTTTCGTCTGCATAAGGCTAAATATGGAAAAGACGCCTTCATTCACTATACACATTCTCCTCATTGCGTCATGCAAGAAAGATTGTTCATTCGGTCGTAATGAAGTTTCAAACATGTTTCCAAGCGATCCCAGTTCGAAACCATTACCTTTCGTCGACTGTACTCTCGGTACAGACGAGACTGGATGATCTTACTCGCAGCTCGCCAAGGGAAGATGTTACCGTTTCGAGAACTAATAATCCCAAATCCTATCGAACCTGCAGAAACTTTGCCTCCTGTACGACGTGCTTCTTCATATTTTAACGATATAAAATAAACTGAATGTTGCGCTTCATCAGATCAGCAGAACGTGGCTCAACGACGCGTCTGCTAACAGCTGAGTGGAATCATGCCGTTATTTTCTTCATTATTTTCCACAGCTTCTACTGCCAATCTAACCAGCCCTATTCCCCTACCCCGGGACCAACACGAGCGGTAAAGCGAGCTGGCGAAGTTTCGCTTTGATGCAATTTTTCCTGCCATTGCTGTTCGTGGACCAGCAATTTCGACGCTCGCCATAACGAACCGTTGAATTTTCATCAAAGCAAAATTCGCCACTGCCTCCACTCGATTGAGCGCTCTTCGATGACGATGGCTGACGCGCGTAAGAAAATAGACGAAAGCCGACACAAGAATCCGGCGTTCAGTGTACGGTCGGGCAAATCGGCGGAAAACACTAACAATGCTGCCAATCGGACGCTATACATTCTACTTTTCCTATCTGTTTCACCATTCGCAACGCATTTCTCTGTGCACTCGCACCACTCTTCTTTTTCAAAGTCTATATTTGCGATCAGTTGCTGCAACGGTTCGATGGATATCAAGTAAATTATTTGCAATTGATATTTATTGAATGTGAAATGATTTACCGCTCACGGACAATTCAGTGCACTTGGTTTCTTTGGTGAATTCGCGTGTACTGCCAATATAGCGATAGGTACTGTGTGGTTTTTCAATTTGTTTTTATTGAGAAACACATTTATGATATCGAAAATCTTCCCAATGATTGCTTCCCCTCATAGAACCCTTCGTGCTTCTTACGTTCCATTACGCCGTATGTCTCTTGCATATTTACTTGTATTCGTGGGATAGTTTGGTACGATATTGCTGAAGCACTTCAAGTGGAACTCAATTGTTAAACTCAACAACCCTATCGAAATTGTAAGTGATTACCAACTTATTGATTGTCAAATTGAATTTGCGAACAAGACAAAGAACCAATTATTGTTGAAATATGCAATCGAATGGAGCGGGATGGTATTGTTAAACTGTTGACGCGAGGAAATGGAATTGGTTTTATTATATATCGGTTGCGCTTGACCATACACTACTGTACTGAAGAATGAAAGTTACTTGGTAAACATGAAGTGAATACAAATCTCTTTTCAGATGTGTTTCAGTTTCCAGTTTCATATACAGAGTTAGAATTAGAAAATATAGATAGTACATAGACTTTTTCTTAATTCTTATCAGCAATGAAAATTGTATCCACTTTATTTCACTTTCATGAAATTATTTCCAAATTCTTTCGAATGTCCAGACTTTCCTTTGGCGCAAAAATAGTAAATCTGTTACCTCTCCTAGTCTTGTGTGATGTGCATGACAAGACAACCATATTGTAACGTCTAATTATGCAGCCCAAATCGTAACTCGACTTCGAACAACCTAAATCACCAGCACGACAAATCTATCACTTCACGTTATAAAAAGTCCAGAAGTAGTACCTAAAATACAAGCATGGCTGAGAACCCCTGCAAGGAAGACGCATTAGGTAACCAAATTAACAATTGTTTTAACACTAGATTAACAGACATCTCTCATATACCTAGATCTCAACAAGCAACCGTGAAATTGGCAGGTGGGTAAGAATATTGATTAAGATTAGTTATAATCATAAAAGAATAAACTAGTTGTATCAATATTATGTGTCGTTCAATAAGTCATGGTTTCCAAAAAACATTGTTTGCACATTGTCAATTTATTGTGATAGTCGTCATTGTTTCACAAACAAACATTTTTTCAACATTTTGTCCAATTCCCGGATTGAGTTCTTTGAAACAGGAGGAATAAGTTGGTTAACAATTTCGCGTAATTAAGTTACATCACCCAACAAGATTATTTCAGTGGTTTACAGTTATCTTTAACCCCTACATATTTTAACATTTTAACAATAGAAAAAATGTTACAACTAAACTAAATTTAATAAATGTAATCAACTATTGACGGGTTTCGTAGACATAAGTTTCCCACATATGTGTTTAAAAATTCATTAAACTAAAGTAAATGATCATTATGGTACAAACACACAAAGTTTTATTTTTAATTTACGAAAAGTAAACAACGAGATAAAACCAAAGGTATTTTTCGTATTTTTCTTCAAAATTGGATTTCCATTAAATTAACGTATTCCGTACTCCTAGTGTGACATGTTGCAAACAACACAAATTTTCAATTTTGAATGTTCATTTCCTACTCATTTACTGCGTTTATCATTAGAAATCTTAACATTGTTACATATATGTAAGTAAGTCAGTTAGTAAGTAATTTTTTGAATTGGTTTGTAACAACATTTAACATTTTTTAACATAGGATCCGATCAATTGGCCTCTAATTAATAACCTGATTCTTATAAGGCTTTGCGTATTTTGATAAGTTGATAAGTTTACATAAAATGAAGTAATATGGAAAAAATTAAAATATAACCCTTATCTTATTGTATGTAACATAAGATAAACCTACATAATACACCTTTCTTCTATACTTAGATCTGCATTACGATCTAGGTATTTACAAATGTACCTTCAATGTTATTTGGAAAACTTCAGTTTTGCGAACCAATATTTTTATTAGTTCAATTCCAGTAATTCAATAATTCAATATTATCCGTGGTATGCCATGGTAAACGACTGTTTAAAAATGTTTTATTGTTACATATAAGAAAGAAATCATCATATTAGTTGAGATAAAAACGGAGTATTTCATTAATGTTTTAAAAATTCTGACCAATAAATCTACATTATTCATTTTCATCACTATAAAAGATGACGTTCATTTAGCTTCTCTCCATGCCAAAGTCTAGTGACGTTTGATCAAAATGTTTATTTTGTCACATACGCAAGTAATACAAATAAACATCTGTTTTCCAAAAAAAAACGCAACACCAACACCAAATATAAAGTTTAAAATCACAGCAACCATCACGCCGTTCCAGAATCTGGTTTCGCAGCGATCCTCATCAAATACAGCAAACACATAAAACGTAGAGACGCGCTCGACAATGTCATCATTCAAGAAGATGGTACGAACGTGCAGCCAACAATTCACAGCTCTTCCCAGCATGTCGTGGACAGCGCAAAATAAAAAGGCATACTGAACCATTTGAGCATTGCCTAATGTTTGCCCACATCTCAACCACACAATAAATTGCTTTTTATAGCACTTCAAACAAAGATTTCCTCTTACGGATCGCTCCTTGGCAGTTAACGGCGCTCTGTCTCGGTGTACCCCGACTAGCCCGAAACAAGCTTCACGAAGGCCCGTATTCCAAAGATTTGTGTCGTGCGTTGTGCAGTTTTTTGTTCTTTTCGTTTGCTCAAGCTTTCCCGATTTTTTTTCCTTTATCTCATATGATGGAACATAGGGAATGTGTTTTCGTTTATTTTGTTTTTTATTCTCCCTTGTGCAGTAGCTCCGTAACAGCTAAAGGAAAACTTGTAAAACCACTTCACAATGCAAAGTTCTCACAATCGCAAACACAATCAGCACTCAAACATCAAATCCAACGACTTAGAAATGTGACGATAGGAATTTGAGGTAAAAAGAAAAACATACACAAAAACCCTCTCCCCCATCATCCGGTATCAATTGTTCAGCCAACACTGTTTTTTTCTGCCCTATCGAAGCCTTTTACCGAGCTCTTTTATGAGCAATATCAGGCTCTTCCATTGTATCCTACCCATTTTTCCTCCATGCTCACGAGAAAAGGTTAGCACAAGACACACGACGTAGTTAAAGAATGTTGCACGCATTCATAACCAATTTCTACTTCAAAAGCGTTGCTTCCAAATTTCTACCTCCATGTGCCACATCCGCAATCACTCATGACTTCATTCAATCAAGGCTGTGGAGTGACAATTATTGTTTGAGATAAGACTCGTGCTTCGTGTCATTTGCTTTCCTGCTGCTGCTACAGTTATTCTGACAAGATTCGTTTGTGAATAAGGATCATTTTTGTGAAGTTTTAAAATAAACACTTTTTCGTACATATCAAATAAGTGTGAACGCAAATATCCAACATTTCATATCATTCAAAACAACATATTATGCAACATTAGTATTTCAAACCCATTTTCTTAAACAACGAATGAATCATGCATCTCAATACACATTTGCCACAGGGATTACCTGAACAAATTGGGCTATGCGCTTGCTCAGCCTTGCCAGTAAGGAAACTATGCTATCACGATAAAGAAATTTGCACACTCGACTGAGTTTGATAAGGCGAGAAATGCTACCCGAGAAAGGTCCTTTCAGCTCCTTCCAAGCGTGACTTTGCACAATCATTCGGATGACATTCGATAGGGATATCAATTCCAAGTGTCCGTGCCACAGAATCATTCATGCTTGGCAGGCTTACCACCAAAAAATTCCGTAACGCTTCGCCCAACTGTTGCCAACCACCAGCAACGGAGCGAATAGGCAAACTTTCAAATATCCGACCACAGCGTAAAGGAAACGGGCCTGTCAGAAGTAAGAATGTTGAATTTATTGCTCATACTATTAAATGGTACCCGTGCTACTCCGCTCGGCACTGTCTTTATCTTGACGTGCGCAACCTTTCCAGGTTGGTACATGACAATGTCATTAATATGATTGTGACATAAACAAATTTTGGTCCTTCGTCGTCGCAAAAACCCATGGCTTGGTAAGACGTAATGGTAAACCACCGCACTGCACAGGAAATGGAAATGTCCTCTTATTCGTTTGCAGCAGCAGCAGCAGCAGCAGCAGCAGAAGTGGAAAGGTTCTTACCTGCACAAACATTGCCTGCACGTAAGGACACAAGTGCCTGGCTGTACGCAAAGGACAGGAACTCATCCCCATCAACGGGAGCATTTCTACACGGATCTCTTATTTGCGTTAGGAACAAGGTTGCTAAGTTTCCTACGATGCTACCTCCGCGCCAAACCTGCAACGATACCGAAACGCGTATGCTGCTTACTATGCCGTACCTAATCTATACCGGTAAACTATGTGATATGATACGGGAGGAATGGTGTAGAATACTACCGCATTTTGATAAATGCACTTTTGTCAGTTCTATATAATGTACATTCTGAATGATAACCAAATGAATAAAAATAAAATCCCTGGCTTATTATTCCAAGTGACATTCTAAGCATCGTTTAGTTTTTTAATTTACAAATAATAATAAAGACCAACTAATGATAACACTGATTAAAATAGCCATTGATTAGATGATATGACTGTAGCAGAGCTTCACAGAGTTTAACGATTGAGCTGTGAGAAGCTGCATCCTTATTCTACCAAAACAAAAACAAAAACATATTTTTTACAGGTAACGTATATTTTGATATGCACACAATAAACACTCGACAGTAGTTGATTTCTACCGATACACACATCTGTCACAATATCAAGCATAAGGTAAATATTGATTATGGTACTGAATCATGATCATTAATGGCTATACAACGCATAATTTAATCTTGCTTTTAAAATACTTTAAAACAATGATCGCTTGATGCGGCAAAATTCTGACAGGGCAATATAGAATATCCAAGGTAACAAATTGATTCTGAGATAATTGAGATGTGAGCTGAGAGTTTATTACTAAAACATTTCCCGTCACGCTGCATTCGCCGGTAGCCATACGAGGTGTAATCATTGCACTTTGCCTACACGTCTCTAAAGGTGTGCACTACTTTCCCCAGCAGTTTCGCAGCCGATGAGTGGCCGAATGACTAGAACCAATGACGTCACTCGACTGCTCGACAAACTGTATGCTCTCTGTCTTGTCGGATGCTGCCAGGGCGGAAACGACACCATTTCGCATGCCCAGATGCTCGTTATGCAACAATGCTTCATCTGCGCTTGCACTTTTCCTGTGCTGCACGAAGCTCGAATAGCCGGCAGTGGATGAAATAACTTTCGACGTATGAATATTTTTTGTGACAATAATGACTGGCTAGTTCGGTTAGTTGTTTCTTTTGATAAAAAGTATTTAATATCTATTTTTTGTAGAATTAATCCAAAAAATATTTGGGTAATTATTTTTTTTATATTTTCATTATTCTGTTAGAAAATAACGACATGCATGCAAATAAATACAATAAAATACTTACTTACTTATCCGGCGCTACAACCGCTTGGCCGGTCTCAGGAATATCCGAAACCGCTCACTGTCTCGCGCCTTCGTCTGCCAGTACAATAAAATAGCTTAGATAAAATGTAAAATACATATTTTTCAAGTTCTAGTTAAGATGACGTGACAGATAAGAAATCACCGAATATCTCTTTCTCTTTAAGTAATTTTTGAATCATGGGTTGCATTAAGGTTTTTTTATCCATTTATTAAACACAAAATGGTGAATGAAATAATAAATTTAATCTATTTTTTTATTCAGTAGGAGGCAAAAAATACCGTTTTGCTTATAAAATTCATTTTATTAAAAATGAAAATATTTATATGAAGTGTAAGTGTACTAATTATGGCTATAACTAGCAATATGTTCGCTCTAAAACAGACTATTTGCGATTAGAAACCAAGAATGAGTTGTTTATTTCAAATATAATAATTTTAACACATTTGTGTTTCAATAGTTTCGTGCTGGACACTACCTTTTGTAAAATATAGCCCTTTAAAATGTGTTGCCAAGATGCTTGGCGACTTTTACCATTTTGCTAAGAGCAGCAATCTAGGATATTAGCGCTAAACAAACTATTTATAATACAGAGGTCGAGTCATCCAGAACCTTCGATAAAAAAGTTTGGGAATGTTTTGACTGTTAGATTAAAAAGCTTCAATAGTTTCATTGCAGCATGCATAGCGATTTTAGTTGTGGTGCATGCAGTAGTTCGGATGCATTTTCGAACAGTTTAACAACGTTTGTTCATATTTTTGTTCCTAAAAAAGTTTATAAAAAAAAGATAGAATTATAGTTCATTTTTTTATTATAACAAGATCTGTGCCCAAAATTAGGCCGAACTCATGTGCAGCTCCAGAGAACCAAAACTAAGGCTGTTTTCCTGATTGTAGTCGTTTTTAAGTAATGAATTACTAAACAAACTACTCCATACCACGTTCATGAGATGAAAATCTATAGTCACATTAGGTTTTGTGCAATTGACAATTGACCGTAAAAAGTGTTTAGTTGAGTGGAAATGTTTTGCAAACACTTCTTCATCATTTCAACTGTCAAAAACAAGCTTTGAAAATGGTGGACCAAAATCGAGCTATCAATCGACCTCTGTATTATTTGCAACTTTGCAATTGAAAACTTTGCAACTTAACATCGGTGTACTAAATATCGCAGTACAACATCGATGCTTTGTTTACAACTGTTGTTTTGGTCGTAGTGCTTAGATGAAAAGTGCACGTTCACAGTTTAATGTTTAAAGTTTAAATATCTGTTTTATACTTCATTGAAAATTTTCCAAAAATCTTATAGCCTGCCGAAAGAAATTTTATATTTTTTTGTATGGAAAACCCCAACTAAAAAGCACATATTCAATAGTTGGCAGGGAATCGAAGGACAACCCATGAGTTCAGACTGTAAAAAGTTTCTGCTGGCTAAATTATTTTGCTCAATTGTTTATTTTATTTTATTTTATTTTTTATATACACATCTTATATTTTAATATATTCTATGGAATGATCCATTATCGATTTAATACAAAAGGATGTGTTTTACTTTTTCCATTTTTGAACTTCAACAACAGAAAACAAATATAATATTTTAAATACTTTTGATAAAATCAAATGTATGTTGTATGTAAGAGTCCAATTAGTCAGAGTTCATATACACATGTTAAGGAAACAATGTTGAGAGTGGCAATAATCAATCTTGTTTGAATCGAGACGGGAAGGATTGAATTTCAATGAACAAACTTTCTATTGCAGTGGTCGGGAAACTTTTGAGCTAAAGGTCAAATTTACTATACATCAAAAGTTGCGGACTAGACGAATGCAGTTTTTTGTACATAAATTATCATATTATACACTTTTAGAAACAAAATAATTGATGTTTTAAAGTTCAAAATAACAAATTAAAAACAATATCATGTCATAGAACCGAAAACTGATTCCCTTTACAACAAGCTCCTTCAAATGGAGATGACCATTGTCAGATAGAAGCAATGTTATTGTTACATATAGAAAATTTAACCTTGAGTTGGACCATGTTGATTATTCAATCCATATTACGAAAATTAAAGAGATTTCGGAGGTATGAGATGCCATACTAAAATATGTTCAGTAGTTTGTGCTGGTTTTTATAAGCTTTTCGTATAAGTTCTTCCTATCTTTCAAAGTCAACCAAATCTTTTCGCGGGTCGGATGGAATGTTACGGCGGATCAGAATTGGCCCGCGCGCCGGACTTTGCCGACCACTGATCTAATGCACTCATGAAAAGTGAAGCAGCACGTTCGCCGGGCGACACGTGCTTTTATAAACGAGTGACAAATGATCGCTAAGGCATTGATTACTTGAATGCTCGATTGCAGCAGAATTGCAAATTCTGTGTGCATTGAAAAATAATAGCATTACGTTACTGTTGCCCCTAAAACACAAACTAATAAATTAGTTTTTCTTTCCTTTTTTTCAATTTTGTTAGAAAAATGTAGATTTTGTTCACTCATGTTAGTTACATCAGTCATTCTACAGTATAAATGTAAAAGTATGAATTCGTCTTAATTTTGCTTAATGTCTTTATCATATTTAACAATAAAGACTTAAGCTATTTTTTACCATAGTTTATTAACAACCTGATGAAAGTTCTCTTGCTTCTAATTTAATGAACGTCCCAATTATTTAATTACCAGTAAACATAAGAGAGAAGGGATTGTCCTAGAAAGCTCTTATAAATGCAGGGCTCTATAGATTCTTCCGAATAGTTTTATTGCTCTCAGTTGCCTTTTTTATGCATCTAAACAATGAAAGAAGTTGGTTACAAGCTTTTTGTAGAGAACTTCCCAAGCATCTCATATATTCCATGCGCTGCTGATTACCTTCACCATTAAAATAATCTCCAAATACCATTCCACATCCCACAGCAACTCCCAAAGGGCTACTTTTCTTAGAAACGTTCTTATTCACTTTACCCAATTATTAGCGCTTAGCGTCGGAACCCTTCATTGATCGTTGTCTCAACTTTACGAAAGCTTGTTAGTAGCCAGCTAAGAGCCCCGGTGACAATGCACGCTAATATTCTACCGCTTTACCAGCCAATGGTTTAGTGCGAATCGCTACCTCGTTGAAAACTTCCTCCATGAGTCGAGAATTCATTCCAGACATTAGCGCCCAGCAACAAGGATGGCAAAAACTAGAACGGGTCCCAACACATGCACATCTGAAGCTCAAGACGCTGCAAGCGATATAATCAAGTGGTAGTAAAACTTAATTCTGAAAAATATCATAAAAACTAATTGACTATCAACTAGTTCCTCCCTGGTGCAGCATATCATGAAACGCCCCACTTGTGGCTAATCGAGCTAAGACACATTTGAATGAAGGCACGGGACTACTGAGTCGTCAACACTAAGCATTCAGTGAAACCAATGACTTTAGCACGAAGGGACGTAAAAGAACGGTTGATAAAAAGTGATTCTTTTATTTCGCATTCATTTCTAGAACGCTCAAGAAGATTCCTTCGAGACCGTATGATACCTACCACCAACAGGTTCTTTCCCTTTGTGAAGCAACGATCGGGCGATGCTGATATGGGCGTAATTAATTCATCGCTAGATTTTATACCTATTATTCTTTTAATTATCATCAAACGCACGTTGAATAATAAATAGACTGTTTCAATCAGTCCTTTTCCTGCTCATAGAAGGAAAAAACCAATTTTTCTCAGTTATAAACTTGTGTGTGAGCATTAAAATAACGCTCAAGTTGATTCAATCATTTTTACTACTACCGTTGAAATGTGTATTTTTGATATATTGCTTGAAGAAAAACTGAACAAGATAAGAAATTGTTTTATAATCATCATCAAAATCATGATCAATTTGAAAAACAACCATGTTTAATTTACCAGGATTCCAATTTTCAAATTTATGGCAGCAATAAAACCATAAATGTGATGAAAAGGAGATGAAAAACTACCAATCAAACAATCATTTAATACAGAAAGCTGCTTAAATGTGCAATGTTTTTGTTTAAATAAAAAATTCAGACTATTATTCAGACAAACTGTTAAATGATTTAATACTCAAAATATTATGCCCATAGATTTCCGCTTATATTAATTTCCAATGCGTCGAGGATAATTTTCGGCAGCACAAAAGTGTGCATACAATTCCGAACCTTTCCGCATTCCGCAAAAACACCACTATGTAACCCACCACCCTCCATCCATAAATACAGTTTACTTCTGATCCCACCAAACTGTACTCATCTTGCCAACGAATAAATATTGCATTCCTAAGAGTATTGCTGATTGAGGCTGATTGTGATGCATCAGTCATTAAAAAAACTGCAATCATACAGCCCATATTGATGTGTAAAACCATTTATTCAACTGATTCAACGCTGTCCCGAATAATTGGCATCCTCAGGGCATGTTTCACGGGATTCCGCGGCAACTGTGGCAAAATCCATCCATGTTTTAGGGAGTGATCATAATGCAGTTATGAAATATTGCTCCTACCAACCTAGTAACGTACAAACTCACAGCCCGGTCTCTCCCGTGCTCGGCGAAGGTTCAAATGTGAACGAATTATTTACATGCTCTTTAATGTTCCTTCCCTTTGTGTGTGTTCTCATTATTACATCACCATGAAATTCACTAGGAGTTTTACTATTTTAGTTGTGCAATGAAATTTTTCAACATAACTGTTTATTATCTTTTGGAGTACCATGATGAAGACAAAACAAGCAGATTTTCATGTGTATATTACATGTGTGTATAACAAAAAAAACAAATAACTACTGAAGTTAATATATCAGTGCTCACCTATCAGCAACTGAATGAGTTTAAGCAAGATGATCCTTCCTACATTTTCACGAATGGTGGAGGGTGGTGCAAAGTGACAGTCACAGTAATGCCAACTGAGTGTGCTTCGTTGACGTATTGGTTTCACCCAACGACAGAATTGGTGTGCGAATGATGAATCATTGTGTCAAAACAACGACATTGAACGACTTGATAACGATGGTGCTTGTACCAACGGCGATCAGGGCCAGTCAACATTATAATACTGAAATAAAAATATATTTATTAAAATAAAATATTGACAGTTATACCTGTGTACTTCTGAATAAAAGACAGTAGCTTTTGAGAGGTACAAAACAACACAAATAAAGATAGAAAAGGCAAAGATTCGATCATTTCGATGAACTTCAAACTCAGTATAGAATATCCGCGGAAGCAACCAAGTCTCAATATACATGCCAAATGTATAAGTCCTTAATTGATTAGAATAACACAAAAACGACCAATACATCGTTAAACTTCATCCATAGTAAACACTAAACATAAAGTCCTTGGAGTTGCATCACCAAATTTAAATTGTAAAACCTTCTTATCATCGCCAAAACAATCATGTACGAAAGCGATCATACCCTGCCATCACACAAGACCATGGGTGAAAATATGCAACAAAATTCAATTGTTGTAAGCCGCTCTCAGCTCCTATGCATCGACTGTTCTCATAAATAAATCTGCAACCAATTTAACTTCACACTCCAATCTGTCAGTTATTTGTCAGATTTTTGCTACTCATTCCAAACGAATGCAAATTTATGCATTATATTCCCATGCCACCCCGGTCCGTCCCGCTTTCTGTGTCCAATTTGGACGCTCCGATGCACTTGTTTCTTTACCCCTTTTCCTAACCACTGCTTTTACTTCCCCCCGCCAGGAAGCCGAACGACCCGTCACAAACGGACAGAACAGACAGATCAGATGAGCTGAACTACAAGATAGGCTAGTTTCCCAATGGAACCCGGTCGGCAAATAAGTCGAGCTTTTTTTTGCTCTGGTAGCATGTTTCTTTTGCTGTAGGAAAAGATTTACCCGAACCAAAAAAAAAACCCACACGAAATAAACAGGAACGACTTATGTCGACAGTGCCCTACCAGTATTCCAATACTGAACAGAAGTCCATTTAAAATCCGTCCTTTTCGTTTCCCCGTTTTATTGTTGTATTTTTTAGTATTTTGGTTTCTTTGGCTCACATGTTTCCACTTTTTTATAAGCGGAAAATGCAAATACAGCGTATTTGGTTCACTTTTCAAAAAACTACAGATGCAGTCACGGTTTCGGAAGCCATGCACCAACCTTCAGCTTGTTGGACACAGTTCTGAATCGAGAAACAACATCGTATCGATGTTCGACCGACACGACCAACAACTATTCCCAGTGGAGCCGACATCGATGCTGTTACCCCTCTGTGCACACGTTAAATCAACTCAAATAGATGCAAAAAAGAGGTGCCAGTGCATGCCAGTCAGTTCAGGGGTAGAATACAAGTGCCGATACAACTCGATTAAGGCTCATCGGTAAGCTAGTTCAATATGTTTGCTCATTGATATTCATAGTTTGCCTGGTTGTGAGAATATACCAGCCGAACGAAAAACCTTACTTCGACTCGTGAGGCACTGAGGACTATAACTTTCAATCAAACGTGTTGGTAAATTATTTTAACTACTCTCTTTCCCCCTCTCTCTCCCACTCTCTTTTCCATCAGCTGAAAACGTAGACAAAGCTGACAAAACTAAGGGTAGTACTAGCAACTTACGGGAACGTTCCAGCACGTTCCTACCCGAATGTCACCTGTTGTTACTTTTTGATCGAGTGGTACCGGTCCGTTGCAACATAAATGTTACCAAACCAATTATAATGAATTATTACTAACTGTGACTTCCCTGTACTGATGTACCATTTTCCGAGCATGCAACAGTCGACTCATCATCATGGTGGTTGAAACATTTTCAACATTCTGCGTCCCTCCCGTCTAACCTTCTCCTGTCAGCACCTGTCCACCTGCACCTTCGCCTGCTCGACACAATTGGTCCCTCGGCAAAATAATTAGCTCATCCATGTGAATGCAAGCAAAACTTTGTCAATTACGTCGAATTAATTCTTCGTCCCATCGCCATGGCGACCAGTTTTATGCTTCCATAAAAGCATAAAATACAAAGTAGAATATTTTGTGCGCGAGTCCCCCGTCTAAACATCCCTTTGCCGCCCAGGCAACTTGTAGATTCTCCCAGCAGGTGCATCAACCGTGCCCTTCACGTGTTTCCGAGACAACCAAAATTTGGCAATTGGGCAAAAAGTACCAAGCATGCTTCAGCTAAGCGGCACAGTCTGAATCTTCAGTACCAAATAAACAACCTGTTCGTGGTGCAAACCAAAAAAACACATCAACCCATCGATTCGCTTCTACCCAACTAATCTACCTTGTACGGGGTGATGGTGCTGTGGTTCCCTTTTTGAGCTGTGGAACAGACCGGTGCAAGTGAACCGTTTATGATTGCTAAAAGCGAATCTAACTTCTCGTTTAAAAAGGGGAAAAGTGAGTTGTACTGTAAACAAAATACATAATAGAATACGCAGAAGCGATGGTATGGCAATGGGGGTTTTACTTAGAAACGGCATTGCCAGTAGTAAAAAGTTACATTATTGTTTTTAGCATGTACTCACGGGCTAAACAACAAAATGTTTCAACAACAGTAATTTCATGTTAAACATGACAAGCACGTGCATAACAAGATGTTTATTACATGACACGCATTCGGTTCACATGTCTTACGATTCTTGGATGCTCCCTTTCAAAGCTTTCACTAGGTATTCACTGTCATGCTCCTATCCTTCTGGATGGCCACATAATTTAGCGAAACCATAATCAATCGCTCATTGCACGAGTTTGTCGAACATCGTTCACCACCCGTTCAATATGACCCGTTGTTTAAATTTCATAATCACCACTCCAAATCACCAGCAACTGTTAGCAAAAGCAATAGCAAAGACGAAAAATGCTATCAATTTGAACAACGAGGATGCACTGCCTCGCGCACAATACGTGCCAGATCCCAACGCACATACCGGAACAATGGCAGCATTATGAGGCGAATTCCACGAAATCAGCGCAACTGCACGGCGATGTAATGTGTGCGTACACAATTAACCTCGTTCCTCGCAGCCGGAACACACTAATTTCGCCTGCTGCCGTCTGATTATTATTCTCATAATAATTAACACACCGTCTTACTGCTTGCGTACTAAAGCAACTCGCATGCACATATGCACGCGTTCAGAGAGCGAAGCGTACACATACGCCACAAAGCTTAACACACCGATCCCGGTCCGGTCTGCCATTTTACGGTGGTCAGAGTGCTGCACCGGGACTAGTTGTTTGATTGATGAACACCATATGATGGAAAGCAACGGTGTGACCCTGTACGAATCGGCGCAACACACGAGGAGGCAACAGTAAAGCGAACGGGAAAAACAACCAAAAAAACACTCCCACAACCCCATCATCTACGTGTTGGACACATCGGAGCAACCAAACTAAACATCGTGGTCAGTGCGTTTGTTTGGTGCAAACAAGTCTCACATGTTAAAATATTAATTTTACGCATCACTACTCCAATATCTGTTTGAATATAGATTAAGCTAAAACTCGGCTGTTTCGAACCAGATTGTTGGGGACCACAGAAGGGGTAAACTCCAGACACCATTACAGCCTCAAAACCGAACGAACAACGACGGCACAGCGATTGCAGTGGCGGTAAAATCGGTCAAGCACAAAATGCAACCCATTGTCCGAAAACTGCAGAAGGGTTTAGGCTTCCCACCAGTCGTGGTGTTGGTTGCGGTACTGTTTGCTATATATACCTGTAGCATCTGCCCAAAGGCTATCACAGTATAACTGCACCCGACTGCAAACCATTTTCACTACCGCACACCAAGAATTGATGCCTCATAGTACACATACGTATCGCGTAGAACACTTGGCAGCACCCCTTTGCCTTAATTAATATGAATAAAGTATTCTACTTTCCACTTTACTCTCGCTGGATGATTTATTGGACGGGACATTTTCACTCTAAAAGCAACCATCGTCCATCGGCAGCCTGTAAATTTCTGCTCAGGATTCATTATTTTCCCTCGCTTTGTCTGTGGTGTTTTATTTGCAATCGTTCAATTACCATACCATCGAAACCGTATTTACCTAACAGGTAGTCAGTCTATCACGCAACAGCCGTCGCTGTGTTACAGATGATGACTAAAAAATTACCAAACCTATTGTATTTACCCTTTATCATTTTACACAGGCGACAGGTTGATAGGCATATAAAGTCGGCATGGCACATATCAGGGTTTACGACCATGAAAACCTCAGCTCACTTTTGAGCAATGTAGCACCGGGAAACCCAAATAATCCCTGAGATCCTACCAACATTGGTAAATTATCCAAAAGCTTGGTGGATTGGTCGTAAAAAATAATAACGCAATTTATATGCAATTCGATTGATTACACTGTCCACCGTGTGGTAGACCGTGCAACCAACCGGTTCCGAGGTTAGATCGTTTGCTTGCGGTCTTATTAATTCCCGATTTCGGCGGCGGGTAGTTTGAATCTGGCTGTAAAGTATCCTGCGCAGTATGCCGTGCTAGAATCGTGATAATTTATCGTGCGCAATAATTTCCTCCAGCAAATGGTTATTGTTAACTTTAATGTCACATTTCGTTTGCAACCGATAAAATGTATCATTATGCATGAAGTCCGCAAGCCACCGTTGCTTGCGGATTTGTCGTCAACGAATCTGGGTGGTTGTCTGAGTGTATCGTTTACGTTATTCATCTGCTCGTGTCAGAGGGGTTTATTAATATGTGTATATACCGACCAAATAATAAAGCTAAATATACAAAATTATTGGTACATAAACCAAACATTGCTTTATTAAATATCTTTAAAGTTATTAAAATACAAACAATTAATCAAAATTGTATGTAAGGTATTTTTGTCCTATTCTATGTATATATGCAGTGAGATTATGACAATTTCAATTACTTTAATAGATTTCATGTTTGGTATTTTATCATGGATCATAAATTCTTCTTCTTTGGCACAACAACCGTTGCTGGTCTGCCTGTGCCACTACTGGGGTTGTGACTTACTGATTACGCATAGTAGGATAGTCAGTCCTACGTATGGGAGCACGGTTCATTTGAGGCTTGAATCCATGATGAGTATGCTATTTAGTCGTACGAGTTGACGACTGTATCACGATACCAGTCCAATGTTTTGATACCAATGTTCCAAATAACCATTGGTACCTGGTCATTGGGAGATGCTGTTCGAAAAACGGCTGTAAAATTGTATTCATGTAAATTTAAGATTTTTACGAAACCACAAACTCTTATATTAGTTGCCTGAGGCCCGCTTGGTTGTATGCAAACCAAAGATTTCAAAGATTGGAAAGGTTGTTGTCCCCAACATCTACACTCACAAACACTAAAGATTAGAATCGATTACACTACGACTAGCAATGAGGCTTTTATATAATGTTACAATTAATTATCCTTGTTCGAGTAATAATCAAGTGA
Source organism: Anopheles coluzzii (assembly GCF_943734685.1). Taxonomy (NCBI): domain Eukaryota; kingdom Metazoa; phylum Arthropoda; class Insecta; order Diptera; family Culicidae; genus Anopheles; species Anopheles coluzzii. Next base: position 83,385,968 of record NC_064670.1, read on the forward strand.
GCCAATTCTAGCCTATTTATTAAGCGCTTCCGGCAGCAGTGAAAGCAACAAGAATTGACCCCGTAGGCCGATGTATTGAACATAAATATCCCGTGTAAAAATGGCCATGTGAGCTTATTTGTCCACAACTCTATGTTTGTTGTTGTTTTTTTTACATTGACACACTATCACACAAATTTATTAAGGTAGTTGGTTTTGTTTTTTGGGTTTATATTCAATTATTCAATTTGTGTGGTGCTATCTCCACATCGCCGAAGAGTACCAGTGACCGTCATAAATAAAAAGCTAACGTCTACAAACGATTCTTTGCGTGTCGAGTAAATGAATGCATTTTTTAAATTTCGAATTGCATCTGAATATTGATAAGGTGTTTGAAAAATATGATCGGTTTGGTTTATACAAATTTGAATTGTATTGCTTTTTTTCACTGTTCTGTGTATTTTATGTAACACAGTTCGACTTTAATTTTCTTTACCAAAAAACAATGCATTATACACCCACACTGATCCAAACCATCGCTCTCCACAAAAACGGGAGTTTTGACTTAAAGCCTATCATCAAGCAATAGCGTGTAGCTGGAAATTAAAACTACTCATCCCTTTTCAGTCCATGGGTCGGTGATGACGTATGAACAAATAATAATTATTAGTAAAAGTATGGTGCTACTGTTGAGGGGTGGTACAGGAAACGTGTGTAATTCAAATATCACCACAGTTCATTTGATCGGTGCAATTTCTCCTTCTCTTCACTATTCGACCACCAACTTCCGCCGCCATCGCGTCGCGATGTATGAAATGTTGCAAATTGATGCACTCTAATAAACACGACCTCTGTCTGTACATATTAAAACACAGTTCAAATACTGCATGCGGCCATCACCTTCCTCTCTCAGTGGTTGTGTTTAATCCGCCCGTCATCTTCGGTTCGCTAACTGAACTTCAAAGCAAAATTCGCCACTACGTCTCCCAGCGTACGTCCTGTGTCAAACGGTGTCTAATCGCATGTGCCCGCTTGGTAATGTGCAAACCAATGATTTCAAAGATTGCAAAAGATGTTGCCCCCACTCAGTCCCAGTGGCAACATTGTATTGCTTTACAAATTTGTCCGCCATTGCTAGATGCTATACTTTGCTGGATGGGGTGCTGATCGAACTTGAGCACTGTTTGCGAGGTGCAACATTATTGCTTCACGTTTTACAGAATGAAAATGAAGCTCGTGGCAGCGTGTCGTAGAAAGCAATTCCAATCCCGAAACGCAAAACAGCCCCAAGCACCTCGCGTAGACGTCCGGACGGTCGAAAGCTTGCAAAATGCTTGCCCACCTTACACCATAGAAGCTTTGAGCTCGAAGGCATTGGACGATGGTAATGATTTGGATAGCAAACCGGTGCGAGCTGTAGCGTACGCTGTCTCGAGTAAAGCCTGCCCAAGTGAGTTGGGTGGAAATATTCCAAGCCATTTGGCATCAATGGACAGCGAACGGAGAGCGATTTTTCATTACTTACACTACACTAATTGCCAGCTATCAATATAGCCGCCTCCTTTCAGCCATCCCAAGAGAGATTCTTTTCCAATCACACACGGGCCCCTGGGAACGCAGTACCAACCACCTCACACAGTAGATGGTTTGCTATGTGCAATAAAGTCATTCTATTTGCAGCCGACCAGCTAGAAACGTAGCGCCTAATTGATAGAAACAAGAATTTGAAAACCTCTCACCATCGAATAACACAAACCCCTGACACACCTACTGTATACCGGTGGATGATTGAATAGGTTCGAGTAGCTTGAACTGCAAATTTATTTGAATTTCGCTTTAAGTACACACTGCGTATGCTAGCGCCCCATCCCGTCCACGTACCACGCTCTACTCGAAGCCCAATATTCCGCGAACCTTCCGATAGGAGATGCATCCTTTAGCAATTGCAGGAACAGGAGCATCGTTTATAAACAAGATGTTTACTCTAAACATACACGTACACTCACGCAAATACACACTCCCCCGGATACACTCACTGCACCGCAATCGCGCCTGTTGGGTCTTGTTTGGATATGAAGTCAATCCCGTTTTGCTGCACTCTGTTTCGCTTTGGGACCAAGTTGCTACACACAAACATCCCAGCAAGGGGTAGTGAGGAAGGCTCCGAACTCTTTGCATAACGATGACGAAATCTTCCTCCAGCTCGATCGCTATCATAACGTAACTAGGACAGGTCTACCGTTCTAATATCATGTCGGCAAATCGCTCTCGGACATATCGAAGCTAGCTAGGAACCGAGACGATACATGCATCCGTGAGATGCATGCAGTCGGTAGGGGCCTTGTTGATGGAATGGGTAGGAATTGGAAATTAAATTGCAAATTTCATGTTGATAAATTTTGTTTATTTATCTGTGAAACATTTGCACGAGTAAACAAACAGGAGCACTGTGTTTGTTATACTCCCTTTGATTAAGATGGCATGTCGCACATTCCTCACAGTTGCTACTTAAGATAATGAGATGTTATTACGGCAGAAACTGATTTCAATCATCATTTTCAATCGATGATACGTTATCTCACTAAAGATTTGTTTGTAATTAGATGAACTGATCGGTTTTTTTTACAAAAACGCAAATCTACATATGTTTGCGTCTGTCTGTACTGTCATAGTTTGAAGAATGCAAAACAAAATGCTTCGATTAGATTGTGAGTAATGTTTGTGAGAACTTTGCGATGTTTTCGCAGTTTGTAAAATTGATATAACCAACTTATGAAATACAAATAAAAAATGAATTAATTTAGTAATTTAATCCCAGATGAAACTGCCAACATGAAGTAAATTTGACCACTCACTATACCACTACACATGTAGCTTTTAGAGTTTGCGCTTTGTAACGTATCACACGGATTTTATTCATGTCTCATAACGTGTATTTGTAACGATCGATATCTGTCTTTTATAACTTTACATAGTTAAGCCGTTACCCGGCGGATCTCTAAATATCTAAATGTCTGCGTTGCGACACAATAACAAATTATAACTCTTGCAACACACGATAACGATTCATTAAGATTTAAAAAACCTTCCTTCTTTAATTGTGTATTTTATTTTCCTCCTTTTATGCCATAACTGCATAGTAGGTCGAGGGCTTCTCTCCTTCTTCTTTTCTGGCTCAACAACCCTTGCCGGCCAAGTCTTGCCTGCACCACTAGTGAGAGCTTGACTTTCAGTGATTTATGGATTACCCCATAGCAGGATAGTCAGTCCTACGTATGGAGGTCTCCATTTGGGGCTTGAACCTATGACGGGTATTTTGTTAAGTCGTACGAGTTGACGACTGCACCACTAGACCGGTTACAAGTCGAGGACTATCTAACCATATTAAGTTATACGTATCTATGTCGGTTTGGTACCACATAGCAATAAAGTTATGTCTGGCTAGTTGTTAGTTCTAATTTGAATATCATGTAAAAATACATAATTACAGTATATTTTAGAACTCTGATCAAATAAAACACCACAATTATTTATCCATACTCAGATTTTATACGGCATATCTTTTATATTCTCAATACACAAAATATTTTATTAAGCATTCGATTCGACCTTATTAATAATACCGTAAAACCAAGTTCTGAGCGTTGTAATCTGATTTTCATATAACATTCATACAACAACAGTATCTGTATCCTCAATAATAGAATAAATGTTGACTATCACCACCAAAGGTATACCCCACTACTTCTTCTGGCTTGCCAAATATTACACCTACAATAGTCACTTGCTATAAAGGTGCACGGTTTACTCTGTATGGTTCACCAAATTGAATCACGCCTAGCGGATTTACTTCCAAATCTTTTCTTTTTCGCGATTTCAACCATCCGATGGTTGGTGCAGAGCACCCTTCTAGGTTTCAGTTTTCACCATTTCAACGAGCACGTATCTCTGCGTCAACGTCCTTCGTTTTACTGTCTGGTGTCCGTGGTTAAAGGAAAAAAAATGTGCCAAGACGAAATTTTATTTTCATATGCTTACCCCTTACCCGCCAAATAGCGCGTCGAGTGTCAATTTTCTGATTCGACTATGCGTAGCCCTGCACTCCAAGGGTACACCAGGAAAGAGAAACCAACCACCATGAGCTGAATTGAAATTGAAGGATTTAAAACCGTTTATCGTTTGATGTTGTTTATAACGGATAATCCTCCGATTGACAGATTCTCAATCGGGTTGCCTTCCTTTGGTGGCTTTGTGACGAAATCCCGAAACAAACGCAACGCGATGTAAAATTCGTGACTGCCCCAAAATCGGGCTGCTTTGCGTTGAATCCTCCGTCTGGTGGCGCTTACTAAAGCCAGTTTAAGCTTATGTTATATCAATTTTTGTGTGAACTGAATAGAAATACGTGTAGCGTTCAACTACATATGCATTACATGACCTTTATAATTTTATATTATACATTACTATGTTGCTACTGATTCATGATAATATAAAATCGTTAATTATCATGTAAGACAGTATGTAAAGAAAAACTGTTTTTTTTTAACTTATGAATAATAATAGTAAAACTAAAATAAAATGGAAGGCATGTTAACATCAAAAGCAAATTAGTCTTGAATGTATTTGAAAATACGGTACAATTCACTATGAATGCTAATAAACACACAACAGTGTGACAAAATCTACATATTTTTAATTACTAATGTTTTGATATGAATATGAACTCATATTTCTAAACCAATCCTGCTCTCCATCTGGAAATTCTCATCTTAGAGCCATCCTCAACAGCAGATGATGAAACCTGTGTACCCCAATCGACAGTATGTCTATGGCGAAGATTTAATCAATAAAACCCATCTCATCCACAATCTACGTCTCGTGCGCACGCACACACGCGTAGTACACGTAAAACGTGTTTACACACAAAAGCTATCGTGTCAGGAAAAACACATAGGCAACAGGTTGCCAAGCACTGCCGTTACTACATCAACGTGCTGCGAGTAAGAAGGGAGCGACCGTGTTTTATGTGCTGCATTACATAGGCATCATACTAGTATGCTTCACTGAAGCATTCTAAATTCATGAGTATAGGTTACTCGTGGTGAATATTATGCGACGTTTTTCTGTAAAAGAATGTAATTTTTTGCAATAAATAAAAGCTCTTCTTTTACCATAAAGCCGTTATCATCAAGTAAATTTCTTAAAAGCACAGGCCACCTTCTTAGTACTCAGCGCCATAAACTAAATCCCTTGGATGGTCCTAAGTTGTCATGCTATAAAACAAAACAAATTTATTTAGAACTGTGCTAAAGGATATTTAGAATCCTTCAATTAATCAGTAATGTGTGTTCGAAAGATATCCGTCAGGTACCGTTACTGTATGGCGTCTATATCGAGTGTATATCGACATTTGTCTAGAAAAAATAATTGTTGAAAATATTGTATTTTCTTATAGCATGCTATGTATACAAGTGCTTTTACCATTTTCCTCCCAAATTTTACTTGCAATCAAGTTGTATTACGAAATTAATTTCTATTACGTTTGCTAAAGATCTATTTTTATAAACTACTAGAAAGAAACATTAAAGCCGGTCTCGTAGCACAGTTGTCAACGCGTACGACTTAATGCCATGCCTGTCATGGGTTCAAGCCCTAAGTGGACCGTGCTCCTATACGTACGACTGACTATTCTGCTATGGTGGGGGTTAATCTATAAAGTAACTGAAAGCTAAGCCCGCAAGTGGTACAGACAGGCCTTGACCGAAAACGGTTGTTGAGTCAAACAAGAGTAAGAATAAGAATAATAATAATAAGAAGAAGAAAGAAACATTTATATTTTTTATCTACATTACCGCAACCTAATAAAAATGTAACAACAAATCCATATCCAATGTATACAAATCCAAATAAAAATGTAACAATGCAAAAAATCATTATCATTTATGTGTAAAGCAGCAAACAAACGAGTTTACAAACAAGCGGACTACAACACTCTTTAAAACCAAAACCAAATTCAACAGACGTTCGAAGTGAAACCATTCACAACCCTAGAAAAATCATCCACAGAAAGCTACGGACAAGCGATACGATTCCAAAGCAGGTTACCTTGTATCTGGAAGCTCTATAAACATGATGCTTGCCTTCATATTCATCCATCTATCGTATGGGTTCCGCCATTCGCTACCAAGTGGCTCTTAGCCACATAAAATTGCAAAACCACAGCCTGGCGGACGAATACGTGTACCGTTGCATTTAATTAATATACCATTGATTAGTTAATGGTCTGTGCAGAGTGCGAGAAAATTATGTGATACGAGCCGTGCATCCTCTACGCAAGATTGCACGCGGCTGCATCGGTGCAGTTCGGACGAGCGAAATACGCACTTCCGTGGCGTGTAAGAATCAGACCGACTCGGTATCCCTGATGCTCAGTTTCCAACACGTTCGTGACCGCCGCGCGCACGGGTAGGAGGGATATTATTTTCTACACATTTCATGGTAAATAAATCAATGAATAATTCTCCACTCTCCGTCTAGAACGGTTGCAGTACGGCCAGTTGAGAAAACCGATGGAGAATGGATAGCACATAACCAAGCACACCTTTAGCATGGTTTTATTCCGTACACCTACTGATACGGTCCGAACGGGGGATCTCATCCTACACACTGTACCATTCGCACTCACATTAGAGATGTTCTTTTTAGAATCTCGTAGAGGAACAATCCGTACTATCCTGTGCGTGGATGCGCTTGCCATAGAGCACAGCGCTTTCGGGCTGAATGCAATGTGATATAAAACATCATATAATGTCAGATTACAAAAGCCTGCTACGCTACTGTGTACCGGCATTGCACATCCTATCCATCGTTTCCATCCAAAGACCTGGAGGTATGAATTGAAGCGAGTGAGAGAAGGACGAAAAAAATCACACTACGGAAGCAACATGAGTCCTGGAAAACATGCTGGATTTTCTGTTATTTCTCCTAATTAAAACGCACCGCTGCAAGCATGCAGCGAACTGAAGGATGATGCGCTTTTTCCATCCCGGTCAATGGATGCCAACGTGCCACACGAACCATTCATTAGCCCAGCAAAGTGCTCGCTAAGCGAATGCTTCATTAGTCTCACAGGTAGAACATACGGTGATGCCAGAGTGCAACTGGAAAATGCAATCAAATTTCAATGGCTAACTGATAGTCAGTGCATTACTGTGTCAGCTGGTTTTTGGTATGAAGTTATATGAACGGCTGGCCAAAGTAAAATACATTTTATGACTCTTTGAAAATTATTCCGGTTATAGCTGACAAGCAGAGTTGACAACAATGTTAATTAGTATCATTTTACCGTGGGCATAATTTCTATTTCGCACTCGCCGTTACGTTTAGAAAATTTCTAAAAGTTGAAATTGTAGATATTTTTAAACTGACTGTTTTTTCCAATCTCAAACAAATATTAAATGTTGAAGTGGGGAGGCCGGAAGGACTAATGGTCTGTCAATAGTAGCATCGTCTTCTATAAGGCCGCACAAAATAGATTACCTACCGTACCATTCATCCGTAGCACCAGCTGGCTATTCTGTTGCGTTGTACTAATAAGTCTCGGAAGTCTATATAGACTGAAATGATGTGCTAGAATGTCAAGTCGAAAAGAATTACATTAACATTAACGAAATAACAATCGCACACACGATTCCTCCGAAGTAAAATCACACAGATGATTTTTAAAAGAAAATCAAAAATATCATACCATCGTATTCCTTGAACCCAAAGTCTATCATTTTAGTGATACAAAGTTTGATGCCTACTATACTAATCTCTACAGCAAGAACGTAAAAAATCCAGTGCATTTTTATTTACATGTTGGTTTTTGGTTTCATTGGTGCGCCACTTCAAGATTTATTGTGGAGTTTCTAGGCAAGACCCAAACCTATCGTAGATATAAGTAGTGCATTCCGTTACTGCGACGACCGCAGTGGCATACATTCTATTTAAAAGGCACGCATTTGAAGTGGCATGAGATTCAACTGTTACACTGGCAATAGGTGTAATACCAATCCATTTCCATTCAAACCCAATTCGTTTCAAATAAACTGAAGGTAGACTTAATGCAGTTAGTCCTATTTTCGTAAGAGTTGGTTATTGATCGTATTTTTATGGATACGTCGAAATGCAACCAAAGCTCCTGCAAACAGTATCGATTTTGTTTATTATTTTTAAGCAATGCGTAACGTATTCAGCATCACATGTTATGTGAAATGGAATTATCAATTTGATGATAATACAATACCTAGAGCCAAGGAATTATTTCTGTAAAGATGGACATATTTATGAAGAACTTGGAAGATGGCTGGATGAAATACGCTTCTGATGATTGTGATGCAAGAATATTGCAAATGGCGCTAAGGATCCGGTTTTCAAAATGTTTGGATTGCTGTATGGCAGTGATCTCCATTCTGTGGTCCGTTGCGTGATTCTCGAATGAAATTATTGGTATACATTCCCAAAAAAAAATTCCCTGACAAATAAGTTTAAATTTTGTTAGCAATACGGCGGTTTCCGGCGATTCTCCCTGAATAATAAAAAAAACAAAAAGCATGGCTAGAATAACATTTAAACATAATTTTAATCAAAACCTTTTAATTAACTCAAAAACAAAATTTAATTAACTTAACATAACTCTAGAACAAATAAAATGTATGCCCTCAATGCATGTGGGTCGCGTATGTACTTTTAAAGCCAAGTGGTCCACGATCTTGTGAATGTATCACAATAAACATAAATAAAGAAAAAATCACAAAAACAGATTTTGTTAAGTCAAATAAGCGATGGGAGTAGGGGAGGGTGGGCAACCTGTTTCGTGATTTTTAAGGGAGAGTGGGTTACTTTCAACATTACAGTTTATTACACTAGGGTAGAGGGGGTTACAAATTTGCAAATTATCACGTTACGTAATTCATAAATGACGCCTTACACAAATTCGATTCAATATGTAAGGGTAAAGATCGTACAAATCCTTTTCAAGTGCTTTTTTTCTATTATTATATCATCTCGAACTAAACTAGAACAAGATTAGTTTTTCCTTTTACTTATTTATTTGTATTTATTTTTATTGACACTATGAGCCAATTGGTCTTATTCCCCTTTTCACTATGTTCTGGAATTGTATTTTTATTGCACGGTCATAAAGTTGTATAAATTCTACTGCATTACATCTAGCCATACATTTTACCTCAAATCATAAAATAAAAAATAATTACTCTAAATGAATCCCTGTTTTCCCTTCTAAATAAAATCACCAAATTCGGACATCGAATCGTTCCTTTTAAGCTACAGAATTGGACACCTAACAATACTGTATAAAGGTAGAGAGACGCAATTAATCAATCAATAGCACCACAGGATGAGAGTTAAACCGACTGAAGTGAGATCACCTTGTGTTCAATCCCTCTTTAGTAAAAGCAACTATTTCTCCCATTACTTCATACTGAATCCACATTTTACTTTGCCGCTTCGGCACACACATGCATTGAAATTGTAAAATGTACACACTCGCACGTACTACCCCGACAAACAAATAAATTACATTCTTATCTCTCAATTTTGTGCACAGCCGGGCTCACCATGGCTTCCACCATCGCAACCAACACTCCATCACCTCCATTCGCCAGCTCTGAGTAGAAATGGTACCGTTCCTTGGCAGAAGGTGACGCTGTCGTATAACGGATGAAAAAGAAACGCTCGGAAAACTTTCTCTCGCGCTACCTTCGCTGCCCGGTCGCTTGCTCGGTGAATGGCAAAGGCGCTGGTCGCCTCAAACATTGGCACCATTGTTGGCAACTAACACCCATGCATCGCTCAATCTCCTCCAGCGAGACCAACTTCAGTCCCCTGCTTGGTCGTTGGTTGACAACGTGCTTCGAACCGCCATAGGTTCTGCGCTACCCGTCTGTATCCCTTCTTCCCTGCCGCTGGACAACAATAATAAAATTTTCAATTAAATCAGGAGGACACCGAATCGTGGATACAACCCCACTGCCCTCAGCCAACCCTACGCTGCCGTTGCACCGCATCGTTTGGCTGGGCGAATTGTGAGCGATGAATCTAGAAACAGAGCGGTGGAAATCAAGGAAAGTAAACACGGCGTGGTAAACCGTAACTACAGGTAAGGCACTCGCTAGCACTTACTTCGTCGAATAGAGGTGGAAGGAAGCTTTTAATATATATTAGACAATTACGGCCTTTGTTTTCATTTCTTCATTTGTTGGTTTTTCAAATCGAAGACGTAGGCTCTTGCTCTGTTCCACACAAACAGTAGAGAACATGCCCGGTAACTGGAACAAAGCAGAACACCAAACTAATCCTAACCCCCCATGCCTTAACCACTCAGTGCGGATAGCCCCAAATAGAAACATTGAGGGTGTTTCTGGGAAGGTGGAAAATGTAATCAGATATCACCTCGGTATTTATGTGCTGTTACCGCCTAGTCTGTGCTGGCGAAGGAGGAAACTCATTGACCAAATCGTAAAAACAATCGGACCGCACAACCAACTTACCTACCACATCTCTCCAGAAGGGGTGCTCGCTTTTCGACGGCAACAGCTTTTTACGATAGTTTAAGACGTAGGAAAGTATAATGACTTCTTTTATTTCGAACTAGCGTTTCCCTTCTGTCGGTGTACCTCAATGATACGGCACATCCACGCTGAAACAAACGGATTAGAGGTGGAAGCAATACAAAGGTTGAAAAAAGAAAATGGTCTAACCAAAAATAAGACAATTTGCTCCAGGAATAAGCTGGGAAAAAGTAATGAAACGCTTTTCGGTCTTTCATCCAATTGGTTCTTTATCGATTTCAGTTTCTTTCACACTCTCACTTATTGCACACTCCCGTTCCTCTTACAACCACTTACTTTAGAATGCTTTTCAGGCATTCTAGAACAATCTATACACAGTTTACCTTTTTCCTTTCAGAACACACTGCAACAATGGGGATTGCTACAAATACCAACGTCAGCTAGCCAGCCTTTGCAAAGTTTGTTAAATTTCAACTCGCTTCCTAATGACGATTCCCTCCCGGTGGTCGATTGAAATTGATAAATTGCTTCTGATATAATTGATGCCCTCAGCCAATACCAACCAAACGTCAGCTTTGCGATACAAATGGCATCAGTGGCTGCCGATTTTGGTTGCATGCCGTTAATACCATTGAGCAATAAGAGTTCTGGCGGAAACATTACGATTTGCCCGAGAGCAGCGGTAGAACGAAGGTTGATGGTTTTGCAACAATCACGAGATTGACACATTCGATGAAAAGAAAAAGCTTTTCTGCAAAATCGAATTGACCGGTACGCAAGCCGATTCGTTCGCATGGGTTCGCAAAGTAATTGCTCCTAGACGTCACCCGGTCGTCGGTTTCATGATCGATAGGATACGATTTGTTCTGTGGCACAAACAAACCTTACTGCTTACCCATCGTCATGTGCCTTTTTAATGATTTTCTCATTTAATGGGCTAATAGCATTCGTCGATAAGTGTGAGAGGCTTGCTTCTACAATTGATATGGGTTTCATTGCACTAATACGGTAAGTTTGCTTCTCTTTACCATTTTCCCTTGCTTTTATCGATGTATGCAATTCGTATTAAAATCATTTTAATTGTCAATCTGGTTTATTACAAGCTACACAGACCTAAAACCACTCTAATAAATCTAATAACAAAGTATAATATATTAAGTATGAAGTAAAGCATAAAGTAAACATAAAAATCTTTGATTACAAAAGTACTTGAAATAAAATTAAATCCTTTCATAAAAAAGACAGCTGGCTTGCATCTTAAAACCCCCAATATTAAAAATTCATACATATTTATAACAGAAATATTATAAAAATGCGTGGAAATTGAAGCGATGCGTGGAGCTTAAAACGGGTCATAAAACGTATGCAAGCCAAATAATCTTGAAAATAAAACCCCAATCAAACATAAGTTAATAGCCGAGCGCTTACACAAAACGGAGTTCTCAAACTGCTGATCCCTGAATGAACAATGTATAAAGAAATGTTTAAAATAATAAACTGACTTAAATAAGCCTAATTACATTAGAAATGTGTGTGCCATTGCCCAAAACCAAGAAATTCATCATCAACCATCCTTTAAAATTCTTATTTACTTACTTATTCGGCGCTACAACCGCTTTGCGGTCTTGGCCTGCCTCAGGAGTGTCCGAAACCGACCACGGTCTCGCGCCTTCGTCTGCCAGTCCATTATTCCGGCCTTAAAAATTCTACTAAAATCAAAATAATTTAACAATGTATACTGACAATTGAATTTCATCCGAAATTTGATCAATATCAATCAAAGCAGTTGTTAATTTAATTTGAAAACGATACACTAGTTACTATTTTGATGCATGGTATAATAAGAATGAGCTGTATAAATTAGCTGCATTTTATCAAAAATTTAAAATCGATTTATAATGAGTAAAAAAGTACACAAATCTTAAAGTGGACTTCGTCAAACAAAACTTAAACACGAGATCAGCTTACGTTTTCGCAGATTTATCAAGTAAAATTATAAAATGGGAAGTCACCAGCTCATTTCAAAATAATAAGACACATGCGCCACGTCAATCAAACCGACTCTTGTTTGGCACAAATGTATTACCCTACAAACATTCGCGTCCCATTGCTTGCCACTGTGCATGTTGACATACAATTATGAAAATCGTCTCAGAAGTAGGCATAACGAACACCAAATAAATCAACACAATGATGTTGCAAAATTTTAAACCTTACCTTCACCCCCAGAACTCAATTCAAGAGCACTACCGGGTAGCAACAACTCTGATATTCACTCGGAGCTTACTTTGCTTGGCTTGTTGTCAGTCCCGGAGGAGGGTTTGTTTTTAATATTCTTTATTTCTATCCTCTGGGATTGATTCCTTTGCTTGTTTGCTGTCACTTGTTTTCTTGGTTGAGAAATGCCTTAGAGAGGCGCAACCTGAAGTGCTCGTGAGAAAAATGCTTAAAATAAAAATTAAAAACAATCCTGCTATTTACCATCATCAAGAACAGCCATCACAAAGAAGCACACGAGCTCACAACACGATATCAGGACGAAGCCGTCAGATTCAACAAATATCGTGAGATGAATTTAAGTGTATTTTTTGCTGTTTATTTTAGCGTAAGAAATGTTTGAGGTTCGGTAAAAACAGTTCCCAAACAGATCCATCGCTAGTGATATCACGCACAGTAGCTTTGCAAAAACACACTGCTATACACTCCAACCTTGTCCTGGCGTACTGTGCAGGCTTTTCTGATGGATGTAACCGGTAAAGCGAGAAGTAAAATAAACAAGCGCATGGGTTTTTCCAACACTGTTACTTTCAACAAACATAAGAGACGCCACTTTCGTGCAACCAATTTCAATTTCATTTCATTTCCCTTTGTCGACGCAAAAGCCTCTTTTGGAATAGTAAACTGGGTTCTCCTTAAAGGAGAAGCAACCGCTGTCGAGCGTTTGGTCCGGACCGGCATCAAGCAACAGGGCGACTGACGAGTTATCAAATTCGAAGCACTTGCCCGTACCACCAACCCCTGGTTCATCACTAGAGCAGAGGACATTTCAACCGCTTTGGTGTAGCTCTCGTACAAAATCTACCGATGCCAAGTATTTTCCTTGGACCCCGGACACATTGCTGTGGTGCAAGAACACTAAATTAATTTAGCAAATACCGACACTGACAGCCAACGTAGGTTCCCCTTCTACTTGTCTGCTGCCACGTCCTAGTCGTACCATTTCAAATAGCCACTAAACCCATCATCACCGGCCAAATGCGATAATTAAAAGTCAAAAGGAATCTTTAATTTCCGACATAAATCTGCTCCACTCGACGCACGGAAGTGTTTGTGCATGGGAGACTGGTCAGTCCTTTTTCCACCACTCTGCCAACAAATATCGTTCTCTGTTTTTTGGCTTGTGCTCATTTGCTAACTATAACAAAAAAAATCTAGCCTCACTGAAGCTATCATTCCGGGCGTACAAAACTGCCTTCACCTTTCTGACAGCATTTCTCCTGGATCCAGCAAAATCGCTGGATTTGAGAAGCAACCGTAAAAACACAGGGATCTAGAATTATTTGAACACTAGAAGGATGGGCTTGGAATCTCCACCGAAAACCAAGCAAATAATCAGATCCTGAGAATTGCCGGATAAACCACAAAACTAGATTGAACATTCCCAGCAACCGATTCGTAACCGACACAGAAACATACATTTTGTATACATGTTTTCTCGAAATGTGTATCCCATGAGTGCTCGGCCGTAATTCCTGGAAGGCAGAGAAGAAGCCTTAAGAACAAAATGCCATTCGATGGCACACGTCCAGCGGCCATGTGCGAGGGACCACGGCCGGTGGAAATATTCCTAATAAACTGAAAACAAACACATTTGCACACCACGGTCCAACCAACCAAAAATTTGTCGATAAAAGCGAACCACAACCGGATACAAAAGAACCTAAAACACGGTACTCCAGCCAAGGCGGAAGAGCGTTGACTAAGCCATACCCAACACATATGCACACACACACGGGCATACCAAAAAAAAAGCTCATGTGCCGTGACTTGAAAGGCAAATCACGACAAAAACTGTCGTTCTTCTGCATGTACACACTTCCTTTCGCCTTGCCAACATGTACTCACACATGGGCAAAAACAATGGTGAAGCCAACGCTTCTTAGTTGCTACCACTAGCCACCAAGCGCCTCCATCCGCGTACCACACCTACCAGGCGTCTCCACCGATCGTACAACATGGGTAAGGAAAAAGATATTCCAAACGCAAAATCACAACAACAAAACACATTGCTTTTTTCCAATTCCACGACAAAGGGCAACTGTGTAACGTTGCGAAGCGATAGAATTGTTGCTGAATCTTAAGCAAACAACAAACAAAAACACACATCCTGAGAGCACGGGTAGAAACAAAGTCCGACGTTTACTAGTCCCTTCGGTAGTTCTTCGTAATTCAAGACCACACGTACCCCGTTCCAGCACAACGAATCGATGCCAAAGTGCCAGCTAACGAGTGCGCCAACAGCAGTTTAAAATATTGTTAAATGAGTTGAGAATCATTGCCGCTGGCACGTCAGTTTGTAGTGAAACGTTCATGATGCTACTAACTTTCACCCGGCTGGTTTTCCGATTTGCTTGTTGAGCGCGACAGCCAGCCACACCGAGCAGCCGTCACTTACGCTGTCCGATATGGTGGTTTGGTAACGACTTCGTACACTACACATCACAGCAGGAAAGACACATTGCAGCACTGCACCCCGAAAGAAAGCTGGTTCGGCTTATGCTTGCGTTTTTGGTTGGTTGGACGAGAACGCAGCCTGGAATGGAATCGAGTCAAACTTTTGGTGCACAATGGCTCTCAAACGCGGTCAGTTTTTTTGTATACAAATTTGGTATTCATTTTTAAATTAATTCAGGCCCCATAAGACGAAAACATTAACATTTTAAACTCAATATAAATTAAAATTGTTTTAACATTCGAAGTTCCGCATGCCATTCGGCAATCAACTATTCTTTATCAAATAGTTAAACAAATATTAAACTTTAAAAGCATATAGCTTATAGCTTGATAATAATAAAACAGTTCATACTCAAGGTTTTAATCTTGTTTGGTGATTATTTCAAAAATGTAACCTTTTATCTGACTGCTTCTCTTACAGTTTCCACCGTGAATGAGCAAACTTTCCATTCACTATGTGTCTGGTGATATTTCAATCGTATACCCAGTGCTTCACATACACACAATGACGATCAACGTGCTACCACGCAATGCATGCTGAAAATGCACTAAACTTCAAGAGTTTCTGTTGCAGTCGTACAGTCGGGCAATGGAAAATGACAAGGAAGAGATGGCATAAAGCCACAAACATTTTATAATGAGGCAATATATGCAATTTTAAAATTTCGATGCACCACCCGTAGGCACACTCGCACAAAATGTGCAAACGTTTATACCGAAAGCAACGACCTTTTATGGAAGGACATCGGATATTTTCCCATCCTACAGCAATTCTGCATCATCATTGCCATCATTGTCGAGGTCGCCAGCGTCGTTGATGTCGCCAGCATCAACTGTGCACGTCACTCAATTATTCTGCTTCCGCCAGCGGCTCACTGCCAACACTGAAGCGCTCACACGCGTTCGAGGCGATGAAAGAAAATTGTTATGGAGATTATTGATATTAAAATTAAGTTCATAAATAATTGAGTGCCGGTGTTTTCACTTACGCTGCCTTGCACGCTGCAAACGCGTGGCTGACAATGCGTGCAAATAGCTGCGGCCTAGCCTATGGGTGATTCTTCCACAAAATCAACCGTGCGACCAAGTGGGTCTGTGAGTTGAGCTGAAAATGGCGTAAATTATTACGCACTATTAAATTTCATAAAACCAATTGGCATTGACATTTCGGTCAAAATGTTACATTTCGTTTAGAGTAAAAAATTATAACGTTTCAGGGGTTTTGGAGTGTTAAAAAGTCTAGTTACAGAACAACCAAATAAGACCAAAAGCAATCAGAGCATAATCCAAAATTAATTGACTTTTAATAATTGCCACATGAAAGGCACCCTTTTTGCTAAAGTATTCGGGAAAACTATGTGACTTATTGTAATCATATTCTACTTTCGCTAATTCTTGAAAGCATATGCATGTAAGATCGCCTTAACAGCGTATTAAAAAATAATATTCATCATGTTTCAACGGAATCCAAAACAAGAAAGCAGTTATGACAACCAAAACAGACCACCACGATCATTAAGGTTCAAGTCGCTCCCGAAGCTCGAGCGAATATAACCGAACGCTAAATGGTGCATCGAAAAGAAATAATCAATAGCGTATGAAGTGGTCTGATGGTACAGTCGTCAGCTCACGACCTAACAACATACCCGTCATGGGTTCAAACTCCGAATGGAACGTGCCCCTATACGTTGGACTGACTATCGTGCTATGTGTAATCAGTAATTCATTACGTGGATGAATGGATAAATAAATAGTTAAGTCCCACAAGCAGTGAGCTAACCGCGAGTTATTGTTTGTAGTCTGTGACCGTGAAAAAATCTGCCAATGGTAAATCCGCAAAATTATACACCTTCATAGTCTGACATGATCGCGCATGACTCTAATAGGAAGAAGAAGTACAAGAAGAAGATTCACTCTTTGAAAATATACTATTCTTATAGGAAACACGTAAGGGAAGATAGGCCAAACAAACGTACACGTTAAGGAAAATGTTAAAAATAGGGCTACATAAATACAATGACCATGAAAAAATACACTGTTAATCAGAAAATGAGTTGAAACTTTAAAGTTTCTATCAATTTGACGTTGTTTTTTATGAATTAAAAATAGAGTAGACCGCTTTCATTGTTGACTATGCCCAATTCATACTGCACAAGGCCTGAATATAAATAACAGTGCCTAATTGAGGGTTTACGACGCTCGAAAAAGTATTTACGGCGACCGATGCCGGATAACGCTTTGACGATGCCGGATTGGCTAGGTAAACTCTCTAAAATTTCCGAAAATATAAACAATGCAAGTCACAAAGATTAATATACCCAGTAGTCAAATTAGCATTGTTGAATTATTCGATAATTACTTTTATCATGTCTTTATCAAAAGTGTCCATCTTACCCGCAATGTTTTTCTACCTTCGCCTAACTATGATCAAGAGCCTCGTACTTGGGTATCAAGCGCTTCATGTATCGTATGCTCAACCTGATCATAAAACTATTTCACTATGCTTAAAGTTATTCAATTGCAGATGCTTTATTCAGTCATCTTAAGAATTATTATTAAAGTATCTTCTTCTTCTCTGGCACAAACAACCGTTGTTAGCCAAGTCCGCGTTGACGGCTGTACCGCGAGACTGGCCCTGAATACTGATAGTCTTTCAATTAAATATAAACAACTGAACGGAACTCCTATTATGCATATCCTAACACCTCATCACTGAAGCACTTTTTCATTTTAAGAAGTGTTAGAAAATAAGTCTGCTTTCATTACTACTCCTCCTTGGTTTAATTTATTCACAAGCATTTTGCAAGCCCACAATCCAACAAAAATGGTGCTGTTATGGTGAAAATTGAATAGCTGCCATTGAAGTTCTTTCAAATGATGCATCTTTCGTATCGCAAACGATCAATCCCAAGTTCAGTCGCGTTTCATCAGTTGGCGAAATAAAAAGCAAGAAAAAATTCCAAACCCAGCTTTCATCCCATGCCCAGTAGTGCTACATTGTTTTCAAGAAGCGTTTGCTATGTTGATTCGAACCTGTTTTTCATGCGCTATGTTTTCCTCCCGGCAAATAAACATTCTTTGTAGTGACACTTTATCCTCCCCCGGTGAAACAGTGCGGCATCTATGCGTGCTGCAGTGCGTGAGCATATAAATGATGATTTTCACCCAGTGAAGCAGGTTTTGTGGTTGGAACGCGTTCGCCTGCAATTCGGTCGAAAACTTGACCAATAATCTGATAAGATTGCTTCTACATGATGCACTCGTCTAACCGTTCTGCTGATGGTTTCAGTTTTTTGAGCATCGCTCCTTTTTTGTGGATACTTGTTTGCTTCAGCCAACAAACTGCGACAGTACGTGCCGATAATGCAGTCGGAAAACTCCGTCCCGCTACACAAAATCACTCACGTTCGCTGTACGCTGCTCGACATCAGAAGCGATGGATTCGTACGCAGCAGCAAAAAAGCTGTACCGAATCTAATTAGCAACGAAACAACATAACACCAAACGTCAACCTTATCGTGTTTCGGTTCAAAAGCTAACAGTACCAAAACAGCACAGCTTATAGAGTTCATCTACATAACTGGACCGGGACACTTTGCTTCGAGAAAATGCAGCCTTTTCGTTGTTTTGCAAAGTTTTTTTTGTCATTCTCTTTTTTGTCAAGTTGGAACAGACTTTGTACGCTTCTGAAATGTCACACCCTGATGTGTGGCCAGCGCTCGGCATTGTTTTAACATCTACCCGGCGAAGGATCAAAGCGATTGAATTACTGCTGTTTGAAAGAAGGTAGCGCTGCGCATTCCGGAACATGAAGCTGTACATGAAGCTGGAACAGTAGAAACACATATAAAATCGCTGGTAATGAGAACAAGTTTAAGCAAATTGTTTTACTTGGAAATGTGCAAAGAGTTTAGTGCTTAAATATATTATACTTCATTAAACATAAGCACATTGTAGCTTTTTTCTAAGCTATGCTTAAATCTCTATTTGACAATACAAAGCCACCCCTTTTTCGCATACACGTATATTTACTGTACGTTACTCACTACGCGTTGTAGCAACTATTAAATTTTAAACTACACATCACCTTTCAGCCGACACGAACGACAATGTGGCACACACCAATAAACGAACGTTGCTGACAGCTTGCTCTGCATTCATTAACAGCTCGTAAACTAGGCCTTCTCAGCAAGTGCTGTCGAACAGGTACATCCGACTGCCGTCGTGCACATTTCAAATTCTACCAGTGAGAGCCAACCTCACATAATACAATATTCTTTTCCCAAATCTAATTTTCTATAGTGATGACAAAATTATCATTGACTTTCCGTCCCTCCATACCAATGAAGGTTTGGGCGCTCCGTTTGGTATTCCGTTGGTTGCTTGGCTCGTCCCCCCGGCTCAGTATGCTGCCGTCTAGCAACAGTAAGGTCCATGATGTACGTTCACCCTATGCTTGGCCCCGTCCTATTTTCCATTTTCCATCCACAGTTTTGACATCTTATCCATCCCAGAGCTCGTACACCCGTAGTAATCACCCGCAGCTGCGTTAGTACAAGTTTTCGAGAGAAAGAAGAATACCCACACACATACATACACACACATGTTTGCGAAAAAGTGAGCCATCCATCTCAGCCCGACACTGCCCAACGGAACGGTACCGATTCAACTTCACGGCATAGTCGTTCATCTTAACTCGAGCTCACGAGGCTTCTGCCGGTGGGGAGTACAGCTCCGGGGTTGTCGCCTTTTAGGATGGAAGCTTCCAACAAACATCCATCCACATATCCAACTAAAAACGCAGAACACAGAAAAGCCCTTTCTCTTCACTAAGGCTACACCGTGGTAACCGAGTTGGGGTCGGTTTGCCACTTATCGGTAGAATTGATGCGATGAAAATGAAAATTGACTACCCTCCGGATGCCAAAATGCCCGTAACTCTTGCATGAAGGAAGAATACATTTTGATGAACACATACTCACACTGGCTCGTCCGTTAGTCCTTTTTACGTTTGCAGTCGACAATTTCATCAACGGACGTTTGCTACTTTTGAATGATTTATTGCCAATCATAAGTATTTTCCAGACCATCGTCTCCAAGGTTTCGTCCGTGGTCGCAATGAGACTGTCTCAATCGCACTTGAAACATTCAACAGAAAGAGAAAGAGAGAGAGAGAGAGAGTTTATTTAAGAGCGAGAGGTATTTTTGCATTCAAGTATCATTGTTTTGTCTCCACTCCCCCACAACCCTTACTTTCTTTTCAATCATCAACTCTTAACTATCGATTTCAGTAATATAAAAATGTTCCATTGCTCTTCATATCAATCAGAATGAATTTCATCAACCGGACCGGACCTCGCACAACCAAACGTAACCTTTCAGGTCATATTTACTACACAGCAACAAACACAAAGGGAGCATCAATACAAGGGCTACCACCCTCGATATGGCACATAAATTGTGTACAATACTCATGTGGACCACTGCCCCGATCCCATACAAGAAGAAAGCATACCGTACAAAAGCCACAAAAGCCATCCATTTGCCTCGGAGCACATGCACACCCGGATGAAGAGAACGATTTAATTTGCCTAATGTTTCGAACTCATTGAAATAAATCATAATGAACTTCCTTTCATGGCAACGCCCTGAATGAAATGCTCATCATAGATGACCCTTTTTGCCTGCCCCTCCTTAACTCGTGCACCAGAAAGCCGCCCGGTTCCAATGAATTCGAGAGTGCAAATTTCAGCACGAGACACCAAACATAAAACTTGTGTCAGGTCAGAGACATCAAATTTCATCCCCGCAGTGTTTGCCGTTTGCCCTCCGCTTCCCAGCAACACACAACAGCTTTCGTACTGACGGTGCCGTGCACAACAGTACACCCGGCTACAGCCTAGCCGGCCTGCAACTGGGCCTGCAGTAATCGAAAAACCTTTGTAAGGGCTTTTATTTTACGATTTTCCTCTCCTGCCCCAAGGCCCATTGGCTTTCGCCGTAGGGTGGAGGACTGTGTGCATTCGGATAATCGGACCATCGGACCAAGGCACTCCTACTCCGACCTACCATTTGCTACCATCGAATGATCCATCTAAAGTCCACTCTCAGCTTTCGGTTTGGCCGGCATCCAACACTAGCTTTTCTGCCCGAGCGAATCCTGTGCCGAGGAAATCCTTCATTCTTTCAGTCCTGCTCTCGCACCATCCCGCAGCCCCATGTTTGTTTGTTTCCAATATGAAGAGATAAAAGATTATACAAAGTAAAAGCCGAACCAAACGAATAATACCCAGAGCTTCAGGTTGACGTACGCCACCGCACCCTCCCATTGCCCTGTGGGCACCTATTGCGATCACCGGCTTTCCCAGAAGACACTACGTCTTGTAACGCCTTGCCACAATCACACAAACCCCATTTCGCTCCTGGATCCTTCACCTCCGCCGCCTGCCAAAGGAAGCTAGCTGCATTGCTACGACCTGCTAGCGCTTGCTTATCTTTCACACTTGACGTTTTTTTACCACCCACCCACACCACCCGACTGGACGGACGGACCGAGGCTGGGATTCGCTCCAGGACACATAAAACTCTTACTGTCAAACTGAAGCTGATAACTTTGAGCAGCGAGGAAACAAAAGAAAGTTTAGGCTCTTTTTCTTTTCCAAGCCCCGTAATTTTCTGCTGCCGGCCATTCCGTCTGTTGTCCATTTTCCCAGAGTTTTCCCATGCCATTCTCCACACCCCGCCACGCACACACGTTCAGTGCCATACCTAAGGATCGTCTCCTCTTTGGCAACGGAAGTGTCACGCCCAGCCTTTTGAAGGTAGCTCCATGGTAAGGGGTAAGAGTGAGCAAGAGTGATATTGCGGACACAAATTCCGGCTGCAGCAAAAACTTTGCCCCTTTGCCTGCCCAGAGCAAACCCCACCGTGTACGGCACCCGTCAGCTAAGGCCTACGAAATCTGGACGTAATGGGTCGGTTATTGTGTGTTTGTCTATGTAAGTGCGCGTGTGTGTGTGTGTGAGAGAGAGAGAGAGAGAGCGAATACCAAGCCCGAACATCGTTCCCCCGTTCCAGTAGCTGAAGTAATTCGGATGCGGCTTATGTTTGTGTTATATGGCACATTTTTTATTGTCGTCACACACTGTTCGATGGTGCAAGTCCGTAAGTCGAACCGTGCCGTACAGCACACATATAGATGAATCTTACAAATTGGAAAACCAGCGCCACAGATTTATGCCTCACAGGACGAACAGAAAGGTAGGTCAGCCATATCAGTAGAGTGTAATCTTCAACTTTGGAGCTGTTCCGAATCCCGGCCTCTGTCAGATACCGTCGTCATCGGCAGTACTACAAAATAAAACAACAAACCAACTAAACACAGCATTTGGAGAAAATGGGAAAATCCCATCCAAGAGAGGCGACATCTCGTAAAACAGGCTGGAATTAGTCTGTCAGGATTTGGATTTTTTGGAGCACTGCAAGGAATGTTCTGTTGCCGTTGCCAGTGCGGGTGCCTGTTTCTATTTCGTAACCCGGTGCTGACTTTTGCTGACTGGATCGGATTGATAAAGAGTGCCGTGAAATTACATAGCCATAGTATGACTTGTTGAGGGAAAAGCAAAATGATTGAAAATGACAATGACTAAAAAACAGTCCAACAAAAGATGTTCGTGCCATTTTCTTTCCTCGCTGGGATAAGCGATATGGAAATGGATAAATGGTTCTCTGGGGGGGGGGGGGGGGGGGTAATCCTTCCCACACAAGCGTGCAACTGATCCTTCAAATTCTCATTTCTTTCATCGACGGTAGTTCTCCAAACGATGGTGATGGAATCAGTTCAGGCAGAAGTTTTGGAATTACGACTCAAAAATCCAAACTACATGACGCCCCTGTTCACCGTTCACCCCCTTCTATAATATCCAACTTCGCAGACGTTCGCGACCAATTGTAAAGCGAATACCAATTTAATCTAACTTTCGTCGACCGCTCCCACACTGTCTCGCAATCACTGCATCACTCATTTGACAAACTCTATTCAAACAGTGCGTCCCATTACCGGGACCACCGGAGTGAGGTTCGGTGCCTTCCGGGGTTTGGCACTGAGTTCGAGCTCGCACCGAACGGATTTACAAAGTTTTCCATTTTTCGCACGAATTCAAACCATCCCTTCTTCCAGCAGGCCCGATGGCCCCGGACGGATGAGTTCATTCTTTGCGTTGATGGAACGAACTGAATAGTAAAAAAAGGCCGCCCCAGCACCGACAACACAACACAATCCGGGTGCGGAGCGAGCTGCACAGCTGTGTATGGCTGGCGGGCTGATTGGTATTTCGATTTCAAGCCCCGTCTCGACAGACACTCTGGGTGGATTGAAACGGGCCTGTTGGAATGTATCTCGATGTAACGAGTGACCTGCAGCTATCAACTCATCAACTTTGTAGTGCACTTCTTTCAACATGCACTCTCTCACTTTCGCTAGCGACCACAGTACGGACAGGGAATGCTAGAATGTGGGTCCCGTACGCCTTCCTCCGCACTGAAGATGGTGCAAGCCGCACCACTTTTAGGCTTTTGCTCTTCCAAAATCCACCCTTACTGTACACGGTGCCACAGTACTCACGGTCCGGCCAAAACGAACGTGTTGATAGTCCGGCGGGCAGGCACAACAAACAACGATCGAAATTTAATTTAAACTTTCGATCCACTCGACTTCATTCGGAGCAAACGGGGCCAGTACAGGCAAACGCAACAACCGGCAAGGCACCATCACATCCTACGCGAACGCCGCACCGGTCGAAGAAACGAGGCAACAAATGGACTGACCCTGGCCAGACCCTTGCCTTATCGGCTCATCAACCTCCGTAGGCTTTGAAGAATCCCCAAGGTGAGCCACCCGACGACGGCGGTATGCCCCATTTCAGCCGACGGCCGTTTAATACGTGTACGCTTGCATTGTTTGTTGCGTGTTGCTGTCCGTTTTGGTAACGAACGCGCCCGTTATATTGGATTATTTGGTTTCGGTCACGTGAAAGATCGACAGACGGTAGGGCCCATTCGTCACAGCGCCGGGTGAATTCGGTGAATGGGATGGAATTTATCAACAAATCTACCAGCTAGCAAAAGGCACATACGATCCCGTAGCGCAGCATGACTTTCGAATAATTAAATTTTACAGAACACCACGTTATGCTCCTGGTAAATGCCAAAGCATATCTGCCGGATTCACTCTCGGATTCAATGGAAACTATTCCAATAAAAATACTTTTTAATACCGTTCAACCTAAAACTCAAAAACGATGTAATAACTTTCCATTCCTCAAATTACTATGCAAATAAATCCATAAAAGAAAATGTTTATACTGGCCACGGCACATCAGAATGAAGACAAAAGATTCAGCTTGCAGCAGTGTGATAGCGTGCTGATAAAACCATATATTATACAATTTTATTGATAACAGTGCCCACAAAACGACCATCTCGCGACAGCGGATTACTTTTATGTTGGCATTCCGGGCAAGACTGCCACTCGGCCCAGTAAACGATGTAACGGCGAACATATTGACATTTGGTATTGAAAAATTGCCGACAATCGACCAACGAGCGGGCGGCACCGGCTCAACATTGTGAATCCTGCATTTTGGCCAATATCAAACAGCTACAGGACGGTGCCGCATCCTGACGTAAAAGGGAAGAATTTTCTAATATATAAGATATGAGAAAACTTGATCACAAAACCGAACATTGACAACCACCACTTGCCCATTATTCAAAGGCGATAAAATTATTAGCCGAAAAAAATGTCATAATAAAAATTAATTTCCCAGCAAACTTTCCGGAACGTGAACCATACCATGGTTCTGCCTGCTCGCACGATCCTTTCCCTTTGCTTAGTCGTTCTACTTTGCCTTCTTGGACAATCTTTGTTTTTTTTTTTTGGTCCGGAAGCGGCCGTTTTTCGATGCTGACGCGCCGGATCTCTCCGGAAATATAATTCTTCATTCTTTCCCATTCATTTCGGTCGACCATCTTCTCGGGTTGCGGAAACGAAACTTTTCGCAACTCGACCATCCCCTACCAGGCACGGTATTTTGTACGTTCTCTATCTCATTCCCTCTATGCATCGGTTTCTTTTCCCACTCACTATTCCCATGTGATTAAGTAAAAAATGGTTCCACCTCTTTGGCAACAACTTCGACGTGGCCACTTGCAGGCAGGGGTTGAATATTGGGCTAGTGATTTGATTGGATAGCAGCCAACGGGTATGGCCTCAGTAACCGAACCCAAAAATCTGATGGTTCGCAAACCGTTCCCACAAACAAGCCGAGCTAATTGATTTCCAAACTTTTCGCTCCGTGCAAATAAGCCATGAGTCTCAGCGGCTAATTTTTCCATAGATTTTTTGTGCCATTATGATAGTGGTAAAATTAGCAAAATCAGTCAACTGTGCGGGAAATTCAAAAGGAGAAAAATATGCCTGAATTTGTCTGTTTACAACGATCACCGTATGTATGATGTATCATGCATCTTTGACACTTTTTGCAAATGTGACACTAACATTTGTTTTGTGATTTTTGGGTAAAAGCTAGAATTAATTGAATCATGAACAACACTATGGTTTATTTTGGTTAAAACAATAAATATAACTAATTGGAAATAGGGAAATCAAATGTTCTATTCAGCTGAGCATTTTTGAAGCTTTACCGTTTCAGTATGTCATAAGTCCATAAGTCAATTCAGCACTGAAAGAACATAATAAATTTTGTCTATTCATTGATTTTGTTAATTACTGAATTACTTCACTTTCGTCTGAGCTTCTTGTTGCTTTGGCCAGCAACACAAATCTTTAGAAAAAGATATCTCTTGGAAAATATTGTATTTAATTTTTACATTGACATTGACATTGTACAAATGTATTTGTGACTATTACACCACAAAAAACTTATACATCTGGCTACGTTGGTACAAACAGTGAGACATCCTTTTCATACACTATATTTCACCAAAACCGGAAGCAATGTTATTCAACGCTCCCTTCGATCTCCCGGCGGTAAGCCAGCGTTTCAACAAATAAACAACCGGTGCGGTCAACCATTCTCTCACGCCTACGTTTGTCAATTCGGAACAGCCACACGCGATCCGATTGCAAAAGATATCACCCTACCTTTTAACTGATTGAGAACACCCAGGAGTGGGGCGGGGGATGCAAAATTTACACTTGTTGTAACAAAAATTTTTGGACCACTGTTTCACCCAAAATTCTGTCCTTCCGGATGTATGGGATTCCTTCCTCTCGCTGATGGCGAAACGGGTTTGGCAAACATTACGCATTTCAGGCTGCGGGCAGGGCGACGAGCATAAACCCGACCCGGCCTGGTCGACGATCTTGGCATAACTTACACACATACCTTACCTGCTAGGATGGATGCGGTCCGATTCGGAGTCGGCCGTGTGCAGAATTGCTCCTCGATGAATAGCCCGCAGTCAAACAGCGATCCCCGGTGCCGACGCTGCGCTCGTCCGAAAATACTTCTGTTGACTTTTCTGACTGATTTCTCTTCCCCTGGTTCCCGGTTCCATCGCCGTCAGTTGCGCCCCGCACGATAGTTCAAAAATGGACCATCATTGTTGCCGATGGGCAATTCCCCAGGCGGCCACGCGGGTGCCATCCATCCTCCGGATGCCACAGCCACAGATATGGTCTGACTTTGGCTTGAAGCAGTAACTTACAGCCACGGTGAGAGGAGTGATGGCGCAAACAAAAAAAATCCCCGTGAAGCACTCCTACTTGGCCTACCTAGCCATACCATGCTCGTTGTCGCTGCTTGGACGTCCTTCGAATGCCAGAAAACAGGATTCAGCACAACCAACTAAAGCAAACATGTGTATTTGAACATCTGTATAGCATCTTTTATTTGTTTGTAAGCAGAGCATGATTAAATTTGTTGAAAACTGTAGAACTTTCCTAAAGTTCATCCTGAATTTCTTTCACACAGCAGAAACACATGCCCACCTACACACGACCGTTCAGTTTCACTGTTACATTCACCCTAGCCTTTGCACTTAGCTTCCTGTGACCGGGATTTGATCCGACTAGAAAAGTTTGTTAAATTACTTTACATGTGTTCGCGCCACGCTGTGCAGTGCATATTACAAGATTTTTTTCTCCCTTCAGCTCGTACGCCTCTGTCTCTAGGTTGGTGGGTCTATTTTTATTCTAACCACAACGTGCAGTTCAAACTTTGCCGAAAACTCTCAAACACTTTCCACCAGCTCTATTCGCACCGGATGGACCAACGGCTGATAGTTCGTGTCGGATTACTTGGCCCTGGTTACGCTGTTTGCCCAGCCGGTGCAACCCAAGGCCTGCTGATCGTTGTCAGCTACAAACTTAGCACCTTTCCTAACAGTATCGACCATCGATTGAGTGAGAATGCACTCGAACGTACACGGGACGGGACGGAAGCAAAAGAACACATTCCCGTTTACGTTGTGCTTGCTTGAGAGCTGCTTGCCTATCCCACGTGGGTAAGAGTGTATTTTCCCACCAGCGCTCTCGAGGCCGAGGTATTTTATGCATCTAAGGTGTCGGGAAACAACCGGCTAACAATTTGCAGCTGCTTTCTTCGCTTTTTCCCAGCCGGCACAGTTCACCTTGCTACGTATGACATGGTCGCGTAGATGACATCCCCTACCCGTTACCAAAATGGGAACGTGAATAAAGTCTTAAATTTTGCCTCGAATCAAAACGAGTGCCGTCAGTGGAATATTAATATACCATGATTACATGTAGCCCGTTCATGCCCTTTCTGTTCCATAACGATGTGAACGTGCAAAAAAGAACGCTTTTTTTTTTCAATGTGTCAAAAACAACGCCAAATCAACTTAATCAAAATCGTTTCAAAAAATCCAACGAGTCGCATGATTTATAAAGAAGCTTGTTTTTATTTCCACACAATTTTTAAATTCCAAGCTGATAAGAAAACCAGTTAAAAAAATAAAGATTATTATAATAATTTTAAATGTATTGAACGATTAGGAAATTTACTCATATCAGACTGTCAGTCAAACTAATCCATCTTGCGGCGTAAATCGGCACTAACTCATTCAATGACACTCTGCAGGGTATGAATCATTTGTTACAAAATCATTTAAAAAGAGCATTGAATTGATAGTACTTGCAACACTCACAGACAAATCAATTATATCATACCTCCGTTTTTTTACCTCTTTGATACATCACACCTGCAGTACATCGAACTGTGTAGCATAAAAGTCAATCAATAATCGGAGATCCATTTGAATTTATTTATTTTTCCTTTCTTTTTGCTCTTTTTGTTCGTCAACCAGCATCCCGAATCAGACAAAACCCCATCATTGGCAACGATACGTTTGAATGGATGAAAAATTATTACATCATGCAAAGCGGGGTGGTGCAAATAAAACATCACAACAAACTTTTCTATTTCCGTTTCCATTTTATTAAGCTCGTCTGTCGAATTGAATGCATCCCATAGCCACCTGCTACCACCTTCACCTTTGGACGTGCAGCACTAGCTTCAGGAAGCCTACGCCAGCTATTCACTCAATAATTCAGCGAACTGTTAATAAAATCAACTAGAGCAAATTTATAACACCGCACAGAGCAACAAACGGAACGTTTTCCCATTAATCCTAACCAGTAAGCCAGTGCAAACAGCTGTTATGGCCGATGCGCCCATTCGCCCGCGCGATGCTACCTCACCCAAACACTCCCTTGTCAGAGCCCCAAAAAAGCATTTGCATTTGGCGTGTGGCAGTCGCGCGAGCTGCCCTTTCAGCACTCAGCGCTCGCCAAGCGCACACGCTGTTGGGGCAATAATTCACGATCGAAATTCGCTCGCTCGACGTGGCGGACACTACGTGTCAGCTGTAAATTATTTTTGAATTTATTGCCCTATGCTTATTCTCGGCTTTGTAATTACGACAAGCATTCCAGGGCAAATTCTCGTTCTTATAGTTTGGCGCAAACAATCCTTTGCATGCATGAGTTTGTGTTCAAGTGTTGTATTAGAGATGTAGAAATAATTAACTCTAGTGACTGAGCATATCAAAATTGATCCTTATGTTGATATGTTTGTGTAGGCGCATAAATACAACATACATTTTTCAATACAATTAATATCTGCTGAAGTATTTACGCAAAACTGAAACTAGTGGCACAATTCAGGAAACTTTTATTAATCTTCAATGTTTTAGACGAAAGCATTGCTCACTAGTGAGCCGGGTTGGAAACTAAACAAATAATAATAATGATTCGCTACCGCCAGCTGACATACAACAAATAAAAATAGTGCAAGTAATTTACTTTGTGCAACAGTCAAATGTTGCAAACTATTCCTACACAATCACTTCGAAAGCGGACAAAAAAAACGTGTTAAAAATACAAACGAACTCTCTGCATATTTAGACAACATACAAAGATAACTAGTTTCTCCAGATTGTTGCCATGTAGCTGTTGCCTAACGCTTCCTGCCTACGATCCAGCGTGCTCCAGTGTATTTGTTATTCAACAGTAACACACACAAAAAAATAGAAGAACGATCCCAATGCAAACTTATTCCGAAAACTCCCCATCGGCCCAACACGACAAATAAAGTAACAGGAAAAACTGCCCCCCCCCCCCCCCCCCCCCCCAAATGCCCCTACGCCGCCCTTCGCCCGTACCCGACTGGTGTCCTGAAACTGAAAGGGTCTTTTACACCGTATACCGTAAGGCCTGCAAGTTGTTAACCCTTTTTGTGTGTGTATGTTTTTTTTTCTCGCTTTGTTGCTCGTTTTATTTTATTTTCTATTTCCACCGAAAAAGGACACGGGAATCACAACTGTCTGTGAATCGAAACTTTCCGGCAAAACGGGGTACGGGGTTCCACACGGAAACGAACCAAAAGGGCGCGGGCTCCACCCCAGCATCAGGCAACCCAAAACGGTTGCCACTCGTTTCGCATGGCTTCAGCACGGCACATGTGGCCACAGCTCGTATCACACGACGCCCCCAAACCCCAACACCCAACATGACTGCCAGGGGTCGATGCGGGTGATAGTGTCCGACCGGGGTGTAGGTCCCCCGAAAAACGGTACCCCGCATTGTGGAGAGGAAGAAAAAATATTTGCATTTAAAATGAAAACATTGTTTATGATAAATATTTTCATTTCACGGTCTACACCGGTTCTAGTGTGTACATGAAATTAAAATATATTGGATATTTGTTTTTAAAATGAACGATCGTTTCTCCGGTCTGGGCGGGTATGCGCCCGGCTAACCAATGCCGATGCCATCTAGTGCCGGGATCCCCACTGCTGGGAAAGGCTGGGCAACCATCGTAAATTGCCCAGTCCTGTTTTTGGGACCAGAAAAGTGGCCGACTTTAGTTTGGGGGTTAACTGAAGGTTCGCTAGAACACGGGCAACCCAGTGCCGGGATGATTTACGGCCACACAGTGATTTGGTGCTAGTTTTAACGTACTCCTCCACGAATCGAAGGGCAAAACGATCGAATGAAAGTGTTTATTTTCGCTGCGAATTATTCGAATTCACATTGTTGCGACGTGATTTCCAATCGCGGGCTCGCGCTTTACTTTGCCCAAATTCGATGCTTGCGAAATGAAATAGCCCGAGCAAAGCACAAACGATGCCAACCACGTTGACCTTGCTCATTGTCCGTCGTCACACCTTTGCAAACAAAGTACAGCGAACGTCCATCAGCGCTTACGTTTCCTTGTTCGGGGCCAATGGTACATTTACTAAATCCATGTAATAGCAGCGTCGAGATTCGGCACACGCTGACAGACACGCTAAATGACACCCGCTGGCCCCGGCGGACTGTCTCATCGCACCAATCGTGGTGCCCTTTTGTTCCCCCTGGAACGGGGAACTCTGTTTGCTTTACGATGCATGCATTTGAACGGAACGGTACGAAATGACGGGCGAACCATTTGAATCGATGGCGATAAATTGCCGTTGCCTGATTGTCTGGTTTCTTCTTTCCCAGAGACGACGGGGATGGCGTAGAACGGTGGGTTCAATATTTTGAGCATCGTTTACGTGTGCAAGAACTCTGGCCCCGCCGTTTGCACACCTTCGATAATGCACTCGAGAATGAGCCAGCCAGGTTCGACCGGTGACGCGCTTCGGCCGGAAGCGAAGGAGGTAAAAATGAGGTGAAATCAAATATCATTTCCACAATTGCAACTATTTTCTGCAAAGTAATGAAAGAGGCAGGCTGAAAATTGCAAGTAGCAGCGAGTAATAAATCATTTCATCCACATGATGCCATACCATCAGCGACTGGTACTGTGAGAGGGTGTGATGAATAGAGGGGAAAGAGAGGAAAGGGCACGTAGTGATATTATGCCCGTTCTCACCGTTGATGATGCCGGTGATGCTGACGACGATGGTGTGGGCGGAAAATGCAAATCCACACACCCACACACACACACACAAACACACCTATGCATATATGATTGCAAAATTGCACATCGTTCAACAGGAGTGAAGAAACGGGCGCACGGTTATTGTAATGGTGGTTGCGAGGGCGATTTTCCAGTGGCTTGCTTGTTAACCGAAATGAACGTACGAGATGCCGTTTGCTGCGTTTCGGGCCAAAGAACCCCTGACAGTGCACTTCAAACAGACAGACAAACACACACAGACGAGCACAAAGATATGTATGCCAAAATAAAGATTGCTGACGGCTGATGAAGGCTGTCCGCTGGATGGATGGGACAGTTTGTCTGCTTTGCCATTCTGTTGACTTTGCGCGATGTGTACCAACTTACCGACTTAGTGTGACTTTTTAGGGGAACCACCGACTACGACCACCGGTCGACCGTTCGCGCTCACTGGCAAGCTTTTCGAGCCGATTTAAATATCGAATGAGCTGCACTTACGCTGCTCGGTGCCATACCAGTATTTGTTTAATGCACAGTGCACTGATAGGATTTGGCTCGCCGAACGGTAAACAACTCATTATAAAATTAAATGATTTCATAACTTCCAATTACGTGTCCGATCCTCGCGGCTCTCCCCTCGTTGTGGTAGTGAACTGAAACGGTTTCGCCCCACTTTGATTGTATGCACATTTTATTGATTAGTCGGTGACTGTTTGTGTTACTCATAAAACGACGTCTGATCGTGTTTGGTAATTTATTTTAAATTGTCAATAAAAGAAAGAGGACAACTAGGGTATACAAATGATGCAACAGACCATTGTTTAAGTTGTGAAGATTATTTAATAAAAAAAGTAAATCATTTAATGTTGAAAACACATTGTATCCATAAATTGCCAAAAACCGTATTTAGATTCAAACGGACATTTTAAATATACATTTTAAAGGTAAAGTCGAAATTATACTAATAAATCTCTTCAACAGTACTATTTCATGATGGTCGTACCAAAAAAGATTTTAATTTCTATAGAAAAAAAGCAATTGTATGAACAACTTTACGAAAAAGTATTGTATTGAATTTATTAAATATTATACGTTTCTTGCAGCTTTTTCTAAACAAATATTTCAATAAAGACCAAACAACCTAAAAAGTATATTTAGTTTATGTTAACATCCCATTTTTAATGGTTGACATTGTGGATTGCTTCTATCTGTAACATACAAGTATGTCCGGATTATTGAAGGACTTTATTTCAACTCATTAAATCTGTTACCTACATTAGTTTTACTGTTTTTCCTTTGTATTAATACATACAAATGTTCAACCATCATTATACATTTTAAACGTATTTTAAGGAAGATTGAAGGCAAAATTAATAAAGCGCTAAAAGTAATACGGTTTATAAGCAACACGGTTTATAAGTCATCCAGCTATATGATTAAGGTAGGTCAAGAATAATTAGAGTAAGTAATTAGAGAAGTTGTATTTGAGAATTATATATTATTATATCCAAATAGAACACATTCGTTGAGGAAGCTTTATTCATATACGAGTGTCTCATAGCACCATTTACTATAATAACCAATAAATTTTGCACCCCATTCGCTATTTTCATTGTGCATGATTTCAAAACTAAAGAAAAATCAAAATGAAGATTACACTACTAGCATTGTATGGACATCACATTGATTTTTTTGTTAATATTAGGTGTCAAGGGCCTTGCAATGATTAACAGGATTGTTTAATTACTCACAACAGATATTTGCTGACTTGAAAACAGAACGAACACCAAACTGACAACCAAACATTATCTTGCATCGATAAATTCTCATTCTACAAAGTAATGCCCGCCTCACAACAGGTTTCCCGTGTATAGGCGAGAAAAAAATACACCATAAGCCATTTACCAAATGCCCCGACATGCAACTATCATTCAGCCAGTAAAACCTTTACGAACGTGTGTAGTGCCAAAATGCCATTCCAAGTAATTACACCAAAACGATTATATTTCAAAATTATCCCATCTATAGCAGCAGTTCAGCAGTTCAGCACCGTGTATCTAACATGCCGTTTGAAGGGCCGTTTGATTCTACCATATCGTGCCTTTACCTAGTCAGGGTAAATATTTAGCCTGACCTTAAGCGTCCCACCGCAGCATGCACCCTGCCTTTCGTCGCTGCTGTTACCGTCGCATTCACCACACCCCGTCTCAGGCATACCCGACACACGTCGCACAGTCACAGATGTAAATCTCTGCCGCCGAAAGCAGTTGAGCGCGCGCGTGTACAAGGTTCGCTTTAAGCTGTGCTCGAAACAAACGGTAACAAGAGCCGAATTAAAGTCGCACCTACAACCAACAGCGACAACAGCGATAAAGTGTAACCCCGTGTCTTTCTTCTCGCTTCCCGTTTCCGTAATCCCGCGCATTGCTGTCGCCGCTATTACAAAAATGTAGTACAAGTGAACGCACGCGCACCGGAAGTATACTTCACACATTTGTATACATTGGGTTCGCGTAGCGCTCAGTATGATTCCTTTCCCATGCTCCTAAGAGTGCCTAAACTCATCACCTTCCCCGTGTGTGCCTTTTCGCTCAGGATATTCCCCTGCGCACTCAACAGTCATTGAGTGTAATGGGGAAATGGGTTCCTACGATCTCATTTTCGCTCGCCCCTTCGGGAAACTCGTCTCCAGCACTCATTTTTAAGCCACTCTGACGTGTTACTCCCTTTTACGCTTTCCAAACAATTTCGTCATCACTTTTATGATGTTTTGTCTGGTAGCGATTCTCGCCCATCCGACCGGCCAACCTACCCAAACTAGACGCGCCGTGCGTCTATGTGAGCCGGCCTCGTTTCAGCTATAAATTTTCGCGTGTAAAAACTCGTCAATACAAACGTATCAGCTGTATTACATTCATATTTGTCCTTGTCTGTCTAAATCTTGAGAGTACCGTGTAAAAATGGTTGACGGTACGCTTTTTATACGAACAAAACCAGTAATGAATAATAATAAGTTTAAACCACTTTTACTTACTTGAAACCCATTATTTTACATATTTCATGCATAGAAAAACCACTATATCAGTTGATACATATACAAGTACAGAAACACACAAACCCTATTGAAAATTTAGCAATCGTTGCCAATAACACTCACAGCCTGTCCCCATAAAAGCCACAACATGTCAATTTTATGTTCAATCGACGAATTAACAAAGAACCGAATACATGATTGAAAAACCAAATCTGAACCAACAGCGAAATGTGATGGAACAGAGCTAGCAAACGAAAAAAAGCAACGCAACAAAAGAAAAATATTCTCCCAAACACACCCACCATTCCCGTTTTTACACACAAAATACAATAAAAAAAAACCTTTTATCATCATTTTCCACATGTCACACAGACTTGATAACAATAAACCTGAAATCCATATGAACGATTTCACGACCAGGCATTAGAATACAGCAACAATAAAAAACGGAAAAAACACATCCCATAAACGACCGAGCGACTACTAAAAGAGCAGCAGCCAAACGTAAGAAGTGGAAGAAAATAAAGACCGAAAATCTTTCACCATTCCAATCAGCGATAACTCTCTGCACAAAGCCACAAAACCATCGACCCTTGGCAAAATCAATCCGGCGACATCCGGCTGGCAGGATACAGCAACAAAAAGAAGCGACATTTTTGACAAGTCTGGTTGGTATTTGATATTTCCATCCTTTTACACAGTACCACAGCTTACACGAATTCATTTTTCAGAATTCTATATACCGAATATTTGATTTCAAAATACTATAATTCTTGCTAATATCAGCAATTCAGAACGATAGACATCTTTGCTCGTTTTGTGCATGTTCAATTCAACATCTCAAACCAACAAAACCTGTATCTTACGTACCATCCAGCCTGTATGTATTTGTACAAAAACAATTTTCACTTAATGTAAAGAAAACCTTTCAACATCGGGAACACATAGCGCAAGGCAACATACAGTACTGTCGTACGAACGTACTCATAAATAAATGTTTACCTCAATTACACCACCAGCACCATCATCACCACCAGCACCACCGCTGGCATCAGTCCATATGGTTACCAAACTCATCACAGCGTCGTATTGTCCCTCGGTGCGGTCCCCGTATGGGTAGTGCCGAATACTTTCTGTTTACTTAATTTCTCGTCCCGGAGGCATTTTTGTCATGAGCCGTGAGTACGTGAGCAAACTGTCGAACTGCTTCATTTTGGTGAAAGCAAACGATAATTACACTGCCGCTAAGCGATTATACCGAGCAAGCAGCGACCCCCCCGACAAGACGCTTTCCAACTACACTCCTTAAGCTCAAGAAACTTATCCCTGCAAGTGGGTGTGTGTTTAATTCTTACCTCTTTCGATGTGATCTGTATTTGACTGTTGCTTATGTACGCTCAGTCAGTGTGCGTTATTATCTTTCATTAATTTTCATGAAGTAAATGTGATAGAAAGTAACAAATATTCTCGTGGTTTGACTCTTTTGTTTTTATTAGTTTATTGAGTGAACATCTAAAACACCGCGAATACAATAGTCAGTATGCTTTAAACAAACTATTATATTATTATTATTATAGACACAAGAACAATTTTAAGTTTACCGATGGACTTGTATCTAGTGGTAGCTGACAGTTATTTCAGTGCAAATCCTCACATACTAATATTTAATTTAATCAATAACGTTTAATGTAGCATTGATTTAAACCAGTCCTTTGGATAAGCTTGCTATTTGTTGATCAGTAATAAAACTTTCGTCGTAATCAACTGAACTTAATCATAAACGGGTAATTACAGGCAAAGTAAGAAACTCAATACTTTCGCAACTAACCCGCAGATAATCCGGTATTACACATTTTAGCCCTTATGGCTTGTCCGGAAAATTTAACTTTTCACCAAGTTGCATTACCAAATGTACGTTCATCCACGATAGCAAGCATATGTAATAACTTCACCTGTGTGAATTCTCCCTTCCAAAGCGAAAACTTATCAAACATCAGCCAAAAGTTTGCATCGCTCGAGCCGATGTGTTGAGCGCTTCAGCTGGCACAGCCTAGCTTGCTTCGGCAAGATGCCTCTAATGTGAGTATGAAACCCTACATCCAACAGCTTGATGCCGATAAAACTGTTTTATAAAACTTCCATCCATATCTTCTAACTACATCTGGCCCTTTCCATTCGGCTGCTGCTGCTGCTGATTCGTGTAAAACCCTGCTTGCTAGTCGAGTTGCGAATCGTGTGCGGTTCTAGCAATGCATCCGTTGCAGTAGTCAGCATGAAGCAGTCCGAGAAGAAAAATAACACACAAGCACACACGCACAATCACACGTGGCTAACCGATTGTTTTCCCTTTATACTATAAGTCATTCGGTATAGCCTCCGTACCAAAGCGCGTCCGTACAAGCCTTTCAAGAACCCCCATTGCAAGCTACTGTTCCTTGCTAGATTTTTTTTTAAGTTCGTACGCTACAAAGATTCACGAGCAAACTTTTGAAACCTACTCCGTGTGGGATTTACTTTCCTATCGGGAAGCTGGATTTTACAACCACACTTTCTTAGCAGCTTGTGCTACGAAAAGTGCACCCTTTTTTCCTTGTTTCATTTCAATTCCGAGCTTTTACCTCTTTTATTTTTGTTCATACAACACCAACTGTACTCTACGCCCTGCTGGCCTAGTTATGTTCACTTTACCGAAGTTGAATATTTATGCTGATATGCCTGTTGATGTAACCCGCAAGATGGCAAGCAAGCAATGGTTGGTGCAACTTTTTTCCCAGGAAAAATATGAATTAAACATGTGCATCTGATTGCGTTACTGTTTCGTTTGCCATACGTGACCTCCAGCTGCTTCGATCTTAATCCCAACACAATTTTAGGTCCAAAACCATCCAGTGGAAATCATGAGTTCCAGGCTAAGGCACACAAATGTCTAGTACAATGCCTCTGTCAACCGGGAGAAAGACTTGCTGATGAACTTTAAAACCACTCGATGCTTTAAGTCTAGTATGTTTCACGTGCCTAGGGCCCCCTAATCGCCACACCACTGAAGTAGCTTGTTGCTGTGAATGCCCTGTAGCCGTTTCTGGAGTAGAAATTGTGCACAAAATCCTACCAGCCCTGTAGATGTTCTCATGACCGCTTTACATATTTTGCACAGAGTCAGGGTGCAAAAGGACAGATCTTGACACTAGCGCTTCTTCTAGATTCGACGTCAACAGCAAAAAAAATACACTCCTTGCCTGACTGCCCAGTTCCCTCCGAGATGCCCTTCGTTGTGATACACTCCAAGAGCAGTGGCAAGGATAAAAGGGGAATCATCACAGCCGATAAGGATTTGCTGGCCTTTCTTTTACTTGTTTCATCGCCTTCTGACACCTTCTACGAACCTTCTCACCATTCTCTTGTCCATCGCACGCTTACCAACAAATATGTCCTCACTTGCACAACGACGGTAAGGTTTCAACTGGTTCAACAAGCCAGAAAAAAACACTTCCCCATACATACATGCCTACCCTCTAATGGGTGGTTTGTCTTCCGAGCGAGAAATTACCCCTACGTTGATTGAATACTAAGAATCCAACCCAACATCCTACATCTTCGCAGACTGAATGACTTTTTGCAAAAAGGAACGAACGTTCAGAGGAACGAAACACAAGACGCACACTAATATGCATTGAAGTGTTCTTAGACTACCGGATGCTTCTAGAAAATGCACACGTGTAGCGTACATGTGCATGAAATTGGAAGTGATTCAGTGTTTTAGACCAGTGGTATTAACTTTTTTCCCTTCTGTCGTCTTTCGAAACAAATAAGAACATCCGGCTTACGGATCTCCCATAGGTACTGCTGGAAAGATAAGAGCCATATTCTCCTGGGAAGCTAGGGATTCTAAATGCCATACAGCGCAATAGCTATCATTGTTTGGATGTGATCGATCATCGAAATGGATGAAAACCTAACAGTCTAAAAAAATATTCCCTTCATACTATGCATTTATCGGGGGCACAGGCTATCGTGCAGATGGATGTAATTTGGAATATTAAAACAACCAAATCTTCACCTACAGCTCTCTTGAGAGAATTCATAGACAACGTCAATGGTGTTTTCGAAATGACGCATACGTCCTTTAGCTTATGCAGGCATCTTGGTTCAAAATGCACATGTAAGCCAATAATTTTATATTTTGGCAGCTTTTTCATGCAGAATTTGCCTGTAAATAGTTATAATTAGATAACTGTTTTTCAATTTCAAATATACTTCCGTACATATTAAAAAAAACAAACAACACACAAATATAAACAATAAAACGAAAAGAACTAAACTATGAACAACAATCTTGAAACAGAAACACAAAAGTCATCCAATTGCAAATATTTTTAATTCTTTAATTAATCCGTTACGCATTCGTGTCTATGTAAGCTTTCTTCTTCTTCATTGGCACAACAACCGTTTGTCGGTCAAGGCCTGCCTGTACCCACTAGTGAAGTGAGCTTGGCTTCCAGTGACTAATTGATTTCCCCCCATAGCAGGATAGTCAATCCTACGTATGGCGGCACGGTCTATTTGGGGATTGAACCCATGACGGGCATGTTGTTAAGTCGTACGAGTTGACGACTGTACTACGAGACCGGCTCGTAAGCTTTATAAGGCATATATATATAGCACTGCACACTTTACACTCCAGTAGCATTAATCATCTGTTGAATTGCTCATACCATGCAGCTCAATAATAATTCCAGCACATGAATAGAATTATAACTGTTATCGATTTAAAATCTTACCCTCTCTAGCCAAGCCTTTTTACCACACCTATGCGTTTCCATATAAATTTGCACAGTGTCAAACGGCCGTACACCCGTTGTCTATTTGTGAAGAAATTTACACTTGCTCTCCCAAAGGACCTGTCCTTACTTCTTTCACCAGGACAGGTCATACCCCGAAGGTACGTGCACTTTCCCAGTTCAACGGTTCAGTGAAGCCATGTTTTCGGAAAGGTGTTACTACCTTTCCGTGTTCGTACACAGCTTCACAGTTTGCAAGATCTGTTCTGCGTCCTTTTCTAAATTATAACACCTTCTTCCATCGCAGCCAAACGATCACGAATGGACAGTGTCCGCACCAGTAAGCTACTATAACGCGAGAAACTTACTGGACATCGTGCGTCAACCTGTGTGTTTGTGTGTGTGTTTGGGTGAGTTGTGAAGGTGTGGAAGTAGCTGGGGTTGCACCGAGACATTCTCCAGTGGTATGTTGAACAATGTCATTAAACATGCGACCCTTGCCCATTACCAAAGTTGTACTGAACAGTAGCACTCCGAAACGACAAATACCGGTTGGAGCATCGGCCCTCCTAACCTTCCAACGGAGTGTTCTGGTGTGACCGTAATCTTTACCCTCATTTCCACATCGAATTTCTCCCCAGAAGCCCATTTCTGCCGGTGGGAATAAGAATGCTCCGAGGTGCATAAATCGTTCGCTTTTTCGCTCGACTCGACCATACATTCCAAGCTAAACGTATGGCTCCACAAACCCCCGGCCCCAATCGAAACGCACGAAAGATGAGAGTTTGCAGAACATCATAGGTCGTGGATGCTGTCGGGTCCAAGCGATAGATCAACGGCCATGCCAAACGCCATCGAAGCGTGGACCGATATATACGGGGCAGCTAGCGGAAGCCAAAAGGCTGCTGCCCCATCACGGACAAACGACCGTCTTCTGATTGGTTTCATTTCCGGTCGAGCCTCTTGCGCTGGCGGTACCAGCAGCTCCGTGGCTATGAGATAAAGCAGACCAATCAGATACGGCACGGGCGTCATACAGCAATGCCGGGCGATGGAAGAAGGCTCCTCATAGATAGCGATAAAATCACGTACGTCCGGAATCGGTGCACATTTACGCTGCCAATTATAATTTAAGCGAGTGATTAAAGCCATACAACTTGTGACAGGGAACCTATGCGCCTTATCTCACCTTCCATCCTACCTCCGATGCGGTGCTCTTCCTTTTCTCTCCCCTCTGATTACACTCGACGACATAACGTGATAAAAATGATGCCGTATCCTTAGCCATCGCTCCTAGCCGTCTCAAAAGTTTGTCGTGAAATTGATAAACGGATGCTCGGGGGCTGCTTGCTTCTTGCCGTGGAGTATGCTCGCTGAAGTCGCCCAAAGTGGTACGTGCGAAAAACAAGGAAAATGGTAAACGATTTATTAAATACCCTCCATCAGATAAGCGCATACGACCGACCGACGACCTACCGCTCGGCGGATCCTAGCACGCGAAAGATGATTCTCACATTTCTGGCCCATTTGCACTCCATCCATTTCGTAACTCTATCCCCTAGCAGTGCCCGTGACAACGGACAGGTTGTTTCCCTTTTCCCCGCTATCTCTTGTCTTACTTTTCACAAATCATGAAGTACCACAGCACTCCGTGTTCTGGCCTGGGGCTGGTGGCTAGCTTCTTACCACATTCCAAACAACCGTACAACAGCGTGCCAGCATCCGATGAAGTAGAGCGATAATACGCCGTGATAATGCAAAATCGATACCGATTTAATTAGAAAACCTTGAGCGTCTCACCAGCTGAACACTACCCTCGTTCACACTCATTTCTACTGGGCAGAAGCATGTGGCTCCACGCACTAGCAGCGATGTTTGCACAGTGTCTTCGTTCTGCCACGTCACCATGTTGGCGTTACGCGTTTGTCCGACTTCTTGAGAAGTCCCCGTCCCGAGACCATCATGGTAAAATGGTGCCGTATGTTTTTCACGCACATTGTGTATTCCACTCGCCAATTCTTAACACGCACTCAATAATGCTAGCGCCACAACTGAGTGGAATAGTAATCGGGCGGCCATTCTTCAAAATCGACCGGTTCGCCGGCTCCACTGACCCACCGCCATCGATCGTGGAGCATATTGGATTTTGCTTACTTTTTTATCGCGTTATAATCGATTCTTAATAACGTTCTGTTTCGTGCATGATGAGCGATTGCCCTGGTGCAGATCGCATTTCGTTTCTGAGGCAGAAAATGGGTGCGGCGTGCGTGTGATTTATCAGACGTAGATAAGAATAAAGTGAGGTACGTTATCGAAACGTCATTAATAAAAGATCTTTTCTTTAATGTTACAAAGTAGTATAAACAGCGTTTCACTCTTTAAATAAATGTTTTAAAAACTACTCAATTCTCAAAAATGTTTAATCTACAGAGCGTTGCAGTAGTAAAACAGGAGAAGATCTGTCAGAGCTGTTTGTAATGTTAATGCGGTAACGTTCTCAAAATAATTAAACAATTAAATCTAAGCTCCCTAAACCTTTCTGACTCTACATGTAAGATTAAAACGGTTCATCAAGACAATAATTGTGTGAGGTAACCCAACCACCATCCTCCCAAAGCGCTGTTGAGCATCCTCTACCGAGATACACCTTGCGACTTTAGCCTGCTCCGAAAATAGCTGATCCATGATAGAAAAACCACAAAAAGGCAAAAAGCGGTAGAAGCGACCAACCGGCAAATGTCAGGCAAGCTTAATTGCACTCATAACGCCCATGGACCCAGCACCACATGACGGGATGAGCTGAGTCGCTTCACTTTTTAGATGAAGTAACCGTCCAAACATACCTACAGACACATTGAAACCAGCGTACGAAAAAAAAGGAAAATAACCTCTCCCGCAACACCGACAGAACGGATTCGCCCT
Source organism: Anopheles coluzzii (assembly GCF_943734685.1). NCBI lineage: Eukaryota > Metazoa > Arthropoda > Insecta > Diptera > Culicidae > Anopheles > Anopheles coluzzii. The sequence goes on from NC_064670.1 coordinate 83,428,419, forward strand.
TCGGGGACGTAATTCTTCCCTTCAAAACGGGCATGTTACATTTACAGCCCATGGACATTGGCCCGTTCGCCGAAAGGGATAACCCGTCGAGATGGTAGCCGCGGTTTGGGGCTCTCACTGCAGCTTGCAACTGTTTCACAGTGGCAAGTTGTGGTTTTCGCCATATCCTGGATTTCTCTAATAGGCCGGCGTATGAGTGCATGCGATAATTAAACTGTAATGAAGGCTTATGGTTTTACCGACACACTTTCCACTACTCACACATGCACTCACACTAGCCGAGCCAAGGCCGTCATTGTGGGGGGCGGTGAGTATGTGCTGATTTTAATTCACCATATGTTACAAGCTTATCATAGATTTGCCGGACGTACCGGATGGTACCAAGCGATTGCATATGCTCACTTACCTACAGAACTCGTAACGATCGCGTGAACGCCTCAGGTGGTAGATTTCGCTATAATTAGGATGTATTAAGGGCAATTATTAATACATTAACAGACCATGTTGGCGCGGAGATGGGCAGTAGCCCATCTCAGGGGACCTATTGCGGGTGTTCAGTAAGACACAATGAATTTCCTACATCGAATCGAAATAAAATATGGTAATCAGTTTGAAGTCATCCATCCTTCTCGCTATAAGCAAGATTGATTTTTACCAATAGCTGTGCTGTTGTTCTGTTTGTTCGCTCTAAAGTCGTACGGTTGACTAACGACCCTTTGTTTTCCAATGCTGCTAGGGCCCCGGCTTCTCATTGCTTCTTCCGCTTCCCTACACGCTGATCCAGCTTCGCACTCAGCCAGCTTTATCACAAGTGTTTGGATTAAATTGGCACAATCGAGACAACCGGTGAGCTGGTGGTATCTTCTTCAGAATGATTTCATTTCACTGCCTCTCCCACCGACCAAAAGAATCTTTGGAAAATAAACCCACCCTGGGTGACAGACGATAAGACTGACTGCTGTTTTGCATTTCGCAAGCGCACCAAACCCTGGGTAAGTAATACGTCTTTGAGTTGCGCCATTATATTCGTCTCAACAATATCGCCTCATCCGAAGCGAAGACTACGAGAAGCGAAATAAGTGGCACGCTGGTACTTTACTTTTGCGCTACAGCGGAACAGACAAAAACGGTAAATTTTCGCGTTTCTTCATTATTCCCATTATAACTCGAATGATTGTGCCTCTTCTGCAAAATGTGCACCATTCGCTTTCACGCGGGTGGCTTCAGGTTGGCGACTCCTTCATACTTCAACCTGCATGGTCGGAAAGCCGGGGGAAGCGAATGCTACTCAGGCGAATTATAAAAACTCCCACCATTGTCCCTTTCACTACCCCCATTCTTTATACGTCCCACTCTACAACGAATGGGTCGGGACAGTTTCGATGGTATGCACCGCGAGAGCATCTTATAAGTTCGTCCAAGCTTTTGAAAATTGAGGAAATTGCGAAAACTTTCCCACCTCCTTTGGTTCATTGTTCTCCCTCCCCCTCAGCCCCCCCGTTCCCCAAAGGGTCTCAATTCATCTCTTGCAAAGGGGCCGGATTTTGCACACAACCTCCACCAACAGCGCCATCATTGAAAACGCCAATGCCGTGACATCGCGGTGCACGGGCATGTCGCGATTTATGTTTTCCTGAGCCGAACACTGAACACTCGGGAAAAGCTTCATTCGACTCGTGGTGCCTTTTGTGCAATGATACCCGCGGGATGCCGCGAAGCCGAAATATAAAATTAAAAGTGCACCACTTCTTACACACCGAGCGCGCAGAATTATAAATTATATTTCATTTTGCTCCACTCCCGGCATTACCATTCGGTGGTTTGGGCGGCTGTTCGAGTGCTGCCGGAACTGTTTTGGTGCGCCGGGATTTACAGCGCGGCGCAAACAATCCACGAAACCCATGCAAAGCTTTCGCTGCTTCTGCCTTTTGGTTGAGATGATAAAAAGCGGACGAGCTTCTTAGGCGAGGTATTTAAGACGGGTTTTGCTTTTATCCGAAACAACTTCTATTCATAATCCATGCATGAAAGAGAGCTTCAGTAATTTCAGCCATCGTAACTTCTCCCTAGACGACAGTGGTGGTACAGTATCGGACATTAAGATAGGACCCTTTTTTTTCAATGCACCGTGCACTTGTTTTGCCACGTTACTCGTGTTTGTGTGTGTGTATGTGTGTATGTGTGTGTGTGTGAGTGTGTGTGTGTGTGTGTGTGTGTGTGTGTGTGTGTGTGTGTGTGTGTGTTTGTGTGTGTGTGTGTGTGTGTGCATGTGTGTGTGTGTAGTAGTAGAAAGTGAGTGTGCTTTTTAATGTGTATTTGCAAGTGCGCGGGTTTGTGTCTGAAAAACATAGCTTGCCATGATGTCATATTGCGTTGAAATTATTCTTATTATGTGTGTTATCATGTGAAACATTGTGCGTTTACACTTGGATAAAAACTAAAGTTTGCATCGACAGCAGCCCTTGTTCCTCGGACGAAAACGCAGGTGTGCTGTTTCATGAATGTGAATGCGACACCGGTGCGAAATGGACACACGCACAATAGCAATGAACTCGGCATTCTCTCACAGGTGTTTCTCCAGTGCACGCCATTGAAAGGCCTTCGTGCATCTCTGCGTTGCACGTTGTGTGCGAATGGTAAACTTTGTGCGTGCATTGAGCTGGCGCGCAGTTGTTCTTTTCAATGGGCGTTTTGTTTCATGAGCGCGGCAGTATTCTGTTCTCGATTTTGAAGGAAAGACGCTTACTCGCGTACTCGTTGATAGTTTTTATCCATGCGATGTTTTCGCTGCTCGACAACGATGTAATTCATCGCGTATAGAAGTAGAACGCAGGCAGAGCACGGGATCAGCCGTGTCCAAGTTTTTAACCAGCGCGTTCTTGACGGTCCAAGCAAGCAATGTTAGTAACAATGGGTCGAGGTAAACGTTGTACCGATTATCAGCGCCATATGTAAAAGCGAATGGCTGCTGCTGGCATTAAGCGCAAAAGGATCGAGTTTGTAATGGAACGATCGCGCACTTTTGTGGCAAACGCGCTTCGGACAACCGAAACGTGCTTAGACAACTGAAACGCGCTTGGACAACCGAAACGCGCAAGTCAACCGGTCGTCCTCAGAAGACCACGGCGAAAGAAGACCGTAACATTGTTAATATATCGAAAACACACTGATCGTGAGGGCGGTGGTCCTGCTTATCACACCAAAAACCTAACCCAAAACACAAAAAAGCTACTTACAAATCTATCCGAAACGACCTACTTGTGAAACAAACACACACATCAATACACATTCAAACATACATCCACACACACACACACATGCACACACACATACACACACACACATACACACACATACACACACACACACAAACACAAACACATACAAACCACACATAAACTTGGCCCAACGGGTGCACGGTGCGTTAAAAACCCAATGCCCTATCTTTCTGTCCGATACTGTACTGTTGTTCGAGCTCTGAATCGTTTTAAAATGTCAATACAAACCATCTTAGCTATTACAACATCAATTATTGGATAAGATTAGTGGGGTCAGGTATGAAACAGAACGCACATATTTTAAACTTCTCTGCTGTATTATTGTTATGATAGTGTTAAGATAAAAATCCCATTTATTCAAAAATGCAGAGTTAACCAGCGAGAACTGAGAGAACGCATAGTTGCCAACATTTTGTTTACGATACGTAGGATACCAACTTTTACCGTGTATAACGACCCCCTTTTAGGTCCAAAATGACCAAAATCCGATCAAGGGGGAATTTTACAAGGGTAGTAACTTTTCGATTGCACCTGAGATATTACATTCGATAACATATAAAGATAGTCTGGTGCTGGGGTATCCACAAAGCCAATACTGGAAAAAGTAACGAGTGTTGCCATAAAAATGCATAAGGAAAAACAAAGGTTTGGAAACTGAGGAAACAATTGATTTCACTTATTCTTTAAATTGTTGAATCAAATTCATAAAAAGTAACCACTGTAATGGAATCATTAGTTGACCGACTCGGCTGACTCTTTATTTTAGACTGCCCGATGATCCTCTTCACACTCAAATAAACCACAGCTTATCCTAGTATTTACACTAACATCCACTATCTTCTTCTTCTTCTTTGGCACAACAATCGTTGTCGGTCAAGGTCTACCTGTACCCACTAGTGAAGTGAGCTTGGCTTTCAGTGACTTCTTGTTACCATAGCAGGATAGTCAGTCTTACGTATGGCGACACGGTCTATTTTATTTGGGGCTTGAACCCATGACGGGCATGATACTAAGTCGTACGAGTTGACGACTATATTACGAGACCGGCTAGCAAACTGGTATAATTCTAACACTCTAATTATGAGCATCACAAGTATGAGGTCATATACTAAAGCTCAGCATAAGCTCATAAACTAAACTGATGGTCTTCCAATTAAGAAAATTAAGAAAAAAGTTCAGATATCTACTAAATTGGTAAAATGGACTGAGTTGGTTTTTTTTTAAATTGTAAAGTTATAAAAACACCTTTTTTTCAAGAATAATGAATAATTCATCAGGTGGGTTATTATACACGGGGGATCGTTACACAGTCTAAAATAGGGTACTACTTGTTCTGCCAGGACAGCCAGGACAGGCGATCATTTTTAACTAAACAAAAATAAAGTTTGGAACGTTCGTTTCTATGGAGAAGTTAATACGTAAAGCCAGTAAATATAAACCTAAACAAAGATTACACAGAAACGATCAAATATATTACATGTTATATATACATCACCGTTTGAAATGTGCGATTAGTATGACTTTACATGCTCCCAATAGGGGTCCAATTTTCATCCGAACTGTAACGTGGAACGTAGAATTTATCTTACGTTTATATTTATCTTAACCCTCACCTGATCAGTGGCGGATCTAACGGTAGGCGGACTAGGCGGTCGCCTGGGGCTCCGCCGATTTAGGGACCCCGTAGATCGCTATTCTATAGTATGTCGTATGGACAGAGTACTAGCGACCAGGGGCCCCGGAAGGATGGACGTTGGGTCCCGAGCCTAGTGAATCATTTTCAACCCCCCCCCCCCCCCCCCCCCCCCCGGCAGCAAATTTTTTAAAGCTTGTGATTGATGATCGCAGGGGCACTCCGACGGAATTTCAAGTTTACTGTTCAATCTCCCAACAGCAAGTTTAGTGCCGCTAACACCCCCCCCCCCCCACGCCATTTACCATTTACAGGGGGCCTCAATTCGTCTTACCGCCTAGGGCCCCCGATACCCTTAATCCGCCACTGCACCTGAATAACTGGACCTGAACCACAATAAGTGTTCACTACACAACCTAATACAAACCAACAATAATTCTGGTGTAATGTTCGGCATTTACCGTAGAATTATGGTAGAGTTTTTTAAAGATCTATGTTTGACCTTTTGAATGATTTAAATGGTTCAAGTGATTGTTAAGGTTTAATAGGGTAAAGTTAAAATATTTTACACGTTCAAATATCTTCAGATTGTTCAACAGATTGTTAAAAATATTTGTTTTTAAATCAATGGAGGCCATTTGATCGTAAGAATTCATTTTCCAAAGATGATCAGTGCTATTTTTTTAGAAATGTTCAATTATTTTTATACCAAATTATGAGCAATAATTCATACTAAATTAAATGTTGTGTTCCATCAGTAACTCGACATTGAATTGTAAGTCATGAAGTACAATATTAGTTTGAGATGACTGTCAAGATTAGACACCATATACGATTGTGAATATGATTGTAAATACGTGCGCATATACGAACTCAAATAAGTTCTAGAAAGGCCTTCGATTTGTCGATCGGTATATTCACTCCGCGAATATATAGTTGACCTAAAACTAATTACACCATTTAAGTTGTAAATTAAATTGAATAAATCGATACAACAAATACTTTAATAAACTTTGTACGATCCTGATTGGACTTTATATTTCACTTCATTTTTTACTTTCTTCATTCCCTCTTTTTGCTCTACAATGATTTGTACAGTAATACATTAATTGCATATATTCATGAAAGCATGTTTCTAGTAATGCGTTGATCAAGCAAAATCAAGCAAAGAATTAAATATTAATAACTTTACTTACTAATTATTATATGAATTGCTTTAAGTACAGATTAAAAGTATTCAAAGAAAATAATGAACGAACAAAACAATCTTAGCGCATCAAAAACAGAACGATGCAATTGTTTTTCAAATAGTTTTCAATTCAAAAATATTCCTAAAAGAAATTTTTGAATGCAAATTTCGCGAGAGTTGCACTCTATCTATCGCATGCATTCATTACGAAGCTGGACCACCGTTTTTTGTCGCTCAATTTTTCGTTTTCATTTTCCATCAAGTTGCATGCATATTCATTTCATTTTATATAGAAATAAGGAACAATAATCTTCCACCCGGCCGGAGCTACAAGAGCAAGGAAGACAAGGCTATATGGGCATTTTTGTGTACTGGAACACATCCGCCACGGTGGAAGGTATCCGACGGGGAGAAACCAAACGGGCCACCCATTCTCGCCTCACAATATGTACCAGCATAATCTTTTGTCCGTTGTCGACTGCTGCTGCTGCTACTGCTAGGTTGGAATTTAATAGAATATTTTCGATTTCGTCCCACGATAGCCATTCAAGGCTTTCACATTCAAAATACGAGCTATTGTCACCTTCCAACAATCGTGCAGGCGACGCGAGATTGCATTGTCAAAGCAAGCCATACCGTCGGTGCAGCACGATCCCAAAGCGAGGGTGAGCAAAATGAAAAGTCACTTAAAATGAATCCGAAGCCAATAGTCGTTTGAATGCGACAGGAAAATTGGACCGGTAATCTTTTTTCCTTCCCTTCGGCTTCTTCCATGCTTACTATAACAGTCCCAGCACCAAGAAACGGCCATTTTTTGCACTTTTGTGCATTTTTTCTGCTCCTCATTTTGCAAGTGCGGAAAAAGAGAAAGAAACACCATGCTTTGAAATCTAATATATTAATTAATTCTTTTCATTTGATCATACTTGAGCTGGTTCTAGCGCTTGATGCATTTTTTCTTCATTTTATTTCTCTTTTTCTTTTCGCCATACTTATGCTTCAGAATAGCAGACACTTCATTTAACGGGAGGATATTTTTTCGTTAGTTCGTTGTACGTTGCTTCCCTTAGTGCGTGTCAGTGACATCTTACATTACAAAGTAATTGACTTAATTACCAGCCCACTAAGAGTGGATACCATGGAAATGCTGCCACGTATCAAATGCTTTTTACTGCCAATCAGTTGACTTAAATTAAAATATCGTTTGACTTGTACATAATGAGACTAGCTAACGATATGATATTGACCATCATCACCACACTTGCCATTGGTTTTAGATGAAGCTGTTCTTTTTTCAATAATGTATGTTTATTAACTGTATGTTTTGGCAGACGAAGGTACGCAAAACCGTGAGTGGATTCGGACACTTCTGCAGTAATAGGTAAATAAACTGTAAGGTTAACACTCACCTTCTATTGTACGATTGTATTACTGTACGATCGGTATTTATACATAAGTTCCAAAAAGTTGACTGCATGGACTAAACCGTCGAATACCTTCTTGATGGGACATGAGTCCGGCATCCTCATGACATACCCCAACCATAGTATCCTGGCTGCTTTCGCCCGGATGCTTGGTTTTCAAGCTCGTGGTTCATCCTTCTCCTTCACACTCCATGCTCGAATACATCAACAAAGATGGTCCGGAAAATGTGACACTCAAACACACCTAGGGCGTTTGCATCCTCCGCTCGAATAGTTCACGATTCATGTCCATAGAGGACTACTGGGCGAATCAGTGTACGATATTTAATAATAGGAGTTGACCGGTTGATCTAATACAAAAGCTCTGATTCATTTTGCTTGAATTATCAATCCAATTCTTGCTGCGTCGCTGCTGTCGACATGCCGATGATGTCTAAGGCATCCGCGAAAGCAAGAAATTGCAAACACCAGTAGAAGATCGTGTCACGGATGTCGTTGTCTCGCCACACGCTTCGAATAACACCTTCCAGGGCGATGTTACGAGCACACAGAGCGATGTTGCAAATCCGTCATTTTTGCCTCAGACCCCTGTGAGATTTGAACGATACCGACATCAAGTTCGCTCTCACCTTGCACTGCACCCCGTTCAAGGTGGCCTCTAATAGCCGGATCAACTTCCCAGGAAAGTGGTACCTCTGCATGATGTTCCATATCTTATTCCGGCCTATGGTATCGTAGGCCGCTTGAAATCGAGGAATAAGTGGTGCGTAGGAATCTGGTGCTCTTGACACTTCTGGAGGACCTGCCGAAGAGTAAACATTTGGTCGCTGGTGGATTTGTCTCCATGTTGGTAGCTGCCAACGAAATTTGTAACAAGGGGCGCAAGTCAGCACAACACAGCAGGATATGAGACCCGATCTTATAGACAGCCTCCAGACTACTGCTGCCAGCAGACTTGTTGCTCTCAAAATGTTTGATGGCATTAGTAATATTGATATCAATATCTCGCGAATATGATAACGTACCGCGATCATTTCGATCTCTAGTTAAACACCATTCTTCTTCTTCTTGTGGCTCAACAACCGTTGTCGGTCAAGACCTGCCAGTACCACTTGTGGAGTTGACTGACTTTCAGTGACTTTTGGATTACCCCTCATAGCAGAATAGTCAGTCCTACGTATGGCGGCGGCACGGTTTAGTTGGGACTTGACCCCATGACGGGCATGTTGTTAAGTCGTACGAGTTGACGACTGTACCATGAGACCGGCAGTTAAACCATTACTTTGATATAAAATAGCTTAATCGTAAGAATCGTAAGTTGTTCTTTCACACTTCGGTGTAATTTTTACTAACTTTTAATAATTACCGGCGGTTGTGGCTTGTTGTGTTGCAAAATAAGAAGAGAATTTATACTATAAATACACTTATACTTATAAACTATGCCCGAGCCGAAAGCTTAAAGGTCAACAAAACAATCTTCGTGTTTCATTAAACACAATCACATGATGACAGGGCTTCCGAGCCTGTGTCTCAGCATATCTTCTTTTATTTTATAAAAAAACTGTAAATTTTCCCACGGTTATACAATTCGGGTATAAAAATAGTTTTTTTTTAATAAAAACAAACAAATCTTAGTAACTGGAGCGACTTCTTTTCAATTTGATCAATCAAAGACGTGGTACAAATGTAATAATCAATTCATTTCCCACTCCATCGATACGCTTAACACCCTAGCACTAAAATCTAACATCAGCAGAGCTCCAAAAGTCACGCTTCATTAGCATCATCATTTACATTTACAAACTAACAAGCTCGTTCTACCGCAAACAATCATAACCAGCCGACGAACCGGTAATGATTCGTTGACACCGACCAACCAACAGATAGCATGTAAAACATTGTCTCACGGCGTTTTTCTATGTTTTTGTTTTGTCGTTTTGTTTTCCTTATGCAAACTAATTTGTTGCTACCAACGAAACAACTGTGGTGGGAAAATTTCAGCCCACTGTGCAACAGGGGTTTTTCGCGTTCACTAAAGTGTTGTCCTGAGAAACTTAAAGCAAACAATCAACAAGTTCCGTTCTGGCGAAAAACTTACTCATTCGCACTGGTTGGTCACCGCCGCACCGCTGTCACTACCCGCCCATAGCTAACGCGCTGGGAATGTGTTAACCAGCGATAAATGAGTCACGAAACCGGTCGAAATTGGCTGACTGGCAAGTGTGACTGCGCCAGGTCCGGAAACGGGCAAAAATAAGCCACATGAAATATGAAACACCACACTGACACAATCAACCACACACACACAAATACAAACACCAGACCGATGATTCGCAGAGAAGGGCCCGCTTTTACGAATGGGAAATGCTATTATGCACACGAAATATTCATATTCCAGCGTCGGATCTGAATGAAACAGTCGGCATACATACAAACCCACCACGTGCGTTAGAACAGTGCCATACAGTTGAAGCTCAGAATTTGAGTAACCGAACAAAAAAAAACACACAGTCAGAGGTAGGGACAATGAACAAAATAAAACACAACCTAACCAACTCAACGGGGAAAAGTCCCAGGAAAAGCCTTGTTTTGCTTCGGTAAATGAAACGGATATTCGTGTCGCTTGCGAAATAATAAATCGATTTTAAAAGCCTTACATACGCTCGAATAAATACACACGTTCGCTACGCTCCCATTGCATCAAGTAAATTTTGAGAAGATTATCCTTTTATCATTCCAATAACATTCGCAGAAAATGACAACAAAAACCGGTCCCCCGGTTGGTGGTTTTGCAGTCTCGGTAAGATTAACTTTACCCGTACACCGTTTTGATCTGTTGTAGCACATCGTATCGCAGTCGTTACCGCAAGCGACACTGTCGTACTAAAATGTTATATACCATAAAGCAGTTAATGATGGGACCTTGCTACTAAAATGTAAGATTAACAGAGAATGAATTTGAAATGAACAAAACAAAGATAATTTTATCCAAAAGCATTCATATGAATTTTTAATCATTGATACAGCACATCATTTGTATAGCATAATAATTCAATCACTGTTTTCAATTCAGTTTTATATCATATGAATTAATCAGCTCAATACATTTAAATTCAAACGACTACATTGTAACTATGTAATATGTTTCACAAAATATGAATAATGTTCACAGCCGTCCACAAAATGTAACTTTAACTACATTCTCGAAGCTATTCATTTTCAATACATCATTAATTTGCATGTACAAAACAAAGCTATTCTACAAAACTAATTGTAACATTCAACACTATGAATGATTATGTCGCATAGTAATCAAAGTATTGCAAGTTCCCAATCTAATTCACTGATACGCTGACCCTGTTTGACACTATGTATATTTAGACCTCTCTCTATATATTTTCGTATAACCTACAAAAAGATCATATTTTGTAAAAGAAAAAAGTTTCTTGATGTTTATGTGGCATGTGTTTTAATGGCATTTGTATAACACCTTCACTACAATACTCTTTAGACTAGAGATCGGCAAACCTTTGAGATAAAGTGCCAATATATTAACGCTACAGTCTATAGTCGCTTGAAAGTAGAATGCACTATTCCTCAATGAGCATTTGCCGGGATGAAATTCAAAAATCATCTTTGTAATAATGCAATTCAAACAATAGGTTTCAATCTTTAGGGTTGAACTAAGAAAAATCCCAATTATGAGCTCCTTATCTCTTCTGGTTCTCAATAGAATCTCGAACAGAGCTTTCAAAGTAGAGACTTGTTAAAAAAAAACTCAAACTCAGGAAAATCTTGACTGTTTTTTAAACTTTGAACCTTAGAAATTTTTCATTCTTATAATTTTTGACTCTATGCCATTATAGAAGATTCGTCGAGTTGCGTCATCTCATACACATCATAGTAAATATATACTATCAATCTATAAAGATACATTCGGCGAAAGTTTGCGAACGCGAATTTTATTGAAGTTTTTTCACATTATTTTTTCTAATACGTAACCAGGCGGCTTCATATGTGCCTAGTGTAGCGGATTTCGTGTATTATACAAAACTATATTCTACGTGCTTTTGATAACCTTTCATTTTCATTGAGTAAGATACATAGTTTTCATTCATGTACTTATCTAATCTGTAAATTTCTATTCTAACCTAACTTTATTATTAAATACAATAAAGCAAATCAGAACCACATAACCTTTGGCCCTACACTAGGTTATAAACGTATGTAAGTCAAACAATTGTAAAATTATAGGTATCTTCGATCACAGGAAAACATTATGAATGGACATGCATCTCTTGACGACTTGGGAGAAGAAACTCCCAAAAGCCATCACAAATTAAATAGAAGGACAGAGGGGCGTATGCTAGAAAGAATATTTTGCCAGAAATGAATTACAACCATAAGGACATTTTGTTTAATGCGCTGTATTCCTCTGATTCGTTAATCAGTTGAATACTTACTTACTTACTTATCCGGCGCTACAACCGCTTTGCGGTCTTGGCCTGCCTCAGGAGTGTTCGAAACCGCTCACGGTCTCGCGCCTTCGTCTGCCAGTCCGTTATCCCGGCCTTAATGGCGGACGCCTCCACGCCATCTTGCCACCTCAATTTGGGCCTACCACGCCTCCTCTGTCCTTGTAGACGGCCTAAAAAGACTTTACGGGCTGGGTCGTCCGTTTCCATGCGTACAACATGGCCAGCCCACCGGAGCCTGGCGAGCTTAATACGCTGTACGACAGTGAGGTCGCCGTACATCTCGTATAGCTCGTCATTATAGCAGCTCCTCCATTGTCCTTTCACACATACGGGGCCAAGTATCCTTCTAAGCATCTTCCTCTCGAACGCGGCTAAGAGGGCTTCGTCAGATTTGGACAGTGTCCATGTCTCAGAGGCGTATGTGAGTACTGGTACTATATAGGTACTATATAGTCCCAGCTTCGTCCGTCGCGACAGGTTCTTTGAGGTGAACTGCTTTTTCAGGCTGTAGAATGACCGGTTGGCTGCCAGCATCCTTGCGCGCAACTCAACTTCCATACTGTTGTCGTTGCTGACCTTTGACCCAAGATAGGTGAATTCTGGGACGACTTCAAAAGTGCGTTCACCTATCTGTACATCACGCCTACGTAGATTCGGATTATTTATTGGTAGGTCCGCTGATGTTGCCACCATCAGTTTGGTCTTTGCCTCGTTTATCTGCAATCCGAGGTTCTCTGCCGCCTGCTCAATCCCTTGGTAGGCTTCTGCTACATAGGAGAGGCGCAGACCAATGATGTCTATATCATCAGCGTATGCCAGGATCTGGGTTGACTTATAGAAGATGGTTCCCGTAGTCTCCACCCTCGAGTCGCGGATGGCCCTCTCTAGCGCCAGGTTGAATAGGAGACAGGCAAGCCCGTCCCCCTGGCGCAGACCCTTGGTGGTAGCAAAAGGTCCTGAGAGTTTTCCATCCACCCTCACCTGGCATGTGACGTTGGTCATAGTCATTCTAACTAGCCTTATCAGTTTGGCCGGGATTCCAAATGAGCTCATAGCGTCGTACAGTTTTACCCTGGCTATGCTATCGTATGCGACTTTGAAGTCAATGAAGAGATGGTATGTGTCGTTTCTGTATTCAGCCATCTTCTCCAAGATCTGCCGCATGGTGAAGATCTGATCAGTGGTTGATTTTCCGTTTCGGAATCCTCTTTGATAGTTTCCTACTATCTCTTCGACGTGCGGGACAAGGCGATCCTGAAGGATCAGGGAGAATATTTTATAGGCGGTATTCAACACCGTAATACCCCTGTAGTTGTTGCAGTCCAACCTATCTCCCTTCTTGTATATGGGGTAGATGATGCCGAGATTCCAATCACAAGGCATCGATTCGCTATTCCACACCTCAGTAACAATTTGATGAATCTCGTTTTCTAGTCGTGCACCTTCATTCTTGACCAGTTCGGCTGCAATTCCGTCGGTTCCGGGTGCCTTGTTATTTTTCAGCCGACGGATAGCCTTTCGTGTTTCTTCTATGCTAGGTGGCAGTAGCATGACACTATCTGCTAGTGGCGCTTCTAGCTGTTCGCTAAACTGGTCATTGAGTAATTCATCAAAGTACTGAGCCCACCGCGAGAGGACCTCTGGCTGGTTACTGACCAGATCTCCATCCTTGTTGCGACAGCAGGTTACCTTAGGTACAACGTTGTTTCGGTGACCTGCTATCGCTTGGTAAAACTTTCGTGTCGGTCCGTACGCCTCTCTGGTTTGCCCGAGTTCCCGCATGTTTTGCTCTTCCAAAGCATGCTTCTTGGAGCGGTGAACTCGTTTCTCTTCGCGTCTAAGCCGTGAATATTCCTCTGCGCATGCCCGCGTTCTATGCCGTTGCTGCATTGCTCGGTATGCAGTATTCTTACGTTCGGTCACTTGTCTGCATTCATCGTCGAACCAGCCAGATTTGGTGTTGCCACGACGTGGTGGGAGTATATTTCTTGCACAGTTCATTATTTTTGTTTTTAGAGCGTTCCACCTCTCGCTCGTAGTTTCGTATCTGTCTTCTGGTAGTAGAGACTCTTCTAAAGCGGTTTTGAATTCCTGTTGGACAGCAATGTCCCTTAGAGAGTCCGTGTTGAGCCGAGGCTGCGTGTTTTCTCCGCCCCCATTGTCGCGGGGGCGGGCGATTCTACAACGTATCACTAAGCCAACCAAGTAGTGATCGGAATCGATATTGGCTCCTCGATAAGTTCTGACGTTTAACAGGCTCGACTGTCGTCGGCGGCTTATTAACACGTGGTCGATCTGGTTGAAGGATTCTCCACGCGGGTGCGCCCATGTGATCTTGTGGATTTTTTTGCGCGCAAATTTGGTACTTCCTACAACCAGATTGTTCGCTGCGGCGAACTGGACCAATCTACTACCATTATCATTACTGTGCTCATGCAGACTGTGACAGCCAGTGTATTGGCGGTACATTGGCTCCCTACCGACTTTTGCGTTGAAGTCCCCCAGGATGACTATGAGGTCATGCCTGGGACACGCATCAACAATTCTAGCGAGGCGGCCGTAAAAAAGGTCCTTCTCCTCTTCCTCTTTATCTTCGGTAGGGGCATGAACGTTTATGAGGCTTATGTTAAAGAATTTGCCTCGCATGCGCAGGGTGCACAGCCTATCGTTTATAGCCTTGAAATCCATGATTGCGGGTTTCAACCGGGGACCTACGGCGAAACCCGTTCCGAGCACGCGGTGGCGGTCGTAGCAGCTGTAGTATATAATTATGTGGTATAAAAGCCTTTAGCCACCCTATAGCGTTACTGCTGGTATAGGCGTTACAATACCATTCCGCTATAGTGGCAGCGCTGAAGGAACGGAAACGTAGATCACTCTCACTTGATACGCCGAACAGTAAAGACACGTTTAGGAGATTTTTCAAATTATTAATAGTTTAGTTAGGTTAATTTAGGGTTTAGTTAGGTTAAGCATCTAATGTTAAAATAAAATAACATAATTGGCGCTGTAGACAGTCCAGAGTGTTAAAACAGTGGAAGATATCGAGAATATTCTCGATATTCAAGTGGTTCCCGCATTTAGCGTCAGCAGCTGCAGGATTTCATCCGCTGTTCGATTTGAGGGCCCCCCGGCACGCATACCTGGAACCGGACCATCGGAATTTTTTTTTTCCATAGCACGTGAGTACATTTCATTTCTTTTATTAGTGAAAGTGTATTCCGCTGTTCCTTAACACTACATGATAGGTTTGGAATAACGATAGTGCTTTGTGTCCACATGTGTGTACGATTAGTTTTTTACTATCATCGTACGCTGCCTGTTGTGATACTACCAGATAGGTCAAACAGACTCTCAGAGAATATCCCGTTATTCTCAGTTGTATGCGCACGCATTAAGCGCGTTAGAATAGTGCCGTGTAGTGTGTTAGTGTTAGTGCATAAGCACATGGTACAACTCGCTACTGCTATCTAACAAATTACTGTAGTATTCGTTGGGACCAGATAGGGCCAACGAAAAAAAAAAAAAAAAAAAAAAAAGTGAACGTGTTTTTATTGGTTTCTCTCTTTTTAGTTTGATGCCAAATCAGAAATTCAACGCACTTAAAAAAACAAGGCACTTGCTTACACCACGTGTAGAGAACAATAGCAACAGCAGCAGTTCAGAGGAAGTGTCGAGTGACGAAAGTGCAGAGCTTTCTCACATACCTATTCACACGAGTATTCCTTGCCTGGAGAAGCTTATTTTAGCAGATCAAGGTACAAAAATGGAATCTGAACAAATGACGCAACTAACCTCACAAATAAGTGCAATTGCTGCTACGTTAGAAACTATGCGAACACAACAAACCAATCATCAACGCATGCTAGATTCATTAAGTGAAGTAAGGCCAAGCACGAGTTACAGTGCACCACACGAAAATGCACAGGCTGCATTTAACGTAGGAAATTTGTTTAAAATACCGGATCCTATTAAAGCGATTCCGACTTACGATGGCAACAAAAAACAGCTTTCTGCGTGGATCAGCACAGCAGAAAAAAACATTAGAAATATTGTTTCTGAACAGGAATACAATATTTTTGTAACTGCTGTCATTAATAAGGTAGAAGGTAAAGCTAGGGATATAATTTGTCTAGCCGGTAACCCTCAAAACTTTGAAGAAGTAAAACAAACATTAACAAGTGCCTTAGGCGATCGCAAAGAACTTACATACTATAAAAGTATTCTTTGGCAGACAAAAATGACAGAAAACATGTCAGTACACAAGTATTACAATTCCATAAAAGAAACTGTGCAGAACATTAAAACACAAGCGAAGCAAAAACAAAAGTACATCAATAATTGGGAAGCTATTAATGCTTTTATTGACGAAGATGGTTTAGCGGCATTTTTAGCAGGCTTAAAAGAACCGTACTTTGGTTATGCTCAAGCTGCATGTCCAGAAGACTTAGAAGCAGCATACGCATTCGTGTGTAAGTTCAGGTGTTCGGAAAGTACTGCCTCGAATGGCAATCAGTACTCAAAAACGTATCAATCGAAAGAGAAGTACTTGAAAAAACCTGACAGTAACAGAAGAGTGGAACAAAGACCATTCAATGAAGCTTCTACATTTAAAGGGAAATCCCCTTACCCACAACCCATGGAAGTGGATTCAACGAAAAGTAAATTGACTTTAAATAATAGAGAGTTTCATAACAATGAATTAACGGTACAAAACAAATCAGATTCGGAAGATGATTTAGAAAATCTTGATTTAAATTTTTGTTGGGTCAGCGAAGCCACCAACATAACTTAAATTACTTGCCATACTTAACAAGAAAAAATCTAGTTACAAAACAAGTTGTTCGATTATTAATCGACACAGGAGCTAACAAAAATGTTATTCGTCCTGGCATTTTGACGAATATGATTCCGACTGAAGAAACCGTCATAAACAATATTTCTGGAAAACACATTATAAATAAAAAAGGTATTGCTAACCTTGTTGGAAATTATGTTCCTGCTCAAACTTATTTTGAATTAAACTTTCATTCATTTTTTGATGGTATCATTGGATCCCAATTTCTAGCCAAAACAAAAGCAATTATTAATTACAAAACTGAAAAAATAGAATTTGGTAAATATAACATTGGTTACGAAAAATATTTCCCAACCACTAAACTTTATTCCCATTACGTAGAAGTAAAAAGTCTAAATGATGGTGATTGGTTAGTCCCCAAATTTCAAAAATTTGGAAAATCAACTATTATAGAACCCGGTCTCTATAATTCGAAAAATGGGAAAACAACAGTAAAAATTCTTTCTTCAAACAACGAAACTCCTGAATTTTCCAAAGTCCTTAATCTATCTGTTAATAATTTTGAAACTATCACACCAATTCCATTTCCATCAAATTCAAATATAACGGAAGAAACTTTGACCGATTTAATCAGAACTAATCATCTATCTAATTTTGAAAAAATAGCTTATTTAAAACAATCATAGCAAATCAAAACGTTCTTTTAAAACCTGGTGAAAAATTAACAGCCACCTCAGGAATAAAACATAAAATTCACACAACCGATAATTGCCCTGTTTACACCAAAAACTATCGGTACCCACACGTTTATAAACAAGATATTGAGTCTCAAATTAAAGAAATGCTCGATTCTGGTATCATTCAGCCATCAACAAGTCCTTACTCCTCACCCATTTGGGTAGTGCAAAAGAAAATGGATGCATCTGGGAAAAAGAAAATTAGAGTTGTTATAGATTATAGAAAACTGAATGAAAAGACAATTAACGATAAATTTCCCATGCCAGAAATCGAAGACATTCTCGACAGCTTGGGTAAATCCCAATACTTCACAATACTTGATTTAAAGTCTGGATTCCACCAGATTGAAATGCACCCCGATCATCGTGAAAAAACGGCATTCTCTACTAATTATGGCCATTTTGAATTCACTAGAATGCCATTTGGGCTAAAAAATGCACCGGCCACATTTCAACGAGCGATGAATAACATCCTATCGAATCTCATTGGTAGAGTTTGCTACGTTTACTTGGACGATATCGTCATCATCGGAAACAGTTTAGAATCACATTTGGAAAATGTTTCAACAGTTTTTGCAAGATTATCACAATTTAACCTTAAAATTCAATTAGACAAATGTGAATTTTTGAGAAGAGAAACCGAATTCCTTGGCCACATCATTTCCCCTGAAGGCATAAAACCTAATCCAGATAAAGTCAAAAAAATATTAGAATGGCCATTACCTACAAACGAAAAACAAATACGACAATTTCTTGGATTGTCCGGGTATTATCGCCGCTTCATTAAAGACTATTCTAAAATATCAAAACCTCTTACTAAATATTTAAAAAAGGATCAGATTATAAATACCACGGACCCAGAATACATAGAATCATTCAGCAGATTGAAAAAAACAATAGCCTCTGATCAGATACTTGCGTATCCTGATTTCTCTTTACCCTTTATACTCACTACTGACGCAAGTAATTTTGCCGTAGGTGCAGTACTCTCCCAGATCCAAAACAAACTCGAAAGGCCAATCGCGTTCGCTAGTCGAACACTGAATAGAGCAGAGAGTGATTATTCTACCATCGAGAAAGAGGCTCTAGCAATCATTTGGGCGATTCGAAAATACAAACCTTATCTTTTTGGAAACCAATTTAAATTATACACTGATCACAAACCGTTAACCTTCATCAAAACATGTATGAAAAATAATAGAATTCTAAATTGGAGGTTAGAGTTAGAGAATTATCAATATTCTGTAGTGTATAAACAAGGGAAAGCTAATGTAGTTGCAGATGCTCTAAGCAGAAAAACCGAACTTCCCAGTGAGAATAACGCACAAAACATAAATATTACAGAAACAGTTCATTCAGCAGATACGTCAGACCATTTTTTTATTAAATCAAGTGAAAGGCCCGTGAATTATTACCACAATCAAATAATATTCGAGCAATGCAATCAAGATCAGGATTTAATAGAAACTCCTTTCCCACATTATAGAAGAACTATTATAAAAAGAAGAGAATACGATGGAAATATGATAACAAACATTCTGCAAAAGTACCATAATGGAAAACAAACGGCAATATTAGCTCCAAAATGTCTCA
Organism: Anopheles coluzzii; assembly: GCF_943734685.1. NCBI lineage: Eukaryota > Metazoa > Arthropoda > Insecta > Diptera > Culicidae > Anopheles > Anopheles coluzzii. The sequence continues at coordinate 83,447,549 of NC_064670.1, forward strand.
TACCATTAATACAATATTCGTTCAAGAATCATTTTAGCTGCTGCGGTTATATGATTATGACACACTCACAAGTCAAAGATGTGGCGTCAATCGAAGAACAGAACCAGCTCATATCAAAAGAACACGAAAGGGCTCACCGGGGCATAAACGAAGTCGAAAGCCAAATGAAGAGATCGTTTTTCTTCCCCAAAATGCATGAGCAAATCAAATCAGCAGTCAACACGTGCATCGTATGCAATGAACACAAATATGAGCGGAAGCCTTATAATATCAAGATCTCGCCGAGACCGATCACCGAAAAGCCAATGGAACGCGTTCACATGGATATTTTTTCCATTAACTCGAAAAGTTTTCTTTCAATAGTAGATGCATTTTCGAAATTCGCACAAATGATTCCAATCGAAACTAAAAACTTGATAGACGTAAAAAGTGCACTAGCAAAATACTTCGGTAGTTTTGGAACTCCAATGCAAATAGTCACTGATCATGAAACGACGTTCAGATCAATACAACTAAAAAAATTTCTTGAGCAGTTTAGGCGTTTCACTAACATACGCATCATCATCAGAAAGCAACGGCCAGGTTGAAAAAACGCATTCGACAATAATAGAAATCTACAACACAAACAAGCACAAGTTTTTAGACATGAATACGATAGATATCATCGCCATTTCGATTTCATTGTACAACGCGACTGTTCATACAGCAACAGGCTACACCCCAAACGAAATATTGTTCAACCAATTGAATCACACAAATCCCATTGTAATACAAGAACAAGCAGAAAAGCTATTTACACATGTGAAAACAAAAATAGAAGAAGCAAGACTAAAGCAAACGAAAGGAAACAATAGAAAAGAAGAACCACCTATGATTCAAGAAGGTCAACGCGTTTATGTAAAACCGAATATTAGAAAAAAATTAGATCCAAGAGCAAAACTAACTACTGCACAAAACGTTAAAGGCAGAACTTTTGAAAACTCAAATCACGTAAAGAGACATAAAAATAAGATCAATAGAACTAAAGCAACTTAGAAATTCGTCCGAGGACGTCCGTCTTACGCCCCCTGGAGGAATTATGTGGTATAAAAGCCTTTAGCCACCCTATAGCGTTACTGCTGGTATAGGCGTTACAATACCATTCCGCTATAGTGGCAGCGCTGAAGGAACGGAAACGTAGATCACTCTCACTTGATACGCCGAACAGTAAAGACACGTTTAGGAGATTTTTCAAATTATTAATAGTTTAGTTAGGTTAATTTAGGGTTTAGTTAGGTTAAGCATCTAATGTTAAAATAAAATAACATAATTATATGTCGTAGCAATACTTACCACGCCTGTTATGCACACCGTTCCCTAGCCACCGAATCTCTTGTAAAGCTACGAGGTCCATGCTCAGTGTGGCTAGGGCATCATCAAGTTTTTTCAAGGCTCCGGCTTCGCTTAGAGTGCGTACGTTCCATGAGCCCATTTTCAGAGTAGTCCGGGGGCATTGCGTATGGTCGGTATCGGGATGTCCGTTTCGAAAATTTCTGTGGCTTTCCGTAGTCGTTGGTTCATGGGACTGGGTGACTGGCCCCGCGCCCACGTGACCGTTTTGTTTAGCGTCGGGTTGCCCCCCCGACGTTCAGGCACCCAGTTTCCCGGGATACCCACCCCCTCCTGGTTCGCCATGTGCCACCATCCGCCCAAGGGGTTGGGTCAAGCCTGTGTACCCAAGCTTGGATATGTGGTGACACATGTTACCACTCTGCACGACGAGGACGTGTCGGAATAGGAGTTGGATGGGAGAGCCTGTATTATCCCTCAATGGGGCTTCGGATCCCATCCCATTACAGATATTCAATCAGTTGAATATCAGTGGCTAAACTTACTAAAACATAAAAAGAGTTTCGGCCTCAGCACCATTTTTCGATCGAAAAAATTCGATAGGCGCTCACGTAAAACTGACAGTATAACTATCGGCCTCAGCACAATTTTTCGATCGAAAAAATTCGATAGGCGCTCACGTAAAACTGACAGTATAACTATTTCTTTTATACCCCTACATGAAGTTGGCCTCCCAGGTAAACATTTTTTAAAATAATTAATAAATAATTTTTTATCACCCAAAATATTGAAAAAGAACCAAAACATTTACCAACTTGCTTTAACGTAACGTTTTTCAAAAACATCCACCTTGATTTATGGCATTTTTTTGATATTCGATAATTTCCGCAGCTCAATGCGTCGCGGATTTTGCCCCATACAAAGCGGAACGATCGAATTTTTGTAGCATAGTTCATTTTGCTCGTGAGTGTCATGGTATACCAGTTTTCAAAAAGACCAGTAAAATGAACACCTTGGCGGCGAAATGAGTGTCAAATGACACCAAAATGACAGCCGGATCTATCGAATTTTTTCGATCGAAAAATTGTGCTGAGGCCGTAAGTACTGAACTCGATGGGAATCGACTTCATGCAGGAGTATGAAAGAAATAGTTATACTGTCAGTTTTACGTGAGCGCCTATCGAATTTTTTCGATCGAAAAATGGTGCTGAGGCCGTTAGTGTAGGCAAACCATTTTTTTAAATATTTAATAATAATTTTTTATCACCTAAAATATTGAAAAAGAACCAGAACAATTACCAACTTGCTTTTACATAACGTTTTTCAAAACCATTAACCTTGATTTATGGCATTTTCCTGATATTCGAAAATTTCCGCAGCTCAATGAGTTGCGGATTTTTCGCCATACAAAGCGGAACAATCGAATTTTTGTAGCATAGTTCATTTTGCTCGTGAGTGTCATGGTATACCAGTTTTCAAAAAGACCAGTAAAATGAACACCTTGGCGGCGAAATGAGTGTCAAATGACACCGAAATGACAGCCGGAGGACAGCTATTTTATATAGAGCTACCTGGTGGTAGAGATGCGAGCTACATATTAAATGTAATGTACTATCATAATACTTGATTGTACTTGAATTTTTTCGATCGAAAAATTGTGCTGAGGCCGTTTAACTTTCCAGATGATGCAAAAACTTTGTATGTAGCTATCGTTGGACAAAGTGCTGCTAATTCTAATTTGTTCGGATAGTTGCAAACCCAAGAACATCAGTATTTTAGTTTTATTACCCGCTCTGAAAGCAGTAAAGAACTTGAAAAAAAAGGATGAATATTGTGTGATATCAATGCCTAATAAAATGTGAATTTCCTATTTTTTTTAAACAACAGATTTATAATTTTAGTCTTGAAGGACAAACAACGTGTCCTGCGTTTCTTTACTCTAGCTAATTATTTTTATGGTTATATTCATGCCTTTAGAGATGAGAACTAGACGTCAAGAGCTTGTAATAGCATCCACCAAGTTGTGTATGTATATTTTTAATATTTGTACTTTTTGCGAGTATTAGTGGTAAAAATTAGCTACGGTGGTCCTATACAAAGCAGAAAATATTGTCTTATTCAAAAATTTTAGATTTTGTTCATACACTACGGAACATGATTGTATATTGTTATTTGGTTTCTATCATAAGAAACAACGAATAAAAGAAAAAAAAACATACAAAATTAATAAAACTGTTGAAAATTTCCTTAAAACGCTATTTTATATAGAGCTACCTGGTGGTAGAGATGCGAGCTACATATTAAATGTAATGTACTATCATAATACTTGATTGTACGCTATGAAAACTAACAATTTCTACCAAAATAATCTTATCCCGAAATCTGTTCTAAACTGCACATTGTGTATTCTATTTATTTTTCAATTTTTTTCACTAAAATTAATACATTATGTAATTATGGTTAATGAAATCAAGTGATACGATATAGTGGCATTTCTACAATAATAATATCATCCAAGCCAGGATGATAATTCTTATTTTTGAAACTAATCCGAAAGATTCATCGGTTCAGGAACAATTACCAGCCAAAACAACAAAGCAAACGCAATTTCATTTCTTTATTCCCCCTGTAGCATGCATAACTTATTATAGTATACACTATCAAATGTAGACATTACACCGCACAATTATTGAACTCATTTACGTAATGCTCTTGTCAAAAACAGCAAAAAACTAACAAAGTGAAAGCAATAGCTTTCAATCCAATCAAACACACAAATCGGAATCAAATGTAAGAAGCTCACTATCTCCGATAATCATAAATAAAAACACCTTCTTATTTCAAGAGTTTACATATGTCCCCCTACACCAAGGTAACGCATCTAAACTCCAACGTTTCCAGTAAGGGAACCCCTTCAGGATTTCTACGATCCGTAATAACACATAATTAACGCTCAAATTCATTCGTCGTAGTAATTGCCAATTACATCAACGGATTCAGAGCGAAACACTTCTTCTTCGGTTGATAATCTGTCCACGACGAGTCTGCGACTCGATTTCCTGCATCTCGCGACACCTTATCAGTCGATGCTTCTCTTCGATGGTTAATGGCGATTTATCTCTTCAAGGTGCGAGAGGAGCCAATGCAACAACTCGTACCCTTACCCACCACTCTTGCCGCATGTAAAGCCGCAAGAAACACTAACAGTTCAACAGTACGAATATGTGCCTTTGCTGAACTCGAAGCCGCTCCCAGTGTCGCCGAACACTCCAATTGCGGCTCACCCGCCGTCGCGGTTCTGAGGCAAGGCTAGCGAGTAGCATTCTGTTCCCTCCAGATTTACTCTGATATGGTCGTGATAAATATTTCGTATTTTATTAGTCGATTAAATCGCCTTTTCTATGTTTATTAGTTGCTGGAACGTTTTCTCAGACTTTTGCATAACGAAAGTAATACAGGTGTCCCCCGAGATACGACTGTATTTGGGACCGAAAAAATGTCCCAAAGGAGGGCGTAAGTCGAAATAGTCGTAAGTCGAATATATGTGATAATAAAGTTTATATCCGAAATTGAAGAGTCGGAATCGATGAAATCGTGTATTTTATTTATAATAATCTACGATAATGTATCAATTTTCCTCCAAAAGCCGTTTACACGATATAGATATTCAAGACCGGGGAGTTGTGGAATCTTTGGTAATGTGTATGTAACGGTTATCAGCACAGAAATTCAAAAAATACATTAATTTCTTGTCAATGACAACTTTAAACTGTCAAAATCAAAATCGTCGTATCTGTGAATCGTCGTAACTCGAGGGGGTCGTAACTCGGGGGACGCCCGTACAAACACTTCTTCTTCTTCTTTGGCTTTAAACCGTTGTCGGTCAAGGCCTGCCTGTACCCACTAGTGAAGTGAGCTTGGCTTTCTTTGACTTATTGTTACCAAAGCAGGATAGTCAATCCTACGTATGGGAGCACGGTCTATTCGGGGCTTGAAACCATGACGGGCATATTGTTACAAACACTCCTTGGCTTTTAATTTTTTGACATTTTTAAGGGAAAATACGTACAAAGCTTTTTCAATGAATGTTGATTCTTTACGTGTTACAAATGTTGCATGTAGATTTTCCAATATCCGGGTCTAATTTGTTTGTTCATTTATTTGAATAGGTGCGTAAATGAATAAATGAAACAACGATAACGGTGATAAACCATTTGTTTTGTCTTTGTCTTGAGTTTTTCACACAACCTGTCATGAAAAAAATGTACGGATCTTATCAGATTATGATATGGACACATTAAAAACATATAAATTACTTACTTACTTACTTACTTACTTTTTTATCCGGCGCTACAACCGCTTTGCGGTCTTGGTCTGCTCCGGGAATCTCCGAAACGACTCACGGTCTCACGCCTTCGTCTGCCAACCCGTTATTCCGGTTATTTTTTAGAAATTACTAAGTGATTATCAAATCACTCCAGCTGTTTTTGATAAAATTTTAGTATAGGGAGTAAGACTCTGCAATGATACATTATTTCGACGGACAGCCAAACATATTTGAAGGTTTAATATTCAAATCAGTAATTGGAAAATAAAAAGTATGGAGTAACTATTATTTTCTGGAAAAGGAGTACAAGACAACAAGCGCCATACGAAACAAATAGGACCATTGGCATATACTTTATATAATCGTTGCACAAATCTGAACAGTTAGTAAGTTGTTCTATAATTGTTAAATAACAGCTATGCAGTAAATTTAATATTTCGTTTTTATGTATTATTACGCATAACCTTTTTCTATCTCTATTACTCATTTTTGAATACTAAATCAGAAAATGTTTTGCAAACCAAATGATGTACTTATACGGAGCTTATATCAAAGCCACATAACTTCCGTACCAGTACAAAAACTGTTCCGCGCGTGATCGTACATCTTTTCATCGTTAGCATAATTCAATTACCCATAGCAGAAAAGTTGCCCATCTTTCGTCGTCTAAAATGCGTTTAAGTGCAGTTCATGCCATATCGGTATGTATGTGGTGTATGTGTATGGTTGCGTATGGGTATGTTGATGAAAGTACCAAGGATCAGTGTTGATGCAAATGATATTATTCTTTTGATAATCATAACAAAAGTTCTTACCACCGCTCGTTGATGCTGAGGGTAAAGATGCAACCAGATTTTGTAACCCTCATTGCTTGTTCCAACAAAAACCTTTCACTCACCCTTACTAGCGCTTTGGAGCGATGTAACGCATTCTGCTATGGATATTGGCCTCGGTAGTAGTGTAATGCATCCTGCAACTTGTTTCACTTGCTGACTTAGCGCTTCTCGTCAGCTGGGGTTATGCTTGGTTATGCCGGAAGTCATACTCGCCTTTCATCTGTGCACAGTGTATCGTGCACCGCAGCGTGTACGAACTACAAGGAAGACCAATTTGGCTCCGTACGATAGAGCTGTGTAAGACCCCCCGTGGCTAATGGTGTAACAATGTCGATGCAATATCTCCACTTTCCCAAAAACCGGGAAATCAGCCACGAACCGACAGGATGGTAATTCTGAACCCGTCAGCAATACTTTTGCATCCCATGCTGTTCCCGGATGATCGTCTGACATACCCGGCTGCATCCCTCGCCCTATGTCTTTTCTGTTCCAGCGTCCCAAAGAGATGTGAAACTATGCCCGGGGTTTTTCGAAACCTCTGCCGTTCTTGTACCCTTGCATATTTGCATGCTCACGAATAAAGGCTTCGCTTTTTGTGCGCTTATCAAGGGAAGAATCAACAGAAAACTTTTCTTGTAAAAGTTTTAATATAACCACACCGTATCAAGGGGCTTTAATCTTTGCAATGATGAAAGAATGGCCTGATGCGTTTAACAGATTTATGTAACCAAGCAACGTTTGTATCGTATTTTATTATTACTTATGATGTTTTAGTGAACCAAGTTTTGACAGGAAAATAGTTTCTCATCCAGCATAACTTGTTTCAAAATGCGTTGGGTACAAAATGCTCTTCTTTCTAGGGATTTCAGAGTTTCTATAATTTGTTTTCCTTCGTTTCTTTATTTCGAAAATGTCTTGCTAGACTTATTGTACTTTATTTGATTAGAGGTTTCCAGCCTCATGGGAATCGACCTTATCCAGTCTTGTAAGAGATGACGTATGTAGCGAAATTATCACCGTGGCATCGTATGTGTCATTATTCTACTATGTGATGTAAAGTAATACGCTGACATGCCAGCCTATACAGGCTTTCGAGACTTGCGAGCCGGATAATCAGATGCTACTGCGGGGGCATGGTTCATTCTAGGCTTGAACCCATGGCGGGCATGTTTCTGTTATGTTATATTGTTTCCACAAATATTATATTACATTTATATTACATTCTACCTTTATCTTCTCTCTCTTTCACTCGTTCTCTCTCTTTCTCTCTCTCTCTCTTTCTTTCTATCTCTATCGCTCACACTTTTTATTACTTTCTTTCTCTTTCTCTCTCTCTTATTATCTTCTTGGTTTTCTTTGCTTCATTTTCTTTTTTATCATGTTTTCTTTGTTTCGTTTTCATTTTCTTCTCCTTTTTAGCTGGTTCAGATGAACCCCAAGATAAATTGTGCTTTATTCATACAAATTAGGCAATATGCGATATATAAGTTTGGCTTTTCATAGTGTAAATTTTGTTGATTTGATTAATCAATTGTCATTTATTCATTTCCTGTAAATAAAAAATTAAAACCATAAAATTTATTATTTTTGTTTAGAATCCTTCAAACAAAATTACACATGCATTAGGAATATTTAATTTGGAATTCAATATGCGCTGTTATGTGTAACATCATTAATCATTAAAGATGGCAATTTTAGTAGTCCATTACATTACATAAGTGAGTAAGTAAGTAACTAAGCAACTAAGTAAATAGGCCCAATTCAAATTAGAACATCTTTCTTTAAACTGCATTCAAGTGGCTTATCTTATTGCGTATTTTTCCACATTCTGAATTGATTAAATTATCATCTGGTATCCTTCAGCTTCAGTTTCAATATGTTATTTAACTATCAAGACATGTATAGATCAAACATTGTACATTCTTTGAAATATGATTGCATCGTTAGTCATTTTCCGCTGCCACTCATCAACACTCACACATACTGTCGCCGAACATACTTAGCATGAGAACATGAAGAATATATGCTCGTTCGTTGGTTGTCAATAGCTTGTACCACACACGCTACCTCCACCAGGACCATTACAAGACGACCAAACAATTCTAAACCAAAACAGCCTGGCCGCTTGATGAGGAAAGTTTAATTCGAGTAATAAAATTACCATTCCACCAACGACAACCATCACGAGGGCATGGAAACAGTACACGCTTCTTTACCCGCACGGTTTCCCGTCCCCACAAACACTCATTTGCCAGTGGCTTTTTGTTGCTCCCCAATTACGGAGGGTAGACCAAACTGCCAAAGTGTAAAGTGGAATCTCAAGAACATACCGGCACCACGACAGCCACGCAAGAAGTGTGAGCAGCACGTTTCGCATATAGTGGAAAAGTTTGAATCGTGCATACTATAATGAATGCTTTTCACTTTCTTCGAGTGTTTCGTCAGTGAGAAGAGTGAAAAAACCGGTATAAAAAATCCTTGCGCCACCGCATACCTCGCATGCATGCGTCCCTTGTCGATACCGTTACGCCTAACCTTACTACTAACCTAGAATTACGAAAAGACGAGGACCATTTAATAGCAACAGTGCACCCCATAAATTCTGTGCGGAGCATTTTGTTTCATTTTCATTACATCCTGCCACTATCCTGTCGAAGGACGAACGTTACACTGGTGGAATTTACTGCTGATGACAGTGTAATGCATAAAAACACACAATTCCACATACTAACAAGACCAAAGAGCAAAAAAACGAACTCGTTGTTCCAGTACAAGTACGTGCTAAGAATCGCCTTAGTCGTTCATCTCCAAAGTTCACCACCACGGGCTTTCTTTTTTTATGTGTTGCTTTCTCGTTTGCGTCCGCGCGCTTTTGCACTTGCACGTAGATCATGTCGATGCTGGGGCTGGATCTACAAAATTGTTGCGCGATGCCATCATCCGGCACGTACTAATTAGCTTCCGGTCTTTCAGCCCATGGCCCGATCCCGTTCATGCTACCGTTCTTTTTTTATCGGCAATCATTGGTCCGTAATGTCAAACAAATAGCGCAAAAGACCCGCGAGTTTCACTGGTTTCGTTGGTCGACCCACCGAAGCGCTACGTGGCACAACGTGCAACCACATTCATCTAACGACGAGGTCCTGCAACGAAAGCCACCGGCGAAGGAAGGGGAGAGAAAATCCTTACTTTACTGCTCTGCCGTTACGACACCGTTTCGGGTCGGGATGGATATCACGTAACGAGATGCTCTGAAGCTAATTTAAGTGGCATTTAAGCAACAATGTCTCCATAGGGTGCAGCCTGCGATCGAGTTGAAATAAATCAATGTGCACAGAGAAGAGTGAGTGAAGGAGTGACCTAAAACCGCTTCAAATTGATGATTAAATTAGACTTGCACTTGACGTCTGGGCAGTCGCTCGAGAATCAAGTTTCTTGTGTTTGCTAACTACAATGCATTAAAATGTTCTTCATTAGTAAAATTTAGTTGTTTTTTTCACTGCATGTTCATCGTTTGTAGCACACAAACTGGCTCTGAAATATACAAACTGCTAATTCACTATTTAAGAAATATAAGAAATAGTAGTTGGGAAAAATGTTTGTGATGTATGCGTTACAATATCTCTAAAGTATAAAACAAAGTTATTCATACTATGGAGATAATTTCAAACGCAAATTTAAAACGCCGGAGCAGACTGCAACCAAATAAAAGTAAAATTTGTAAATAAATAACAATTACCTATAAAGTTTTTTGTTTTGTTGCCAGTCGTTTTGGAACACCGTTTATTCATTGCAGGAGAAAAAAATTAAATGTATACGACGATAACACATTCCAAAAGCCCACGCATTCTTTCTTCTCAAATAATATAAAATCGTATTTTACGACGATTATCGAATTTTTAGCAATCGGATTCGTAAATAAAATAAAAATGGATAGCAAATTGACTTACATACGATTTTTTCAAACTCAGAAACAAGAAATCATGTTTGAAATTTCATTGACTTCAATTCAATATTTCTTTCTTATTTAGATTCACAGTTACATGACTTTAATACCTTTCGATTCTTTAGACTTGATCATCTCTTGTTGTAATTTATATATTATCAAGTATTGCTCATATGACCACCATTTATCATCACAACAAACATCTTCGATCTATCAAGTGTCCCAACAGATCAAAGTTATTTAAAACAGGGGAACGCTGATAGTTTTAATTATTATGTTATTATTTCAAGAGAAAAACGGCAATACAAAGAGAACATTGTTATACCCACCTTAAATAAAAAGATGTTCGGATGTAAAATGAAATGCCTACAATATCTTAAAATTCATGTTTTTTTTATTATACTGATTTGATTAGTTACGTCACTGTTGTAAAACTAACTTCTTAATTAGTAAATCTGATCTTACGACAACAACACACACTAAAAACCTTTTTTTAATTCGTGCAGATATTAACCTCAACTTCAGACGACAAAAAGTACTTAAAGAAAATGTGGTGACCAAAAGATGTCCCACTTTTTCGCTACTACAACAACACCCAAACAAAGAACTTGTGCTTTGAATCAGAAATTCATCCTGTTACGAGCTCGTCAGCCTTGTTTTTGGTTCTACGTTTCATTACTGTCACCTTAGGATGCATCATCTTCAGCGCTGCAGACCAACCGGCGAGATTTGTGTTAATTATGTTCCAAATACATTTCCCCCCTTAAGTTCGCCTGCCCAACAAGGATAGCACAACCTGCCCACCTGACTGCCTTGCAGCACTACAAACCCTCCGACAAAATAGGCATCGTCAAGTATTTGTTGAGCTCGCTGAAGAGGAAAAGCTAATGCAGCTATGGCGAGGAGTGTGCGTTTGTGTGTATGCTTACCAGGTACAGCCTATACTCTCTAATGTAAAGTGTACAAAAACTACTTGCAGCCCTTTCTGCTATTGCATTTGTGTGCTTCTCAAAAACATTGTAAACAGAACAAGAGTTGTGAAGCATAGCAAGAAAAAATCACCTCCCGGGTCCCGGGGCCTCGAAAAGTAGTTTTGTTCTTGCTTTCGTTTTGCTCGGATGTTTTTTTTATATTATGTTGCTGTAAGTTTTTTACACCCTTCTCTTCTTCTTTTTTTCAAAGGAATTTGAAGAGATTTTTTTGTGTCCCACTCATCCCCGCTAGTTCGGGGGTCCCAAATCCAGCACGTACATCCACACAACCCACCTGCCTTTGGCAGAATGTAACGTAATGCTCACAAACCGGAAGGGTTTAACCTTCTCGACTCATCGTCGTCGTCGTCGTCGTCAGCAGCAGGTTTTACCGTGGTTGGGGAATTCGTATCATTAGGGGCTCAGTTAAAGAGAGCATGCAAAATGTGAGCTCGTTTGGTTCCTTTTTTTCACCCTGCCATATTTTTTTACGTCGCTTTTTGCTAAGTATTGACAAAAAGTCTAAAGCACAAGTAAACCAAGAGGAAAGTAATGTACCTGAATGATGAAGCGAACAAGAGAATAATGAGATAGAATGAGAGGGAGAGAATGAGAGAGAGAGAGTGAGAGAGAGAGAGAGATCTAAAAAAGAGAGAATGCGAAACGGAACAAATCTACAGCCCCGGGAACTTGAAGAGCGGAAAACTTGATGAAATCCACATGGAGTATTTACCTCTGTCGGTGAACACTTGACCCTTCTTGTGCCTAGCGCTTGCACGGGGACAAGAGGACATCCCCTCGATGTCGATGGGGTCGGTCCTCACAATTTTGCTCACCGTAGCAACATTATCACCCCAGCCCTCAACCTCAACTCGTCAACATCCGCACACATCAGCGGAACACATCAACATCGGCATCATCATCACATCCCATCGGGGACAGAGGAGAAGTGTTTTGCGGAGCTGCGCGTTGCCTAACGTTGTCATCCCTCCGCACCCAGCACACATCCATAAATGTGGCAGCATTTTAGTTTGCCTTCGCCCGGCGGATCATTGCAGGGTACTTAGACCCCGTAATGACAACCATTTTTCAGCGAGCGTTCACTAATGCACTCGCACAAATACTAACACACATGCAACACACATACACACACCCACGGATATCAACACACACAGTTATATGTTGGGTGTACTAGAGCTAGCTCGACCCCTAATGACGTCCTCGCCTACTTTGCCGAATGTGTTTTTTTTTTCGCTCCTTTTTCCCTGTATATTTGTAAAACGATGAGAGGGCGACCAGATCCTGAATTTAGTGCCGCTCTCCTTTCCGAACCGCGAGCGGTATACCCGTCCTTTTAATCCATCATACCATACTTTCAAGAGCGTGTCCACATCATACCCCACTGGGGAGTTTTGCTCACCCCACCCCATTTAATCCTCCCCTGGGTGAAAATGCGCTTTCGCGTGTACACATCACTCGCTCGTCCAGTCGCATCAGGTCGCCGGCAGAACCAACCCTCGAGCACTCCTGGGAAAAATGCACCCGAGGGGAAACCAAACTGAAACGAAAAAGAAACCGGAGAGAGAAAAAACCTGGTATGTACCGGTTGTTGTAACAACAGAGCACAAACTTGGCAAAATATTCAAATGTAATTTGTAAAATTCACCTGTCAAATAATGTGCCCCCAAAACGAGCGATACAGTGCAGGCTAAGGGGGATTGGGGTAGCTGACGAACTAAAAATCTCGGCAACAAACTTTCCCTTCTCTCGCTTGCTTGCACCAGCTTCCTTCGTAGTATCAGTCTTATCCTTAGCCACGTTAACAACACTGCGATAGGAACGATTTTTGGATGTCGAACCGGTGTATTAGGTTGATGATAAGAGCTGTTCGTGATTTTATTTTCCTTCATTCCTTTTTTGCCTCTCCGTTGTTAGCTTGTAGCTTCACTGTTGTAGCTTCAAAAGCAAAAGAGCTGGTGGGAGAAGCTGAGAGAGGAAAAATTGCATCAAGAAAAGTTAAAGCGTCGAGCAAAGTACAATACTAACGATAAAGTACAAATCCGACAACTGTTGACGATTGTCAAACGATCGAAGTTAGGGTGGCGGTTAGGTAAACCGAAGAAAGGATAACCAACGCTCACTAACTAAACCTTACACCCTGGATAAAGTGTGTGTGTGTGTAAAGGAAGCAAGTGGGGAGATAAACATAAAACAAGTTTTAATGAAATTTCTCAGTTTCGTCTGTAAAGTGATTGTGTAATACGAGGTACACCGAATGGACGCGCTCGCACGATGTAAGACAATCCAAAAAGTTGATAAATTTTGTAAAACTTTCTCCTATAAAGGGTCATCTTTTCATTACAGGTTCGAGGAATATTTTGTATTTGTCTTTTCTAGCGTGTCTAACATTTTTTATGATTAATTTTTATTCTTGCATTCTTGCGTTCTAGCTATCTGCTCTCGTACTCCTACTTGATCAAACTAATTATAAATTGTGAATCCCTAAAATTTTGTTGTTGCAAAAAATGAATAAATACATAATTCACATTACTAACATGAAATGCAGTCCGCGAAAGGATTTGCTGATTTTGAATTATTTTCCGCGTAATGACCTCCATCATCATGCCGGCTTTTACAGGATCTCTAGACTTAGCCCACCCAATAGTCACAGCCTTTGCTAGGAAGGGATTCAAGATTGATATGTTTTAACATAACATTTTTTAAGTATTTCGAGCTTTGATTTGTGATTCATTTCACTTATCACTAGTAATTAATATTAAATATATATTTATTAAGATCGAAACTTTCCTAAACATTGTTGTCAAAACATTATTCTTGAGGCAAATGTATGTGCTGCTTACAGGTTTACTCTAATTAGTGCAACTGTAGTACTGTACTCAAGTCTGCTATAATTAAATAGCACATATGTCTAAGCGGTCATATATCTGAATCATATTTAGATTAATTACAAATAAGCGTTTTAGGACGATAAAAATTAATATTGTATAACTCAGTATAACAATGCAGCATCCAAACTGAAATTATGACAAAACATTTTAGAATATTTTTGGTTAAATTCCTAAACAAAACAAATTTTCAATCGCGCGCACTCTTGTTAATATAATTTGACTTCTGCGGATCTTAAGCTCTATAATTTTCATAATTTATATTTTCGGCAGTTTTATTAAATGAATGAGTTATCCTGATTATTTAGCTAAAACCTGGTGAAAATATTGATAAAAAAGCTAGTTTTTCAGTAGTTCAGATCTTGACAACAAAGCGAGAAAGATTGATTCTCTGTCGTAGGAAAAGATGGACACTGGACGGATTTTTTAAAATTTATTTTATTTCTGTTATCAATTGGTAAAAATCAATTGGGCTGAAGTAAGGATAACCGGAAGGCATAAACCATGAAGCATCTAGAGAAAGCATTGAAATAAGCGAGAAACGGAAGAAAATAGCAGCCATGCGATATGCTAATACTCGATCGACGCTAATGATCTCAAAAGATCATGCCAAAACTTGCTTTTGTGTTTAATTAACACGAAGAAGAAGCATGGATATGACATCCTTCAGGAATAGATAAAAGATTATATGGGTTTAAAAAAATCATTGAGTTGAATTTTAACTTGGTGGGCATTACCAAGAAGGATCTATTTATTAACAAGCCCCGAAAGGCTGGAGGACTTGAATAATTTTCTAAAGGAAATGCTTAAACTTTTTTACCATAATCAGGGGAACGTTAGCTGTTTGTCATCGGGGGTTCAATAATGTCTTTGATTCTGCATTCTATGATATGTTATAAACCACGCGTATTATTCCTAAATTGACGGCAGAACGAACCGTCACTGCAAATGACTAACTAATGACTTTTTATGCACGTATCAGGAATGAATGTTAAAATTTAGTGAGGTAATGTTAAAATATAGTAGACTACTTCAATTTTCATCGTTTTGTATCGGTCTAAAATAGTATTAGTCTAAAATATCACCTGCACATTTTAATGGCCGCTGTATTCAAATATCTATAGATTTTTAACATTTATGTGTCCATCATTACAGGGGTTTTAATGTGATAGAACAAAACGAGCTACTATTATGACAAGGGTTGAAGATGATCCGCTTCAGATAAAAAAAACAAAATTTTCATGTGCAAGACAACCGTCGCTGATGATAACATAAAACTAGTACAAAAAGGGTTTAATCCTCACTAGGAGGATGCATTCTACAACAGAACGTAAAATAATTATAAAAAATTATGTTATAAGTGAAATTTAACAGACAAATAGTTTGTACAGTGTGCTCCCGGAGTAGAATAATGTGAAGGATTTAAATTTTTAAGTTACTGAAGGTGCTGATGTAAATATTCACTAATATTTTTTAAACATATTCGTGATTTTTTGCTCACTGTGATGATTTGAGACACACTCAGAGTTCATTGACTCCAGAGAAAGAGAAAGAAAATTATCAGATTAGTCCCAAATATCGTAAATTAAACATCTATGCTAAGAAACGACTATTGAACTTTCACGAAAACCAGATATTATAAGGTAAATGGTAAATGCACAATAACATTTGCTCAGGTACTAGCCGAAGTACAAGACAGGCAATATAATCGAACCAGTGATCCTTAAAGATAATTTTGTTCACCCACTGTGCACGAGATTTTACCAACTTGGATAAAGATTTTATGTACACCACCTTTGAATAGGGTTAAGCAAAGTAAAACACTATTATTCATTCTTACTTTGTCAATAACTAAGAGTAAAGAGTGTTTAAGTAAATCATCTATAAACATAAACAAACAACTCACGGTAACTTTAATCTTTAAACCCTGCAATATCTCTTTTTCTCAGCACCCTCCAATTTCATAGCTCATTGAATATACCAAGTGTTCGAAAATAGATAAACCTCCCATTTAATCCATTCATACGGTTGGCCACAACGGCAGTAAAAAGCTACCCTACTCGCACATTATATGCCGGAGGTGAGTTTGCACACGGGCGGCAACCGGGCGCAATTTACGTTCTCAAATTCCCATCTTTGTCATCGGTTCCTTTATTGCATCCCGTGCGCAGGTTGTCCCTGCATGTGCAGCGCATTGGATTGTGCAATGAATCTGTTGCAACAATGAACCCGCCGAAAGATTACCATGTACGATTTCATGTCATCGTCGTCGCTGGAATCCGCTCGAACCCGGTACCACCTAACCAGACGATGAATTTTCACCCCCGACGCGAACCGGTTCAAATGTCCGGTGCCTCGCATGATCACATTCAAAAAACCCTCGAGCCTGCGAATCGGGTACCAGAGTTTGACGTTTTAATATTCTGTCGTATTCCGTTCGAAAACCCACCGGTTACCGGACTGGCTTCCTCGGGGGCATTACAAATCGAAATCGAACCTAGCGATGTCGCCTGCCAAACAGCTCTCCTCCAAACAGCTGCCGCCCTACTAGCAGCTTCGTATCTTATCCACACCGAGTACCGAGAGCACCTTTTTCCCGGGCAAACGAACCCGGCGGAACCCTGCGCGTCATGTGAAACGTGAAACCCGGAGCGACTTACACACGGCCCACCATCTTGGCCGTAACAGATGAAACACAGTTTCCGATTCGAGTGTCATTCCGCTTCGATTACCCGCTGTGGCTGTCGAGAGCATGTTCCATCCATCTTCCAGCGGCCTCCAGTGGCAAACCGTCGGACCACTTCGAGCCCCACCGTCCTGGCGATGCGGCAGTGCGAGCGAGCGCGCCTGGGAAATCTACCGGCTGGGCTCTCGGTCTGGTGGTGCAATATCCATCCCATCGACCCATCTCCCAGAAGGGTTGCTTACAAATCGATTATCTTGAACGGATCGGTGCGGGATCAAGGGCTCCGATTATGTCCTTTGCGTTCATTTTGTCGGGAGGTTGGCGTGTGGAGCTTTTTTTTTCTTATTTGGTTTTTTACCCGCTGCATGCTGCTTGTTATATTCATCATTTTGCTCCAGGTGTTGTTCCTCCTAGTTGACACCCGAAGATGGGTAAAAAGCTAGAACAAGGAATAAAAGCACCCCACGTGCACAGTGTACAGCAGCGAAGATACCGAACGTGTGGAAGCGTGCCCACTCGGGTGGAACGAGTGAACGGCATTGATTGAACATCTCCCTTTCCGTGTGGCAGAACACGGACCTCTAGCTAGCTAAGCGGCACAAAGACATCATCCAGCCGATATGGGGAGGGGGGATGGGCTTGAAAATGGTGAAAAGTTGTTTCCCGTGGCCACGACTTTTTTATGCTTGCACACGACTTTGCTTTTTCCGTTTTAGCGCACAGCCGGCAGGCTCACTTCTCTCGAATGGCATGCATATTTGGAATTCTTTCCACCATGTTCAGAGCCACCACTGCACGTTCCGGCATAGCCAGGGTCCGGGGGTCTGTGACTGTCGCACGTCATTAAACAGCGATTCCATATATTTTAAGCTTAATGCTGAAATAATAATCAGGCGAGATAATTTATGTCATCATAAAATAACTATGTGTTGATGTTTATTTTTCCATTCCCCGCCTTCGAAGCGACTTTCTTCTTCTCGCCATTCTGCCCGGAACAACATTTTTCACGCCACCATATTTCGCATGTTGCGTCCCGTGCATTCCGTAACCCATACAGACACACGCAGACACAACTACGTACGATGCACAATTACACAAGGATTCGGTAGCAGCACACACAAAAAAGCCCGTAAAAAGCTGCTGCCGTTAAGAGCGTGGCAATATTTTCGCTCGTTCACAGCACATCCGACAAATGGTGAATACCGAATAACAGCAGGACAGAGCCGAGCACACCAACAACCGTCAAGCTTACGGGGAAAGTTGTGCGGAGGGAAAAAAATCTTCACTCTACCAACGGACAACTAGAGTGAAACCCCAGCTGCAACCGCACCCGAATGCTGTTGCCCCGAAAGCCTGGTCGAGACTGCCAAAAACCACCGGAAAAGTGCCTGCTTTGTAAAATAGATTTTGCATTATGTTATAAACATTACGACATCAAGCAGCGCTTCTCGAACGGAGCATACACACACACACATAGACGCTCCCAGCATGCAACAACCAACGAAAGTTGCCCAAAAGCCTTGCCACAGCGAATGGGTTGAGTAGTGGTGCGATCCGAGGTGCCTCCGTTTGTCCGATGGAAAGAATCCCGGAGGCTGTAACCAGTGTGCCAGCATGCCGAACCGCCAGATGGTTCGGTGCCGTTTTTGTAGATGTGGCCATCTCAGTTCTTACTTTCAGTGGAACGGTTTGGGACACTTTTTTTGTTCTACTCCCAAATACTACAATGTTTCAATTTTTTTTTTCCTCTCCGCAACTTTGCTCACTCTCCTCGAACATATTTTCTTTCTGGAGCATTAGTGTACGACCAACGGAACCAATGGAGCAGCAAAATTAAATGGTCCCGCGTTGGTTGGCAAACTAAAGCGTGAGGCCTAAGTGATGCCGGCTCCCGGGGGTAGGTGTTGGAGGTAATAGACAGTTATTTCATATTAGCAAGGTTTTTTTTTTATATTTTGCTCAAACGAATTATTTACTGCGTTTAGTGTCTTCTACGCTTAATAAATGTTGAGGGATGATAATCAGTTCATATTTGAATTAATTTGCGAAAGCTTTTTGTAATATTAATTTACTCATTCTTCTTCTTTGGCTCAACAACCGTTGTCGGTCAAGGCCTGCCTGTACCCACTTGTGGGCTTGGCTTTCAGTGACTAATTGGTACCCCCCATAGTAGGATAGTCAGTCCTACGTATGGCGGCACGGTCTATTTGGGGATTGAACCCATGACGGGCATGTTGTTAAGTCGTACGAGTTGACGACTGTACTATATAGACCGGCTCCTTACCTTAATTTACTCCTTACCGTGAACAAAATAAGTAGAAAAAATATCTTGAAGATTGATTGAAAGAAATAATTTACTAATAAAATCAAATTAACGGCTTAACCAAACGAATTTGGAAGCTGTATGGGTTTCACAGAATATTATACGCTCAGCCCTAACAGAACTGCTGCGCAGCAGATACCTTTAATTTGGTTTTGTACAGCGGTTCTACGTCACTTTCGTTTGCCAGCGGAACGTAATGAGCTTCTAGCGATAAGTCATTGTATCCCTATAAAAGAGATAAAATGCTAGACATGCTCAAGCATAATTGGCTATCCATATTTGTTAAAATCTAAATATGGGACTAAAAATCGTTGTTTGCCGATGCCGTAATAGAGTAAACAAGACATTAAATAATTTGGCATCGACAATGACAATGGTAATACTGCTATGAATAAATAAGTAAGTGATCGATTAGTGATTTATGGTAGACATAGATCGACTTTGCAGTTATATAGCAAAATAAGAGAGGGAGATAGAGATACAGAGATTGAGAGAGAGATAGAGAGAGAGAGAGGTAGAATGAAAATGAAAGAGAGAAAAGAAAAGTTTCTACGATTGCATGCATTGCACAGCGAATGGATGATTTTGTTTTATGTCTACCCTTTTTAAAGGAAAGAGATTTATCTATCTAAGAAATATATCTTTATCTGTCATAGCTTTTTAGCAACGCGCTCGGAACTCGGGTGGGATTATCTGAGACATGATACTGGTGCTTCAATTGAACCTTCAAATCTTCTCTAAATAAGAACCTTCAAATCTCTATCGCTAAAAAAGCTAATATGCCCTGCGATACAATCGTCAACTCGTACGATCTTATGGGTTCTTATGAACCGTTACCCTCATATACAGGACTGCGTATCCTGCTTCGGGTAAATAAATTCACTGTAAGGCCAAACCCATAAGTATTACTGGAATGCCAAAACCTAGAACACAATAGCGAATATTAAGAGAGAAGAATCTATCAATGAAATACACTTTTCATTTCAATTTTCAGAACTAATTTCACTTAATTAGACGAATCGATAGGGACCATTTGAAGTTTTTGTTAAATACATTAAATAATTTAAGATTAAGGTAATCTGGAAAATTGCACCAAACCTACCAAACATATTCATGATTCGCCAGTCTCGCATGATGAGTCATGATTCGCCAGGATGACTTTTAGGGAACCGTAGTAGCTAGTTCCTTGTAAAATTGTATACATACTGCATACTTAAGACTATCAATCTATGGGGCCCCAGGCGACCGCCTAGTCCACTGTCGGTTTAATCCGCCACTGCTGCCGAGTGACCTTCTACGTGTTAATTATGTTATCTTCAGCTTCGAGTTCTTTTAGTAAAGCGATTCGAGTCCAAGCTGCGACCGCAATTGGACACCCCAGGTGAGCAAAGCTAACCACGTGAATTTGAGCTGGATCGACTCCAAACGGGTCAGGGGGCAAGCGGCTCAAGACCACTACACTACTGAAACGTATTCCAACACCGCAGTACAGCGTCTCAATGCAAACCGGATCAGTGATATCGCATGCCATTTGTTTCAATAAGCACATCAATTGGTTTCGCTTAGCGGCAATGTGCTCTAGCTGGTCGTGAAGCTAAGCTTTCCATCAAGGATCACTCCTATATCCCTGACATAGCTTTTGCGCTCAATGGTAGATCCATTTAACGCATAGTCATACACTAAGGGGTGTCGTTTTCTCGCAAACGTAACGACAACACACTCTCGACGTACAATTCAAGACCATTCAAAGAGCACCAGCACTGGAAAGTACTTAGAGTGGGTTGATGGCGGATGCCGCGTTGGTCTGACCGGTAGCGTCGCCCGCGTATAGTAGGTGGACATCAGGAGGAAGCATCCGAGCTACGTCATTTAGTAAAATGACGAACATCAGCAGTCCAAGGATACTCCCTTGCATCCCCAAAGAAGCAGCAATACGGCACGACGTATGGGATGTCATTTTTACGCGATATGAGCAACGGACAAGGTAGAAGCACATCCAGGCCAGCAGCTGCACGAGTAGTCGAAGCACCACGAAGGGGGGGCATATTGTTGCATTAGGTTTTGAATCAAAGACACTTTAATGGTTTGCTGGGGGGGGGGGGTGCTCAGAATCCCTGTACTTGGCCTCTATAGTTTATGAGTCCCTTCATCCATGGGGCTCCTATCTAGCACAGAAGCTCTTGCTGAGACTACTGTACACACTGTTCTACTGATCACACTGATGCTGGAATTACCATACACGGAACCCCTACATTGACGGGGCCCCCCGCGGCCGCTCATTTCGCGCACCGTTAAATCCACCACTGCACCTACTGCATCTATATTCAAAATACGCAGCACTTTTGAGTCTGCGCAGGGTTCTTTCACTGCAGGGTAGTCCGCGGTTAGGTCGTTTAAGCGACGTGCACTTGGCCAGAGGCGTAAAGGAAACAATCGAAGACGTCAGCATATGCATAAATTATCGATAGTAGCCTGTTGAAGTCCGTCCGCGGGTAATCAAGGCAAAGTGTTGGCGCAGGAACGAATGAATCTACTCATGGTACCGTGTAGACCAGCTCAAACGCGGAATGATAGGTTAATAGCTGCGAAATGTTACAGTCAATGAGATAAAAAATCTGAATGAAACAAAATCCATGTCAGCGTCACATACTCTATTGTGATAATGAATGGTGATACTCAAAACGATTGGTATGACCAATGCATGCTTCGTGGTATTTTTGCGACCAACGCTTGGCCAGTCACTATGTCATGATTTTTTTTACTGTGATTAATTCTGCAAAATGTCACTGACATAGTCATGACAAATTTCCTCTGAAACAAAATAATGTCAGTGTCACGAGCTTTACTATGATGATCAGAGGTGAGCCCCAACAGTTGTTGCGAGCATCACTTGCTTGGTGACATTGTGTGCAACCAACTCTTGGTCAGTCGCGACATTTTCAGTCGGTGATCATTCCGATAGTCATGGGAGATATGCGGTGAGGGCGAGTGGTTCCTAGAAACAAAATGAGAATGGTTTCTCGCTCTGTTTGACCCGACAGACAATCAAAGCATTCAGAGCGAGAAAGAATGCCCATTTTGTTGCTTAGGACCACACGCAAAGCATATTCCAAGAATGTCGTGATTATCACCGACACAAAATGTCGTGACCAAGTAAGTGATCAAGAGTTGGATGCTAAACAAAATGTCACCAATTATGTGAGTGGTCGATCAACTGTTTGAGTCTCACCTCTGGTCATCTCAGTTGTGTACGTGATCTAATTTGAGCTTCATTTCAGTGATGAGTGTTGGTGACTGAAACAATGACATTTGGGAGCACAGCTAGAAAAAAATCATGATTATGCTTGCGCCGGCATCAAGCTCTGCTTATCAGTCAAAGCATCGGGTTGGACACAAGCATTCGCATGTCGTGTTTGGCATGTGATGACGCATTTTCATTGAGTATCAGCAATGGGCATCAAGGTACACTGGTGGACATAAAAATAGGAACTTTTTTGTGTGACCGAAAAACATAGTTCTTGTCGGAAATATTTGGTAGCCCTGAAAAGGACTGTTTAAGTGGTTGTTGGGAGGTGGTGTTGCGGTGTTCCACAGAGCGGAAACATATTCTAACCGTCAATGTGTTGACCGTTATTCGCTATCACTTCCTCACAGCGTAGGGCCATATCGCCGATGAGGTTACGGCATTCGCTTCTGTCTATGCGTTTCCACATAGCCTTGCAGCGTCTCCATAGCGAATCGGCGGAACGTGCATGCTTGTTCTTAAGCAGACGCTTGAGAGTTGACCACAGATTCTCAATCGGGTTGAGGTCTGGACTCAACGCAGGCCACGGTAGAACTTGCACATCCTCGTTTGCCAAAAAACATTTAACTAATCGTGATGTATGCTTTGAGTCGTTATTGTGCTGAAAGATGTAATGCTCTTCGTCTCCGAATTTTTGTCGGGCGTGTGGCAACATCTTACGACGTAGTATGTTTCTATACCCTTCCGAGTTCAGTGTCCCTTTGATACGGAACAAAGGACCCGGGCCGTGCCAGGAGAAGCAACCCCACACCATTACGTGGCCGTCTCCGTGCTTTAGGGTTTTTATAGTGTTTTTTGGATGATACGCCTGTTTAGGAAGGCGCCAGACGTATTTAGTGCCGTCCGAACCATCCAGATTGATTCTGGACTCATCCGAAAAAAATATTTTGCTCCACCAAAAGATGGATGCAGCTAAATGCTCTTCGGCAAACCGAATGCGCGCTTCTACGTGGTGCGGCATTAGCTTACGAACCTTTCGTGGTTTCCGGGCACAGAACCCACCGGCGTGTAAACGGCACGACACCGTTTTCGCCGAAACTTGCAATCTAAGCTCCTGCTTAATACGATTGCAAGTTTTGAAAGAGTCCGCCCTGATTATCTCAACCATCTACGCGTCAACGTCAGCCGTTGTTTTTCGCGGACGACCTGTGGATTTACCCGTAGCCTCGCTACGAATGGCGTTGTCCACAAACGTCCGCGAACGACCGAACGCCTTGCAGATGGTTTTGATAGGCACGTTCTCACGATACAAACCCTGAATATGTTTCCGCTCCTCTGGAGTGCAGTGCTTTCCGCGACCCATGATGAACTTGTGGAATTTTCAAATCGCAAACTTTCACCTTTACCACTGAATGAAGAATGAAGCGCAACACGGTTTGGATCTCTTTTTATACTACCGAAAAACGCTGCCGTTACTCAAAACTCAGATAAGTAGCGCACCACAAATGCGAGTATAAAAGGCAAACAAACAGCGATTGCAAATTCAGTACGCCTCGAACGTTAGGCGAAAGAACTCCGCAGGAGCCAAAGCCTCTCTAAACCATACTAACTACAACGTACGCCTCGATCTGTTGGCGTTAAGAGGCCAACGAACTCCGCAGGAGCCAAAGCCTCTCTAAACCATACTAACAACAACAACAACTGTTGGCGATGACACACCTATTGCACGCAAAAAAACACACAACAAATTTTTTTCCTATCTTTTTGTCCACCGGTGTGTTCATTGTTTTCGTTGGTGAATATCTCGTGATGCTCTTGACATTTTGCAGCACTGGTCAATATTCTCAATAGTCCTGTAGAACATCTCTTCTGAAAACCATTAAATACGCAGAGAGACTTCTACGTCCAATTAGCAATCAATTAACTACACAATTGTAGATGACAATCACCCGACCCGCAGCACCCCAGATAATCAACGTTTTATTTTAGACGAAAATGATAAAAATGATCACAAGCGATATTGTATTATGCACTAGACATCATTTAACATTTATTCACTCTTGTATGAACGTGCAGGGTCCATCAGCTTTAAAAGCTCCTCCTTTATCAAATCTATAAGCTACATGCTGAATAAGTGCTCAGTGTAAATTACGACACAACTGCGTAAGAAGCGTACATTTCACGTGCGTACAATATAAAAAATTTCATATGACTTATATAAAAAATTTCATATGACTTGTGTTTCAAGTTTTTTTCTCGTTCAAGTCAGCCTCAAGCGACATAAGCATAGTTATGTACGATGCACTGGAACTAAGAATCTGTGAATTAAATTTAATTCCAAACCCATAGATAAATAGGTTTCATCATTTCGTTAAATAGTATTCAGACACATTGTTCTTACCTTTTTCAGTGTCGGCAAGGATGCTTCTATGAAGCCACTCTTCATAATGACAGGCTTTTGAGCTCGCATCAAGCAGATATATACCAGCTTTTTAACGGCTAAAGGAGCATCATACCAGTTTGTTCCATAAATTGCATCAGCAACGGATACACTCTACAGTGGTACGTAAGATTATTTATTGTATTATGCTTTTAATTATACTTTTTACTCACTTTGGCGCTGATAGCTGACCCGTGGTAGGTATAAATAGCAGCTTGCCCAATCATAATAGA
Organism: Anopheles coluzzii; assembly: GCF_943734685.1. NCBI lineage: Eukaryota > Metazoa > Arthropoda > Insecta > Diptera > Culicidae > Anopheles > Anopheles coluzzii. The sequence continues at coordinate 83,472,790 of NC_064670.1, forward strand.
AGCCAATATTGCAACTTGCATTCGCTTGTAAATGTTGCTTACCATTACAAACTCATAGCCCAACAGACACAGTATTGTAGATACTAACAGCAGCAAATAAAACGCCGACTGTTGGTAAAGTTGTACCATCTTTTGCGCCAACGACAACACTTCGCGGTGATAGGTGATTACATTTCTTAACTGGTGTTCGGCATACGGTTGAGCAGCGGAAAGATCGAGTTTTTCAAACCGTTCTCGCACGATATCGAAATGTATAGTAAGATTACTGGCCATCTCGGAGAAACACGAGTCAACCGTAACGCTCGTGCACACGGTTACCAGCATTGCATCAAAGTTGTGTAAAAAAGTAAGAGCAAACACGAACGGATGTTGATAGTCAAATGGGAAGCTGTTACAAAAAAGAACTAAATTTATAACAGGACGTTGCGATCTTTCTAACAAACATAGGAACAATAAATACCTGAATGGTGTCACAAAACAAACCTTGTTCTGTTGCAGGGATAGCGTAATGCTAGCAACTATTGCGTTCAGCTCGTACAATAACAGCACTATAGATGTACCGATCACGTAAGCCCTCAGCAATTTTGCATGCAGTTCGCTGCATTTCACAAACCGTGCAAACTCAGCTTTGTCGATACACTTCAGAATGCGTTTGAACGCTTCTACTAAATTATACATTCCAGAACGATAGGTTATGAACAAATTAAACTTGAGTAGCATAACAAAGCACAGTTGAATGAGCATGATCTCTTCACACGTTACCACCAGATCCAACACAGGAGTTTTAGCGAGATACCATACATGAAGTGGTCCAAAGGAGCAAAGGAGAATAAATGCAAACAAACATCGCACATTGTTTTTTAAGGATGGTTGTTCCACGACACCACAGAAACGAATCAATCGGAATTGATAGGCCGGAAATTCATTGAGCTGAGACATGTCACAAGGCGAAACACCTTAAAACTGTTCACTGATCGTTAGGTGCGGTACGAATGATATGGTCGTGGTGACTTGCGATGATTTTAACGTGCACAACACTGTGCAAGTATATTTTATTATTCAGTGTGAGAATGTGTCCCAGTGAAAGACATTTGATACATCAAAAGCGCTGTAATGTGTACCTATTCTTGTCATGTGTAAATTGCACAAGGTTTACCCTTTGATCTGAATTATACATGCGGGATACAGTAGGTTCCTTAGTGGCAGTTCAGTTGATTACTAATCATATTTAAGTATATAGTTGTTTACACCTCTACCTCACAATTACAGTGGAACCGCAACCCAGAAAAGACAGTGTAGCGACTAGAGCACCATCTGGTGCCCACACCTAGAACTACCGACCAAAATGTTTAACGGGCTAGTTAGGCAGGGACTGTACACAAAGCTACCCTAGCCGCAAAATTGAAGATTTCGGACGTCGTGTGGACGTCGTGTGGACGTCCACCCGACGTCCACACGACGTCCGGTTTAAGAGGTTACTCGACCAAGCGAATTTTTTTAGACGAGTTTTATGGCAAAAATTGTGGCGGATTTCCCAGGGTTGTTGTATGGAATAGCAGCCACAAAAAATAAATTTTATGGATGGCTAGAAAAAATGAATCTTGCCCTCCCCCTTACTCCTTCCTGGTCGGTAGTTGCGATCACACAAGCTGTTCATATGATGGTGGTGGGAGTGATATCGCTTATCTGCTGTCTTCTTTATCCGTTCTACCAGATCATACGCGTTTTCAGTGACGTCCTTCCCCACCTCCTTCGTTTTCCCAGCAGTTATTGGCGAATGCTTGACCTTGTGTGAGCGCGCTTGACTTGGGGTTATTGTTTTTTTCCTTCCCGTTTTTTTGGCTGCTGATGCATTGCGCGTTGGCTAGAGCGCCGTCGTTCGAATCTGGATTTGATCAACGCGCAAGTTGTCGTGTGGATGGAATCGATTTACCGTTCGAGCTATTTGCCGGATCGATTGAATGCACGCTTCGTACTGGTTTTATGTTATTTGTTAGTGTAGTTAGTTGTACTTGTGTAAAAAAAAAACAATGCAAACAAAAGATCATTCAATCCACTAGTCCGCTCATGTTAAGCCAACCAATGCTTAGTTAAAGTCAACGGAAGGTCAAATATTAAAATGAGGGATATCATTGAACACATATTGTCTTTTTATTATTTTTTTCTTTAACAATGTAAAGACCCTCCAACCTTCTCCCCCAACCCCCTCCCTCCTTCTCTCCCTTCCACCCGCCGGATTGAAGGTTAGGATTTACCCACCATGGTGTACCCTTTTAATCCTAATTACCGGGGTCTACTGTTCGGAAGAGAAAAAGAAACGTCTCCCCCGCCTCTCGCTCGATGCTGTAAGCGAGGAGCGACCCGCCCCGGCATGGCTGACGCATGCATCGCTCGCGTTGCCTGGCTTGCTCCTTCTCTCGCCTATTTTGGAGACGCATCATCGTTGCGGATGGTGCTGCGCGGCCATGTCGCTGCCTGGAGGATGGCATAGAAAGTTGTGTTCTAGCCCGTCGCTGTCCTGGCGATTGACGCAGGATGCGTAAGTGGCGTGTATGCTGCATGCATAGTCGATAGCGCTGCGGCTGCGCTCGGGGATTGGCTGTGGCGACCGGCCCCCGGGAGCCTCAAATGCCGGTGATGCAGCCGGTCCTTTCACGCGCAAAGCTGCTCCAAGCGTCCACGCATTTTATGGATGGCTTGGCTAGATTTGGCTGCCCCTCGTTGTCGTGCTATCCGAATACAGCACAACCACATGACCGTCCTGCGTTCAAGCCCCGTTTGATCCTAGTGGCCCAGGAGTGCCTATCTCGCTAGGGGTAAACCAAATAGTAACAGGTCACGTCAACTCACACGGCTTAGCAACATGCTCGCCATGAGTTGAAGCCTCGTATGGACCGTCTCTGGTAGCAACGGCTAACTATCCGGCATGACCGCGTAGGTCGTTGCGCCAAGAAGAAGAAAGGAGTGGCTGACGCAGACAGAAAAGCAATGGTTACTGTGTCAAATAAGAAAAAGATGAAGAAGCTTTGTACGATCCGCAGCTCATAAGATTGATGTGTACAATGTGGACAATACAGAAGGAAGAAAATCGACTTAAAAAAATGCATGTTGATCCCTTCCGGTATGTCCTCCCCGTTCTTGTATGCTCCCTCCAGTTCGCTTCGTTCTCGTCCCCCTTTGTTTAGAACCCATCGTCGCTTCGGAACAGTAAACGCTACTACACGCAATCCCCGTTTTCATCTTCTCATCTCACCTCTTCGACTATCACCCTTCCTGCTCCTCCGCTTCCTTCCGCTCTTGTTAGCTTCCCATTTATTTACTCCCTTTCTCCTTCTTTCCTTCCCATTCCTTTTCTTTCGTAATGCTGTTCAATAATGCTAGCATAGTTTAGAATAACAAATGTAAACTGTATTTGCCGTAAGCCTTAAGGCAAACAATAGTGAAGTGCGGGCGGATTAACCAGTACACAAACTAAGCGGCCGCGTGGGGCCCCAAGGAAAGGATCCTTCGTAATCCTTCCCTGTCGGAACCATCCGTAAACGATCCCGATCATTTGGGTCGACTCGAACTCGTTGCACCCACGGGTCGGATTGGCGCCTGCCGAACTACCTAGCGCACTCGCTGACCACATACCAGCGCTCCATGTAACCACTTGGTCGATTGCAGCCCGTGGCCGATAAGACCCCACAGCTCCCTGCCATCTCCCTGCTCTCTTTGTTGTACAGGTGATTTCGCCATCTCCACGTACCGAGGCCGCGTGTGGCATTGCAAGCTCATAGCCTCCCGTACACATTTTCTTCTTCTTCTTTGACATAACGAACAATGCTGTAGACAGGGCTGAAACGACTTCTTAACCTTACTAAAATCACGCTATCGGATAGTCGGTTCTTGCTATCTGGGGAATGGTCCGGATAAGAATCGATCTCGTCCGGTCTCGTAGGAACCGGTCTCATGCGTTCACAGCATGCGTTCAATGAGTCGGGCGCTGGTTGAAGAGAGCACCAGAGTGACGATGAAAAGATTGCAGCAGATTGCCGTTTGGTTTAAAGGGTATACAATATGCGGAATTTAATTGTTGCTCGACCGCATAAAAAGTTTACCAAAATATGTCCCAAATCTACAAACATCATAATACTGTGTTTGTAGTTATGCTAGTCACAAAACGCTTTAGGTGCAGTGTGGCACATAAACGTGCACGAATTGGTACATCATTTGGTGTGCCAGGGCCATTGCTTCTAACAATTTACCCTTTAACTAACTTAACTTCCTTTAACGCATCAAGAGGATTCGCAGCCAATGTCACACACGGGAAAAAAGGACAAAGAAAACTCCCTCACGTGCGAGAAAGAGCAGCAACAACCACAGATTTGCGCCAATAACTTGGTGAGAAAGCGACGGAACATCATCGCCTGTGAGCGAGAGTGAAACAGAAGTCATAACCATAATCTTCCCACCCATAATCAACAACCATAATTCGTGTGTGTGTGTTCGCCCCATACAAATGGCATAATTTTTATTTTCGCTTGGTCGAAAATCGCGGCGAAAACCCGATTTTGCGGCTGGGGTAGAGCAGGACAAACAGTGGTAGCATGCTCCACCGCAGCTATAAAAACGGTGGCTTGCTCCATACACCCCAGCCGCAAAATCGGGTTTTCGCCGCGATTTTCGACCAAGCGAAAATAAAAATTATGCCATTTGTATGGGGCGAACACACACACACGAATTATGGTTGTTGATTATGGGTGGGAAGATTATGGTTATGACTTCTGTTTCACTCTCGCTCACAGGCGATGATGTTCCGTCGCTTTCTCACCAAGTTATTGGCGCAAATCTGTGGTTGTTGCTGCTCTTTCTCGCACGTGAGGGAGTTTTCTTTGTCCTTTTTTCCCGTGTGTGACATTGGCTGCGAATCCTCTTGATGCGTTAAAGGAAGTTAAGTTAGTTAAAGGGTAAATTGTTAGAAGCAATGGCCCTGGCACACCAAATGATGTACCAATTCGTGCACGTTTATGTGCCACACTGCACCTAAAGCGTTTTGTGACTAGCATAACTACAAACACAGTATTATGATGTTTGTAGATTTGGGACATATTTTGGTAAACTTTTTATGCGGTCGAGCAACAATTAAATTCCGCATATTGTATACCCTTTAAACCAAACGGCAATCTGCTGCAATCTTTTCATCGTCACTCTGGTGCTCTCTTCAACCAGCGCCCGACTCATTGAACGCATGCTGTGAACGCATGAGACCGGTTCCTACGAGACCGGACGAGATCGATTCTTATCCGGACCATTCCCCAGATAGCAAGAACCGACTATCCGATAGCGTGATTTTAGTAAGGTTAAGAAGTCGTTTCAGCCCTGTCTACAGCATTGTTCGTTATGTCAAAGAAGAAGAAGAAAATGTGTACGGGAGGCTATGAGCTTGCAATGCCACACGCGGCCTCGGTACGTGGAGATGGCGAAATCACCTGTACAACAAAGAGAGCAGGGAGATGGCAGGGAGCTGTGGGGTCTTATCGGCCACGGGCTGCAATCGACCAAGTGGTTACATGGAGCGCTGGTATGTGGTCAGCGAGTGCGCTAGGTAGTTCGGCAGGCGCCAATCCGACCCGTGGGTGCAACGAGTTCGAGTCGACCCAAATGATCGGGATCGTTTACGGATGGTTCCGACAGGGAAGGATTACGAAGGATCCTTTCCTTGGGGCCCCACGCGGCCGCTTAGTTTGTGTACTGGTTAATCCGCCCGCACTTCACTATTGTTTGCCTTAAGGCTTACGGCAAATACAGTTTACATTTGTTATTCTAAACTATGCTAGCATTATTGAACAGCATTACGAAAGAAAAGGAATGGGAAGGAAAGAAGGAGAAAGGGAGTAAATAAATGGGAAGCTAACAAGAGCGGAAGGAAGCGGAGGAGCAGGAAGGGTGATAGTCGAAGAGGTGAGATGAGAAGATGAAAACGGGGATTGCGTGTAGTAGCGTTTACTGTTCCGAAGCGACGATGGGTTCTAAACAAAGGGGGACGAGAACGAAGCGAACTGGAGGGAGCATACAAGAACGGGGAGGACATACCGGAAGGGATCAACATGCATTTTTTTAAGTCGATTTTCTTCCTTCTGTATTGTCCACATTGTACACATCAATCTTATGAGCTGCGGATCGTACAAAGCTTCTTCATCTTTTTCTTATTTGACACAGTAACCATTGCTTTTCTGTCTGCGTCAGCCACTCCTTTCTTCTTCTTGGCGCAACGACCTACGCGGTCATGCCGGATAGTTAGCCGTTGCTACCAGAGACGGTCCATACGAGGCTTCAACTCATGGCGAGCATGTTGCTAAGCCGTGTGAGTTGACGTGACCTGTTACTATTTGGTTTACCCCTAGCGAGATAGGCACTCCTGGGCCACTAGGATCAAACGGGGCTTGAACGCAGGACGGTCATGTGGTTGTGCTGTATTCGGATAGCACGACAACGAGGGGCAGCCAAATCTAGCCAAGCCATCCATAAAATGCGTGGACGCTTGGAGCAGCTTTGCGCGTGAAAGGACCGGCTGCATCACCGGCATTTGAGGCTCCCGGGGGCCGGTCGCCACAGCCAATCCCCGAGCGCAGCCGCAGCGCTATCGACTATGCATGCAGCATACACGCCACTTACGCATCCTGCGTCAATCGCCAGGACAGCGACGGGCTAGAACACAACTTTCTATGCCATCCTCCAGGCAGCGACATGGCCGCGCAGCACCATCCGCAACGATGATGCGTCTCCAAAATAGGCGAGAGAAGGAGCAAGCCAGGCAACGCGAGCGATGCATGCGTCAGCCATGCCGGGGCGGGTCGCTCCTCGCTTACAGCATCGAGCGAGAGGCGGGGGAGACGTTTCTTTTTCTCTTCCGAACAGTAGACCCCGGTAATTAGGATTAAAAGGGTACACCATGGTGGGTAAATCCTAACCTTCAATCCGGCGGGTGGAAGGGAGAGAAGGAGGGAGGGGGTTGGGGGAGAAGGTTGGAGGGTCTTTACATTGTTAAAGAAAAAAATAATAAAAAGACAATATGTGTTCAATGATATCCCTCATTTTAATATTTGACCTTCCGTTGACTTTAACTAAGCATTGGTTGGCTTAACATGAGCGGACTAGTGGATTGAATGATCTTTTGTTTGCATTGTTTTTTTTTTACACAAGTACAACTAACTACACTAACAAATAACATAAAACCAGTACGAAGCGTGCATTCAATCGATCCGGCAAATAGCTCGAACGGTAAATCGATTCCATCCACACGACAACTTGCGCGTTGATCAAATCCAGATTCGAACGACGGCGCTCTAGCCAACGCGCAATGCATCAGCAGCCAAAAAAAACGGGAAGGAAAAAAACAATAACCCCAAGTCAAGCGCGCTCACACAAGGTCAAGCATTCGCCAATAACTGCTGGGAAAACGAAGGAGGTGGGGAAGGACGTCACTGAAAACGCGTATGATCTGGTAGAACGGATAAAGAAGACAGCAGATAAGCGATATCACTCCCACCACCATCATATGAACAGCTTGTGTGATCGCAACTACCGACCAGGAAGGAGTAAGGGGGAGGGCAAGATTCATTTTTTCTAGCCATCCATAAAATTTATTTTTTGTGGCTGCTATTCCATACAACAACCCTGGGAAATCCGCCACAATTTTTGCCATAAAACTCGTCTAAAAAAATTCGCTTGGTCGAGTAACCTCTTAAACCGGACGTCGTGTGGACGTCGGGTGGACGTCCACACGACGTCCACACGACGTCCGAAATCTTCAATTTTGCGGCTAGGGTGTGTTCAGGATTGAAATGCGCCAAAATGTAGGCAATTTGTTGTACGCGTGAGTTAAGCCATAAAACCAATAGCAGCGCCATCTCGAGGCAATGACACAACTACTCCCCTTTTCACAATAGCGCCATCTACGTAGTTAGTTATGCAAATTATGGGTTCAAAGGGTGGTGTCTCGACTAATAATTAGGAAACATTTGTATGTCCACGGAAAGAGGGGAAATTAAGCCAGCGTACAAACCCAAAAATGTAAACATCGCTACCGGAACACAGCACGTACCACAATAAGTACCCCAAGAAATACATGCAGAATTTAGTTAACAGCACAGATTTTGGAGCTTGAATTTAATTCTACATCTTCATATCACCTTGCTAGCAAATCTTGCATAGAGTCCTTAGCGGGTAGCTCTTGCTTGACACTTGTTAGCGCTCTCCGGTGAATATGGTAACTGTGCTGATTTTTGCTCCCATAGAAAACTCGAGTCGCGAGTTTTAACTATCTAGTGTAGGGCGCAATCCTACACAATATGCTTCCCCCTACACATTAGATGGCCAGACATTGAAATGCAAAAAGAAAAGCGATGCAACCAAGCAAAACTATTTTGTTGGCATATTTTCCTCAATGCAACCTGTAACAAATTGAGCAGTATTTATATGGCCCGAGAAACGCAAAACAGAACCCGCTCAGAAGTAAGTTTGCTTAATCACAAGTTGTTCCTGTGTTGTCTTATCTGGCAACTGACGATTATGATCATCAATAGCGTATTTTGGGAGCGATTGAAAGACTAACTCCATTTATTCGCTATTCAGTGTAACCAAGGTTGCTGTAACCAATGGCTACCTGATTATAACTAAGATATTGCTATAAGCAATCCACTGCAGTATCTTTATGCCGGATCGTTTTCAACCTCCAGAAGAATTTATGAGGTGTAATAACTGAGAAAACCAACTGAGCTTGGTTATGCGGGAACCAAGTTTTTTTACAGTTTCTTTACTGTCAGGTAACTCATTTAAGTAGCATGGATTAAAACTGACAGTGATCTACACGGTTGTTGCTCAATGCGTCAATGAGGGGCCCCGCCAATCTTTACTCCATTATCTACAACAGTTGATAGAATATGGCACTGTATTAGCTAGGAGAGCCCCGTGCTAGACTAACCCTAAGCACCCCTCCCCCCCCCCCCCCCTCCTAAGCACCACCAACAAAATTTATGTTGAAATGTTACATAATCCAAGACGGATGCCGGGAACCCCCCGGTAATCATGTACAGAGGGCCTCAACAATTCTTACTGCCTAAGGCTCCCGACATAGTAAACCCGCCAATGTGCTCGATAACATAAAAAATCAATTACGATCATCATAGATCATCATTTATGAGATTTTAAATTGTATGAACATGTAATTAAATGTAACTAACTTGAAACGTAAAGGAATATAGACTCCAATACTGTTTCCTGACAAATCGGTTCCGAATTTGGAATCGACTCCGGATTCGAAGTTGACTCTGGAAACGACTGTGGAATTGGCTCCGGAGTAAGCTCGGGAATCGGTTCTGAAATCGGCTCCGGATTCGGAATCGATTCGAGAATCGTAATTGGCTCCGGAATTGATACCCAACGCGGAATCGGAATCGGGTAGGTCCCCTTCCGAGATCCCACCACTACTACCAACCCTTTAAATTTTACCCCAGGACTCCACACAGCATAACATGGAACGCAACATAACAACTGACAGCTGGCAAACGCTTCAGAAAACGCTTTATTGCCGGTACCATGTTTTGAATATCCTTAGTAGGCCGGTCATTTCTCTTTGAAAAGCTACCAACCTACTGCGATGACCGAAAGTTAATGAAACGCATTACCTCCTTTCCCAAGCGTTTTGGGAAGCGTTTGGCAGCTGTCAGTTGTTATGTTGCGCTCCGTGTTATGCTTTGTGGAGTCCTGGGGTTAGATGTGTTTGGATATCTGCAATAAATACTCTAGCGACATCTGGTGGGCAATATGTTTGTACTAAAATAATATTTTTAATCATTCTTCTTTTTATGTAACAAAAGAAACAAGAAATCAATAGTTTAAAGGTCAAACTCTGTTTTTCTTTTATAAAAATTTTCCACATTACTATGGTTTTTAATAATTTGCAATTAATAGAACGATGTACAAATTTATATCACCTCAGTGAGCATTTGTCCTTTGGATTTTCCACAGTGTCAATGCCTGCTGTCAAAGTGAAAAACATAAAATCCATTCTAAACAAAACAAAACAAGAGCCATCTCCTAAAATTTATCAATTTCCTTAATTTTTCTTTACCTGCAAGATCCAAAAGTAATCCGCGAAAATGGGGAAAGGTTTTAACAATTACATGTGCAAAAAGTTTTTCCATCCCGCCTCACGGGACAATCTCAAGCGGGTAAGCATCTGGTGGTGCGCTGAGGGAATATAGAAATGTAAAGCCAATCTTTGTGTTTTCCACTGCGACATTTTCTAGGTATGGATGGCGGAGCAGCAAGCTGACGCGTACAAGAAAAAACAGGAAGAGCTCCGGAACCAGTATGAAAAGGAGCAGGAATTGCACGACAACAAGGCTATGCTCAGCCGCGACAGTAAGGACAAACTGAGCGTCAACTTTATGTACGAGCTCCCCCCGGGCATGAAGAAGGAGCGTGAGCAGGAATCAAACGAATCCGAGTACAAGTTTGAATGGCAGCGCAAGTACAATGCACCACGTGAAAGCTACTGCAAGGGAGACACGGAGATTCGTGACCAGCCGTAAGTAGTATTTGCTGCTTTTTCCCCTCTACACTGACCAACATAACTGATCTCATTGTTTTCCCTGCGGAACAGGTTCGGCATACAGGTGCGCAATGTTCGCTGCATAAAGTGCCACAAATGGGGACACATTAATACCGATAAGGAATGCACCATGTACTCCCTCTCGATGAGTGAAGCGAAGAAAATCCATTCCGAAGCTGAAGCCAATCAGGTTCTGTCGAAGGGTGAGCTGGAGCAGCAGTTGCGAGACGATGGTCTCGCAATGAAGCGTAGCGCACAGGAGCTGGTAACGTCACACAAGCTCGTCGCGGACCCGGAAGTAGAGCAAGCCGAACCGGAGACAGAGTTCATCCGCTCGCTGACGAAGAAGCAGAAGAAGAAACTGTTGAAAAAGTTGGAAAAAATCGAGCGGCGGCAGCGATCGTCTAAAAAGAAAGGTAAAAAACGTTCCAGCTCTAGCAGCTCCAGCAGTAGCTCCGATTGCAGCAGTTCGTCCGCTTCTGATTCCGAGCCGGACACTCGTGCTTCGAAAAAGAAGAGCAAAAAATCGGCCAACCATCGTTCGGATGGGCGAAATGGTGATGGTGGCGATCGGCGGGAGCGTGAAAGGGGTCACGATAGACGGGAAAACCGCCGACACCGTAGTCGGTCGCGTTCACCACACGCTGCAGGACCATCACGCAGCCATGATACGTCCAAGCACAGCAAGCGCCGAGATCGTTCCGTTAGCCCACGGCGTGAGCGCAGTAGGCGTTAAAGATGTAATCGAGCGTCTCAGAGACAACTCTCTTCATATCAGCAGTCTGCTACGAAATACAAGAAAAAAACCTATACGCGAGGACCGTACGATACGGAGACCTGCAGGAAGCGTTGTAACCCACTCACCGACTCTTACCCAAAATACGGAATGGATTAGATTTAATTTTGTTTATTGGAAAATTTTAAACTTCGCTCAACATATCGTATAAATAGAGCCACTCCCACAAGCAATTAAAATGTGTTTACTGCTTTCTTCCGAAACGGTGTCCCTGATGTGGTACCAGCTGCAATCGCTCTGTGTGTTCCTCTCTTTTTTTCTCTGCCTCTATCTCCTCCCTGCTCTTCGATATCCCGTCGACGGTGGATAGCTCAAGGTAGTTAGCACGAACACGGGCTATTAGGACTGCATCGGTAAAGCGCGCGCTGAATTCATCTTATTCCATTGAGTTGAGTTATTAATGCGACAAAAAAAATTGACGACAGCAACACACATCGATATCGCATCGCTCCTTCATTACCTTTACCTTTACCTCTAGCCCAAAAGTAATTCATTTGTTATCATTTAATTCGCACTTGTTACGTTTGAAGGTTTTTCACTGACCGCTTCGAAGCGGTCACGGTTTGCAAATAGCGTAGCTAAGTAAAGTTCCTCTGCCGGGCAGCGCACGATAAGCGTCGGGTCGGCGCGTGGCGTGCTGTTTATTATTTAGATTTTCTCTTGAAGCGAACGAAAAAATCTTCCTCGGTCAGATTCAATCAATTGCGCGCCAGGGTGCCGCTCGATGATCCGCTCGCTGGGACGCAGATTTCCGTACCATGATTGCTGCTTTCTCTCGGCTGATTCTGAAAGAGCAAAATTCGGTTCTTTACAATGCCATTGCCTTGCTACAGCACACATCGCAGATAGAACAAACCTTAACGTGAATATGGCGTCGCAGGATTGCCGCCCGCAGGATGAACATTCGCGTACGCCGCTGAAACTCCTTCCCCACGTTGATGGCCTTCTCGAACGTGGCGCTTCGGTGGTCGGCATCCTTCGCGTACAGGATTTTGTTGTGCGAATCGATGCGTGCCTGTATCTGGCCCTCCAGTATCAGCTGCATCAGTTCGTTTTCTAGCGCCGCAACCGACCGGTTGAACGCGGTAGCCATCTTGCGCATGTCGGCGGACATGTACGGGCTAAAGTACTGCACCAGTGCGCGGTTGCGGATCTGCGTGTAGAGCGCGTTGACGTGCGGCGCGATGTACATGTCCAACAGCAGATTGTCCTTGATTTCGTCCAGCAGCTTCAGGCACGAATCGTACTTGGACTCGTAGAACTTGAAGATGATATCGCGCAACTGCGGTTCCAGCTCGAGGAACAGCTTGAACGAGCTGCTCGCAATCACCTGCTTCAGCTCCTGCCGGTCGAACGTGGCCAGTGCGCACAGACCCCCGTACATTGCCACATTGTTCGTCGAGATCATCTCGGGAAACTCGCAGTGGTCAAAGTTGGCCTGCAGGAAGTGCTTGGCCGCTGACTTGTACTTACGGGTCGCCAGCTCGGCCAACCCGGCGGCACACTTGAGCCGTGTAATCACAACCTGGTTCGGATCCTTGTCCTTGGACGTTTCCGCGATCTCGGCCGTACCCTCCGCCTTCGAGACGTAGCTGAGCACGTGTGACCAGTTCTGCAGGTAGATCGACACTTTGATCACGTTCAGGCACATGTTCACCACGTGCTTACCGCTGGTGCAGTAGTCGCGGGCCCGCGAGTAGCACTTGAGCGCGTTCGACAGATCGCCGCAGTTCAGATAGTGGTCACCCAGATCGTCGTGTCCCCTCCGGATGCTTTCCTTGATAGAGTTGGCCTTGTAGTTCTTCAGATCGCAGTCTAGCTTCTCCAGCTTCAGGGCAGACTTTTTGCTCTTCGACTCAACCCAGGTCGCATCGAAGGAGGGTATCTCTTGCGAGCCGGTCGACTGGGAGGCAACGTCGGGCAGAAACAGCGTGCTGACATTGTCTGCCAGCTTCTTGTGCAGATGCTGGTACAGCGTTACGTTGTAGGTGGTCGTCACATAGTTTATGGCCATCCGGAGCGCTTCGAGGCGCAGCGTCGGGCAGTGGTCCGCAACGTAGATTAGCCGGTGCAGCTTTGCCAGCCCCGTGTACTGGTTGGCAAGTTGTTCCAGATCGATCGACGGGTTTTCCACTATGTACATGTCCTCCTCGTTGTTTTCGTTGTCTTCCGGCTGTACATCCACCTGCATCGGCTCGACTGCATTCTGCAAACATAAAAGAACCATAATCATAACAGTGTACGATGTTTATCACAGTCAGAATCTTCTTCAGCCCAAAGCGAAACCCCCACAATGGCGAGTGTAACACTTTCCGGCTATAGAATGCACGAATGTCTCTAGACGAAGATCGTACCGAAAAACATCCGGGCAGAGGCATTTTGCACGATGAACTTGAACAATAAGGTTTAGCAGAAAATATTATATCCTTTGCGTACACTGCAATTCCTTTTCTATAGGCTTTTGTTCATCGGTGTGTGTGACTGTATTTTTTCTGTACATTGAGGCCAGAGTGACCAGAAATACCGATGTATATATATATATCTAGGTTTTGAAGGAAAAAATCTCAATTTTTTAATCATTGAACTATAAAACTCAGCCAAATCAATTTAAATAATCCAGCGAAAATCAAATGACAGCACATTCGATAAAATTGTATCCAATGGAGCACTGCTGAAAATAAAAAGCCCGAGAAAGGGAACTTGCCACCACTGAGAAAAAAATGTGCATCTTAAGTTTCGAGTTTTAACCTACCTAAAACTACCGATAAAATTTTGATGCGCCTTCCGAAAATCGCCAAAATAATCTGGCCACACTGATTGAGGCACCGTGTTGACAGTTGAGACCAAGGTGCTTATAGGAAATATGCTTGTGCGTGCAGAAGCCAACTACCATAAACAGTGGTCGATCCTCATGAGATGGTGACTGAAATGCAAAAAAATGTGAAATATTTCATAACGTTTTGGTTCAGCAATTTTGCAAATTTGTATGCTTGTGTGTAGTGATGGGCAAAACGGCTCCGAAGCCGGAGCCGGCTCCGATCGGCTCCAGAAAATTTCCCACCCACGGCTCCGGAGGCGGCTCAGCTCCGACGGGTCCGGAGCCGGCTCTGCTTCGACGGCTCCGGAGCCGGCTCCGCTCCGACGGCTCCGGAGCCGGCTCCGCACCAACGGCTCCGCTCCAACGGCTCCGGAGCCGTTTAAACACAAAGGACCAAAATAACTTTTTCAATGAAGTTTCAATCGAGAAAGTCCGTAAATAGCGGAGTAGGTCATGTTTAAAAGAATTTATCAAAACAACATCGATGATTTTTGAATATTGTTAAGAAAGGTGAGACCAACGAATGCTACACAACGTCATGCATGTCAATACTGCAATCACATCGTGTATTGGTTTCCACACGTGCGAGAAGATATATTCGTTTTTTTATTAGGCTATCATACAATGATGTCTCTATTGAACCGTTAGTTCGGAGCCGTTGGTCTGGAGCCGTTGATTCGTCGCCGGCTCCGGAGCCGTTGGTGTGGAGCCGGCTCCGGAGCCGTCGGAGTGGAGCCGGCTCCGGAGCCGTCGGAGCGGAGCCGGTTCCGGGAAAAAGTCGGAGCCGGCTCCGGAGCCGTTGTTGCGCTCCAAAACGCCCATCACTACTTGTGTGTGGATTAGTGGTGGGAACTCGGAATCGAACCTACCCGATTCCGATTCCATGTTCGGAATCAATTCCGGAGCCAATTCCACTGCTGAAATCGATTCCAAAATCGGAGTCGACTCTGGCATCGGAATCGACCTGGGAATTGCAATTTGTTTCGGTTACGGAATCAGAATTGACTCCAGAATTGAAATTAGCTTCGGAGTGAGAATCAGCTCTTGAATTCAAATAAGAAGTTTCAGAAGCGATATCTGTCCGGGAAACTCCATGAGAATGGATCGTTTACAAGTACATTTTTATTCTTTGCGGCTATAAATACGCATCATTGGATCCAAACGTCTTATGGAGATACTGAAACCGGCTTCGATTTCGAAGTCAATTCCGATTTCGGAGCTGATTTTCAATGATAGTTTGATATATTATTGAACCTGCTGAATAGAGTAAGGCCCAATGAATGTTTAAAAGCACAGTTAATGGAGTTAAACAAAATGGAGCAATAACGAATCAAATTGAAAACAGTTTTATTCATAAAGTGTAACATTTTCACTCACTCACACACAGCTAATATCATTTACCATCTCATGTAATCATTCGATATCTTCTTGTGAATATCAAACAGACTAGAAAACACATGGTTGTCCTCGACCAACTGGCCGTATTTGCGTGTCAACTCTTCCGCCGACTTTTCGTGCACCAGCAGACTGTACCATCCAGCATTTCGTGCGCCAAAGTAATCGGTCGCCGGTGTCGCCCCAATATGTAAACATTGGTGTGGTTTGAGATCCTTAATCTCGGCTGCCTTCATCGCACGGTCAAATATTTCCGGGGCCGGTTTCATATAGCCCACATCATACGAGTTCAGCACAAAGTCAAAATAGTGGTTGATTTTCATGTTCCGCAACAAAACGTCTAGCCGGGGGTCAAAGTTTGAGATCACTCCCAGCTTGAACGGTGGTTCTTTCTGGCCACCGGACTCCACATGCCGCTGAAGCTTTAGGTAATTCAGAAAGTCCACCGAACCATAGCAATGTTGCCAAAAGACGCTCGTTTTGAAGTACTCCATGAAATGCTCGGTCATCTGTTCAATCTTCTCTGGCGGCGTGTTGTGTGTACCATTTTCATTAAAAATGCCTTAAATTCAAACGTAAAATGTATGATTAGCATCATGTAAAAAATACACTAAAAAAAACAATATCATAGAGCTGTAAAACCACTGTAAAATAAATCATTGACCCTATCAGATCGCACAATCGCAACCACGCATGGCCCTATCGGCCATTAGATTCAATGGCACTAAAGCACCGCTTGATA
The DNA here is from genome assembly GCF_943734685.1 of Anopheles coluzzii. Classification (NCBI taxonomy): domain Eukaryota; kingdom Metazoa; phylum Arthropoda; class Insecta; order Diptera; family Culicidae; genus Anopheles; species Anopheles coluzzii. The sequence goes on from NC_064670.1 coordinate 83,489,138, forward strand.
ACGATTCACAGGGTGGCGGCAACCACACACTAGGCCATGTGCTTCTATCCATCGATCCGACACTGACCCACTCTTGTTCGAAAGAATACAACCGTCATTTTCAAGATCGCTACAAACCACGCCTTCTCCGTTTAGTTTGCCAGCTCACTCCTGCATAATATGCTAGGTCGTATGTCCTGAGCATTACGTAATTTATGTTAATCCATCGACTTACCGTCTATCATCATCTGCCACCATTGTTTGTAGGTAATTTTCGTCTTCAGTCCAAAGTTCGGATGGAGCCGATTCATTTTGTGCCTATCGATCGGATAACGGGGAAAGAGAATCGAAAAGACGGGAGAATCCTCGTTATCGCACCCGGACCGATATCGCGTTGGGCGAGCACCCTGCCCAACATGACCCGTGGAGCCCCCGCCATCTAACACTTACCAGCTTTGGACGTAGTTTGAGACTAGTTGGTTGTTGTTGTTGCTTATACCGAACATTGCACCAATTTCACCATACTTCTTGCCTGGGCTAGAGCGAAATTGTAGCAGCGTATTATGTACATCGAACGTAATCAAACGGAACCGGGACAAACTCATCGTGCGAAATCTAAGGTTTAAAACTTGCGCAAACCAGGGACGAGCTACTTGCGTATCACGAAGCGTGCGGTTCAACAGTCGCAAGCGTAATAACAACCGTGCAACCTCGCCGGCTGATTTGGCCAGTTGGTTCTTCGTGTCCCGAGATAGATGGGCAGATGCATCCAATCCGAACACGGCCAAGCCTTTTCGTTGTGTTTGCCCGGCGAACATCAGTGTGTGCGTGACACGGCTTATCTCATTGATAAGGCGAGCAATGTTTTGGTTACTGATTTATTTTTCGTGTGTTGTCGGGATGGATTCTGTGTTACGAGCTGTACAAATATTCTTGCTAAAAGTTTACTACGTACAACCGGTTTCTTCGCACTATTACGCCACACAGAAGATATGATATTTTTCCTATGTTGCAGAGGAATGCATTTCACCTTACGAATGAAAGGTGCATACGCAATAAAACGTCCATGATATATGGTTGCTTTCGCGTCTTCCGTGTAACGTGCTTATCTACTGAATCATATCGCTATACGCATCTTAGAGTGTCCCTAAGAAAAGGGCAAATGCCGCTTATTGTTGACATAGCTGTTTATAGGCAAACAGAAACAAATACAACCATCATACATAGCACGTATCTTTGAACCGGCGCATTATGTCATTCAACTTGTTTTGTATACATCTATCTCGTCATTTTTACATCGATATCAACAGCATTTGCGTAGCGTCCTCTTCTTTAAGCATCCAACAACCGAAACGGTTTAGATGATAACAAATTATCGCATTTTACATATTGTCTTATTGTGAAATCGCCTTTCAGTGGCATTGTTTTATTTTATTTTTCACGAATTGTAAAGCTTTGCAGTGTTTTGTAAAATAGTATTGATTGTGTTTAATACGTTGCATCAATTTTATTTGAAAATGTTCAACAAAAGGAGCATTTTAGGCTCGTGTCTATTACAACATCGTGCGGTGGTAACATTTGTTCAATGGAAACATTTCTGGATTTTTCTATTTATTTAAAAAAACTATGCACGTATTTGGTCACAAAAACAATTCAAAACTAAGTAAAACTTTTTTTTTTGGTTCGAAAATGTTCCTGCAGCAAAAAAAAACATGACAAAAATCGATTTCTTTCGCTTGCAACAAAAATGTTCCCGCAACATAAATTGGCCAATTGATCTATACGATTTGGCAACAAATCGCAACATTTTCATAAACCCGGCCTTAAGCTATTGAAAGATTATGATAAAACAATAGAGAGATCCGTTACAAATGTACCGATGCTAAACAAATACACAGTAATTTAGATAGGTTTGCAATCGATTAGATTAATTTTTATCAATCATACATGTAAAAATACGGTGTAAAGTTCGGTCCTTTAACGGATATTTTTTTGAATTTATCATGAATACTTTCTGTCAATGGAAACTTTTCAAAACATACCATAATGTTTATGCTATAAAAAAGTAATCCAGTCATGACCTAGCTGTTCCTACTGTGCAATGTTTGTTATTGTTTATACTGTCGGCGCACGTTACATTCTTTCCTAATTTCACGTTGTTTTCGATCTCTTACCAACGCCTGTACTGCTATTTGGTGTTAACTATGGCCAACGCTATACGAAGATCCATACCGAAGTTTAATCGAGCGTTAGTATTACCTGCATTCCGATCATTTCATGATGAGTTTTCGTCGAAAATTCCCCTAGAAGATATCCGCAAACAGACGAAGGGCAAAGAGCAGCACGTCCCAAGCGCTCGCTCAATTGCTGCCAAATATCAGGTGTTTCGAGATACCGACGCACCGGTAATTCTAGACGTGGACGAGGAACGGCAGATTCACGAAGCGGGTTTACAACAGCCGGAAAAGATTCACGATTTGCCAGACATGTACAGTGGAATCAATTTGTCCAGTAAGTCACCCGCGAGCACCCGCGAGGATGGTTGGATGGTGAAGGTCAAGCTCAACGGTCTAACTCTTTGTTGCATAATTATTTGTTCCTCATTGCAGGAGGCAAAACAGGTGTGTACGAGATAGAAGATTTGGTAACGGTACTGCGACTGAACAGTGCTATAAATATTTTTGTATGCACGGTGCCAAAGGACATTAAGTACGTCGACTACATGTGCATCGTCACGGGTCGCAGTGTAAGACACATGCGAGGAATGGCCGAGTTTGTGCGGAAGGTGTTCAAAATGAAACGACATCCCAGCGATATCATACCAAAGATTGAAGGCGAATCTAGCAGCGACTGGATGGCGCTGGATCTAGGTAATGTGGAATATGCTGTCAAAACGCTTTATAGTTATACTCACTGGAGTTCCATTGTACCATGCTTGTAGGAAACATTGCTCTGCACATTTTCTCCACCAAGGCGAGAGAACAATACGATCTGGAGTCGCTTTGGAGCGTTGGGTCCGAGTTTGACCGAGAGTACAATAAGCCGAGCGAAGAATTGGTTCAGCTGTTCGAAAAACACACCATCTATTTGGACGATTTGAAACCGCTCAAAAAAGAAGGTGAAAGTGGAAAGGTGTAATAGTTATTTAAAATAAAATTTGTTGTAGCATACAAATAGGCAAAACAAATTTGTCACATTCTTTAAGCGTTTTGAATACTCAGGTAAACATTGAGCAACTGATGATGGAACTGTCGGCATCAGTAAAAGATTGTGCCCTGATTCGATTATCATTTAACCCGTCCAACCGCAGCAAAAAAAGAAATAAATGAAGGTTCGGTGATATAAATAACACTCGTCATCCTGTACTAGAGGTCGGTCACGACCGCTAAGGCATGAAACATTAATTAAGTCTCGTTTATCTTCATGTTCATGCTTACACGTTGTGGGAAAATAGGATGCATATCTGCACATTCTGATTCTACAAAGGACCGAACCAATGCGAAGTGTGTAGTGATTCTCCATAAGTAAAGCTCTGGCATGATTGATTTACTTCATACGATTTGAAAAGGATGGCAATGTGTATTATCAAAAAACCCTAATATTTACTAGGACAAACATAAGTAAATATTATTTTTAATTATTTATTATTATGAAGTAAATGAAAAATATTACCTTAGGATTATTCCAAAAACTATTCATTTCAAGGTACAATGGGTCGATTTGTTCATATAAAACACACACACACGATGATAGTGTAAGCTTATGAGGATAGAAAATTAACAAACGCGAATGGTGTTGTTGCCAACGATAACGATCACTCCTTCGTCCTGCAATTCCTTGAGAGCGTCTTCAAACATTTCCTTTGTAATGAGCTGCAAAAGCAAAAACAAAAAAAAACAAGATCAAACTTAGATCTCCATTATTGTGCAATGCTAGTCTAACTTACCACTTGTGAACCGTCCTTGATTTCGCCAAACAGTTTCTGATATGGAATGGTGGAGATTTTACCCTTTGCTTTAAGATTTGCCTTGATTGACTTCACTACTTCCGCGCGCTTCTTGCGAGCCTCACTGGACAAGCCCGTGGTAAGGATACCGACATCAATCTTGCCGGACAGTGGATCCGTCGCCGATTGTTTCAGCGCCTCTCGATGAAGTCGCCAAGCTTCCTCGACGTCCTGCACATCTACCGTTTCGCTGAGACGCACCTTAGCGTGAGCCTCCGACAGACGGATCAAACTTTCCAGCTGCCGAGGGTAGGCCGAAATTTGCCCTCTACCTGCGCCCACCTTTCGCATGTCGACGTACACTTGAATGAGCCGCAGCTGGGCTTCCTCAGACAGCACAGGATTGATGTGTTCCTTGGCATATGCAATGTAGTCACGCAGCACACTCATGTCCTGAAAAGCGGAGAAACAATTGCTATAATGGAATGGACACTTGGCAGGGAGTCGAATGACAACTTACCACTAGCGTATCTTCGTCCTCTTCGCGAGTTGCATAGTACATCGACACCAAGTGAGCCGCGAGCCGCCGATCAAACACCTCGTCCTGAGGGTCCAAGATCAAGAAAATCAAGTCGAAGCGGGACATCAGCGTGTGCGGCAGCTGCACGTTTTCAATGATCGTCTTGTTCTTGTTCCATTGAGATTCGGAAGGATTGGCAGCAGCCAGAATCGATGTGCGAGCGTTCAACTGGCAGATAATCCCCACCTTTGCAATGCTTAACGTTTGCTGTTCCATTACCTCATGCAACACGCTTCTGGTCGAATCGTTCATCTTGTCGAACTCATCGATACAGCACACGCCATTGTCTGCCAGCACCAAAGCACCACTGTTTTGAAGGAAGAAAAACACACATTATTTGTGAAATTCGAACCACACCTTTGCGCAAATGAGTACGTACGTTTGCAGCACCAGCTGTCGCGTCTCGGCGTCCTTCGTAACGTAGGCCGTCAAACCGACCGCCGAAGAGCCACGGCCGGATGTGTACTGGGTGCGTGGTACCAAGTTGTACACGTACTGAAGCAGCTGCGATTTGGACGTTCCGGGATCACCGCACATGAGAATGTGTATTTCGGCACGGAAGTTCTGCCGCCCAGAGGTGGCCTGCTTTTTCTTCGACCCGCCAAACATCTGCAACAGGATGCCCTTCTTGATGTCCGTGTTCTCGTAGATGGACGGAGCGATACAGCGCACCAACCGATCGTACACATCCGGTTTCTCCGCAATCTTCTTCAGCAGCTCAATCCGCTCCGGTGGGAACATGTGGTCCTTACCCTCCTCCTCCTCGTACAGCCGCTTCTCGTCAACCTTGCGGAAGTGCAGCACATCGATGTGCGTGCGGTAAACCGATTTCATTGCCGATTGACGAGGGTTCTCCTGTATCGGCATCGCCTTGTAGATACCGGTCACCGTCACACGGTCACCCGGCTGCACTTTGTCCACCAAGTCTTCGTGCGCCATCAGCAGCACGTTGTGGGGCGTTTGCCCAGCCGCCATATCGTCCGGCGATTCCTGCAGCTTGATCAGCTGACGATCAGCGAACTGCGAGCGATTGTGGATGAGCTGAAAGCAGTGGTTCGTGTTGCAGTGCGAACAAAGCGTCGGCTCTGCAATGCGGCCCCGCTCCAGCTCCACCACGACGGAGAAGCTGCAAATCGAGCACTTGAAGAACGCACAGCGCATTTCAGGCACGATGTTCGACGTACGGATCACCATGCCGCTGATCGTGATGATTTGATCAATATCCTCAGGGTTGAGTGCACGCATGTTGCGTGTCTTGTCCGCATTGAACGGACGTACTTGAATTTGATGCTCAAGTATAGCTGCCGGGTACCGCTCGAAGAACATCTCATTCACCGCCATATCCAGCGCAGGGATCACCTGAACGGAACAGAATCCAATTGGTTAACTTTCGCGGTTTAACAACGCCAATCCTTCTCAAACTTACGTCTTGCGGATAACATATCAACTGACGGTACAATGTCTCGTCAAACGTTTTCAGATGCGAACAATTGAAGTTCAAGTACGGTTCCTCCAATGTGTGGATCTGTACAAAACGAACAATAAAAATACAATCAAATACGCTGAAGTTGTAGGTATAGCTCCCTGGCGTTTCCTTTACCTCTTCCAGCTTCTGCATGTACAGTGGCTCATTCAGATTGATGCCTTCCGTCAATTCATCCTGTGCCGCATTCGGGTCGATGTAGCGCAAGATAAATTGCTTAAACTTGCTCATGCATTCCGTCACGACGACATTCGTGCCCCACACAACCAAACGGGGACCGGAGCTAGGAATGTCACCCGCCGAGGCTTGGCTCTCTTCTTGAATCGGATCGAGATGTGCATCCGAGCTGCCTACATTCACTTGGCGCGGAAGCTTATCCACCCGCAGATCCGGTCGCTGGCGCATCGGTGTACCGCGAACACCGGATCTGGGCGTACGAATCGATCCCATCGAGCTGGGTGTTCCGTAGTTCAGCGGAGAGCTGATGTCAATCTGGCTCATACCAGCAGCACGGCCGTAGGGACTGGTCGCCTGCAACACCGGCTGGTCGACCGCGGGCGAGGTGGGCACCGTCACTTGATCGGAGCTTTCGATCGCCACACTCGCCCCGTTGGTCGGCATGCTGCTTCCAATGCGCATTGGCGTTTCCGTTTCACTGTTGGAAGTGCCTGTAAAAGAGAAAAAAGTTTCAGGGTGATGCGTCGTCGTACTCAACGTCAATTCATTCGCGCGTCTTACTCTGCTTCATTGGAGTTCTTTGAGAATTTTCCTGCGAACTATCTCCACCCCGACGGCTACGAGTTGATCTTGCAGGGCTAGACATTTTAGTGCGTTATGAAATTAGACAGACAACAACTAACAGCACGAAGAAAGCAGGGAATGAGGTAGAAAATCGGACCAGCTAGCAATCAACACCACACACAGAGCAACAAGCGAGGCAATTCTCTTGATAAACAGAAAAAGCGCGCGCTTTGCGACAGTTGGCAAGAAAATAATAACACCAAGAATTTTATCAAGCAAATATTATGGTCCACAAAGGTGTATGGAATGGAAAATGAATTTATGTTGTTTTATTACAGATTAAATCCGTCTTCTACACATAAAAAAGTTAATAATCAAATAAGTGTTGTATTTTTCTCTCAGTTTTATGATTCCTCATCCCTCATAAAGCTATTATTGTTGTAAAAATAAAATAATAAATTAAACAAATCTCTACTCATCTTTGGTTGTGTAGACCTTATGCCCGAAACGGTTCAACCGTTGAACCGTTTGTGAACCATTTCATTTCATAAACATCACTTTGTTCGCGCCAAATAGCAGTGTGTTGTGTTGTTCTTTCGGTGCTCTTGCCAATTTGTTGTAAAAGTTGTTTAAAAAGATGAAAAGCAAATCGTATAATAATAATAAGTTTAGCTCGCCGATTACATGGGTCGGCAAGCAGTACCAGCCGGATGTGAATTGTGTGAAAAATCGCTTTGCCGCGTTCTACTCGTAAGTCGCACAGACTCTTGATAGGGTTGGCAGACATAGCAAATGATGTATTAATTACTTTTTACTTTTCGTTACGAAGAAAATGTATTTTCGGCGCCCTCACGCTAGAGGTGGGTAATTACGTACTCGTCTCTGACATGGATGCGGCGGAACCGGACTCGATCGATGGTTGTGATGTGGCACGCATCGTCCACATGTACGAGGTGTTGAATTCGGACTGCACCAATATGGACCCATGCCGAGCGATTGTGGAATGGTATTCCAGGTAAATGTCAATGGGACACCAGTTTGAACGTTTGAAAATAATTTATTTTGCTCTTGTTTTTCTCATCAATCAGACCGTCAGCTTTACCAAAACTGATAACGGGCGACGAGAACTACACTTTCGATACCCGTGAAGTAATTGCCGATTCTCGCTTCAGTCCCGATATATCGATTGAAACCATTTTCAACCTTTGCTGGGTGGAACACGTGCCACTGCAGACCAATTTGGCAGAGATACAAGCACTGAAATCTTCCTCGCGCGGTCCATCGTTTTTCGCTCGCTACAAGCTAGAAAAAGCATCCGGAAGAAAATGGTCCCTAAATGCGTTGGTTCCGATGGTCGATGCGACAACGCCACGAAAGAGAAGATCGATGTACGATCGGTCGAACGAGCCGATCATAGAAACGCCCAAAACACCCAAACTGAAGCTGACGCGCACCAAGTCGTTGGAAAATATGGCTTCGCTCAGCCCGAACCAGAAAAGTAAATTAATCGAAGATCGTTGGGCCGTTAAGCTGATTGATGTGAAGCAAAACATCGATGAAATTACGGACATTCTCAGCGAGATAGAGATAAGCGATAGCGAAAACAGGAGACCGCCGGCAAACCAGGAGAAGCTGCAGAAAGTCCGTAGAAGCTCAATGAATTTAAGGCTACACCCAAAGCCAAGCGCTTACGCGTCCAATAGCGGCACCGATGACGAATGTTTGAACTACTCAATCGTCAGGGACGGAGCAACAACGAGCGAGCGGCAGATAAAGATAAAACTGAGACTTTCGGAGAATCAAAAAAATACAGAATCACCCAAATCGTTGCGCAAAAGAGTCACATCTTCTTCCGTTCCGCCAGAGCACGTTTCACCTCCCAAGTGCCGTAAATCGTTGCTGCCTGCGGATGTTGAAAGCGTAAGCACCCCGTCGGGACGCTCTCATAGGAAAAGCATTTTGAAAACACCCAGCACACACGCATCGCAAGTTGGCACTCCAAAGCGAAACATTCAACTATCTAACATAATCGAGGAATGTTCCAACGGGCGGCGCGTGTCCCGCCTGCTAGAGCTGTCGCCCAAACAACTAGAGCCTTTACCGATAGAAGAACCTAAAACGCCAAAACGAAACAGTCGTCTGTCCTCTGTTGGTGCCACACTTCCTTCAAGTGCCAGCAAAGGGACGCCCAAAAGTGCGAACAAAATGAAGCTCATCCGTGACGGCACCATTAAACCTAACATTCATTCCCGCGACGCTCCAGTACAGGACGGTGCAAACGAACTGGCTGTTGCGCGTGAACGGCTGCACGTGTCGGCCACACCGAGCAGTTTGCCGTGTCGCGAGAAAGAGTACGAAGAGATTTACAACTTTTTGGAGGGCAAGATTTTCGATGGCTGCGGAGGCTGCATGTATATATCGGGAGTGCCGGGCACGGGCAAGACTGCCACCACGACGGCCGTTTTACGGGCGCTCAAACATCTATCTGAAGAGGAGGACATACCCAAGTTCGAGTTTGTTGACATCAATGGTATGAGATTGACCGAGCCACGCCAGGCTTATGTGCACATCTATCGGCAGCTGACCGGGAAGACACTAGCCTGGGAGCAAGCGTACAATTTGCTGAACAAACGGTTCACCACGAAAGCACCGCGGCGCATCACTACGGTGCTGCTGGTGGACGAGCTGGACATTCTTTGCAATAAGCGGCAGGATGTCGTGTACAACTTACTGAACTGGCCCACCATGCCTACGGCTCAGCTGATCGTTGTCACCATTGCCAACACGATGGATCTGCCCGAGCGTTTGCTGATGGGCAAAATTTCATCCCGACTTGGGCTGACACGTTTGACGTTCCAGCCGTACAACTTCCGCCAGCTGCAGGAGATCGTAATGGCCCGCTTGGTAGGCATGAGCGCTTTCAACAGCGATGCGGTGCAACTGGTGGCGCGTAAAGTGGCAGCCGTTTCTGGCGACGCCCGTCGTGCACTGGACATTTGCCGCAGGGCCACCGAATTGGCCGACGATCAGGCAAGAAAATCGAATGAGTCGGTTACGGTGTCCATGATACACGTGCAGCAAGCTCTGACGGAAATGATCACCAGCGCGAAGGTGAAAACCATCCGCAGCTGTTCTCGTTTGGAACAACTGTTTCTGCAAGCCGTTACAGCGGAGGTCACCCGTACCGGTATTGAGGAATGCAATTTTCTGGGCGTTTATTCGCAGTTCGAATCGCTGGCCGCATTTTCGGGTATTATCGTGCCCAATCCAGGCCGAGCTATGGCGATCTGTGCGCGTCTGGCGGCGTCCCGCCTGCTTATATGCGAATGCGGTAAAAGTGATATTTATCAGAAAATTTTACTTAACATCAGCACGGACGATGTACATTTTGCCCTGCAGGCTAGCAAATTGCTTTAAAAACAGCTGTTCTGGAAACACACTTGACAATAATTTTAACATAGTAACTAATAAGATCTATTAAAAAAGACTGTACTATCATCTAAACGAAAATGGAAAATTATATACTTGACTTGCATGACTGGCGTTAATCGAAAGAAAATCGTTGCAACCGTCGTAGAATTTTATTTTTTTCTACATTTAATTCATTTAATTATTCTTTTTAAAAAAAATCCGGAAAGTCAATAGTCCCAAATTGTTATCAAATTAAGTTCTTTCCACCAGCAGGATTGACAATGATGCATAGATTGTTAGGCCTGTTACTTTATTAAATTATCACACACTTGAAATGGAACGTAAATTGTACACAAATCGAAGGAATGCAACCATACACCGTTTAATTTTATTGCAAATTTATCTTAATTTCACACACTGGCACACGATTTCTTTGGCAGCAGTAGCCAGACTAGCATTACCTGAATCAATACCAACCACACGGTAAAGTACTCATAGATGATCTTTGGCGAAAAGACGGTCCACGCGAATATGTGGTCGCGCAATACCGTAGCGACTGTTATGAAAAAGCTCCCGGGTACGGTAATAAGTACGTTAGTAAGTGTAAGCATTCTTTCCCTTACGTTAGTCACTACCGGTAGATGCCTGCGAAAAAGAGGTAACAAAGTTAAATAATCAATTTTGAATGGTCTTTAAGCAGTCCATACTTCACATCTCGTTCGTTGTCGGAGAAAATGTGATGAAGCAATAGGAGGAAACTTAAAATAGGCCCACTAAAGGTATGCAGAGTAAGGAACAACCCCACACGCAGCATGTCGAAGTTGTTCAGTCCCACATAGCCGGCGTTGAGATCGATGGAGGCCAAACTGTTGGAGTTACCCTGCAAACGTATTGACGTATAAAGATTAATAATATTTCTCTTTAGCGTCTCAGAAAAGCTTACCTGATAGAAATAAAACGTTTTCCCTAACCAATAATGAGTGATTACTTTGAGCAATATGCTACAATGCTTGTCATCCGCAATGCGGTCTATACGTTCAGCGACAAATCTGCTCGTAGCCAGCAGTGCGCCAACGAGCAATACATTGTGCGGTTTGTGCAGTAGTGCGGACAGCAGCGCAACGATGATAATACAGTTGTTGAACAGCTCTCCCGTGCGTTTTTGCGAAGTACGTCCCATAATTGCCCGATACATCATCGGTAAAAATCCGATAAAGAATATTTCTACCAAATTAATCCAAAAAATGGTCAAACAAATTGCTGAGCTGAAATGGGAGTGCAAAAACAAATTCATCAAGTGCTGTGTCTTTTGGGTGTGTTCTTTTAGATATAATTACTTGGATGCGCTTAACCCGAAGATGCTCACGGTGCCAGACGCAGCACGGTAGTAGTAGATAAGCAAGGAAGCCGTCAGCGATAGTACAGTTGTGAGCAGTCCGGCCATGTAGCAGATTTGATACACCAAATAGCACAACCCGACCAGCATGGTCAGGCTAAGCCACATTTTATGTTCCTCCTTTGATAGCCAATCGCCCACGTCGGGTAAGTGTTGCCACTTGTCGCCCGTTTGATTGAAGCGTCGTACAGTAACGTGAATGCACAAGAAAGCGATCGAACCGGCACAGAAAATGTTCCGTTCCTCTTTGCACACTTCCACCAGCGATGCATCGGATTTCGTGTGTCGACTGAGCGCGCCGATCGTGTTGTTCATTACGCTTACCTCCTTTAAGGTGAGCAGTATCATTATGGTGCTGGTAAGGTAGTACCAAGTTTGATGCTCTTCCTCCACGAACGAGCTACTGCCCAGCGAAACACAATGGAAGCTTGTACCGAACCAAATGAAAAGCGAAAGCAACGATGCACTCTTGAGCAGTGTCCATAGCGATGCCTGCATGCTCTTGAGCAAGTGCGAAAGTATTGCCCACAGCGTAAAGTAGACCACCGACAGGGAGACTAATACGGCATGGAAGCAATTGGACGGTTCCGCAGACGATTGCTTCTCGAACGATAAAAGCTTCAGTAGAAGAAAGCTTAAAAGCATACAGTTGATGCTGGGAAAGAGTTTCGGTTGCAGGGTTAAAACGCTCGCATTTGTATCTTGCAAAAGCTGCAAAACTGCAATTGCAGCACAAAACAAAGCCATAACCATGCCGATCACGATAAACAGAATGTCATATCGTATGTAGCTTGAAATCAGCAGTTGAGTTAGCTTTTTCGACACGGATGTGTACAGCAAAACGGTTCGTTTGTAGGCGGAAATGTCGGCTGCATCTTTCATAAACTTCTGATGTAGCTGTTTCGCCTCTTCAAAGGAATTTTGCCACTCTAAAGGGGAATGGAAAAGAAAATGTTAGTCGCATCTCCACAAAATACTACCGACAAACGTATCTCTTCCGACTTACCGCTTTTTGTAAATTTATTATTTATAATTAATTCCACTTTCGTGACCAGTCTTTGAGTGTTGTAGTACAGTGCGTGCAGCATTTCCCTTCGGTGTAGCATCTTCAGTGCGGGATCTATGACCGAACCAATCGATGCATAGGGTATGGCAACGCCCATCAAGATGGACATGGTGGGAGCTAGATCGATTTGCAGGAATGTTTCTTCACTTTTCGCACATTGATCGCTCACAATGACGACAGGTACGATCGTTTCGGGATGTGACGAACCACCATGGCCACCCGAATCTCGCATGCCATGATCACCCGTTATGACTAGCAATGGTTTGGTGTAGTACTTCTGTTTCTGTAACGATGAATTGTACATGATCATTGGCTAGATTAGTGATGTGCTCTTTGGAGTGCACCCACGACACCGTTCCGACTCTGGCTATTGTTAGTCCGATTCCGGCAAAATCCGAACCACTAGCTTCGCCCGGAGTTGGAGTCGTCCAAAGTCATGGGGAGTCGTTCGGAGTCTTTCGGAATCGTCCGGAGTCGTACGGAGTCATCTGGAATCGTTCGATGTCGTCGGAATCGTCCAGAGTCGGCCGGAATCGTCTAGAGTCGATCAGAGTCGACCGGAATCGGTCGGAGTCAACAGGAGCCGTGCGGTTTAACAGGCCTTTGTTTCAAAGGCCGACTCTGACCGACTCCGGACGACTACGATCGACTCCAACTGATTTCGAACGACTCCGGACGACTTCGACTCCGAATTACTCCGGACAACTCCAAACGACTCCGAATGACTCTAGACGACTCCGGACGACCCTGGGATATTCTAGACCAGGGGTCTCCAAACTACGGCCCGCGGGCCGCATGCGGCTCTCAAGAGCTTGTGATGTGGCCCACGATGACTTTGCCAGAGTTAATATAAATATTACGTTATTATGACTTTTTCAAATAAAAATGTATTTTTTACTTTTCTTAGACAAAAATCAAGCATTAGTAACACGAAACTGTACAAGTATCGTTAGTATTTTGTTGTAAAAACGAGATTTAAACGTTCACTCATAAGTTAAAGCTAGCGTCAAATGGCCCTCAACATAGTTATTTTTGAAGCAATGCGGCCCGCGAGATGAAAAGTTTGGAGGCCCCTGTTCTAGACGATTCAGAATGACTCCGGATAATGCAGGACTACCTTCCGGAGTCGATTCCGAATTAATCGGAATTGGATCGAAGTCGACTCCGGATTTTTGCCAACTTTACCCATCACTAGACTAGATTCCCTTCGATTGTATTTGTAAAAAATTGTCATAACATACCCATTTGTCCATGGTTTGATAGATAGTTTTTATAACTTTGTCCATTTCCTTCAGCTTGCCCGGTACTTTGCCACTGAACGGGCCCTCCACGTGTCCGATGTGGTCCAACCCAAGATAATGCAGGATCATTAACTTCCAATCGTACATCTCTAGCTCCAGCTTAAGAAACTTTGTTATGTTTCGGTCGCCCTAGAACAGATCATCAATTACAGTCACGATCGTCCACGCCCATTCCCAACCCACCAATGTAAAACCCGAGTTACCTTGTAAAAGTCATTCACGTAGAGTGAGTCGGAGTTCTCGCCCTGGCGATGAAACGTTTCTGGAAACATGTTAGTCCAGGTATTGTCACCGTAAAACACTGTTTTCTGCTGCCGTTGCTTCATTTGATAGAGGAACGTGTCTAGCTTCATTTCGGGACTGCCCAGGTTCAGAATCACGTCCAGAAAGCTCGGTATCGCACCGGATGTCATTGCTTTTATTCGCGGCATCGTTACCGTCGGTGGATGTACCTGCAAACGGTACAGGCAAGCCTTCCCATCACCCAGCAGCTGGTTGAGGAACTGGAAGTTTTCCTCCTGCAGCACAAAATCCATTCGTAGGGCGTCTATCACCATCAACACGGCTCTCGATATTTTCGGCTTATAGTCAACGCCGCTAAAGCTGAAGTAAAATAACGAAATAAAGAATAGACGATTAAACAATCCGAATCCAAAAAGCGGAGGCCATAATTCTTACCTGGCATTGCCGACGCCTTGAGGTAGCTCATCTAGGTTGGCTTTGGTGGAAGGCGAAAATGATAGAGGAAAGAACCCATAGCAAAACAAACTGAAGGAAAACAAAAACACCACAAACGTGTACACCGCAATGTGATCTTGTCGCGCGTTCATAGCGCAAATGTGCTTGCAGGCAGTTTAAAACACTTTCACTTTCATTTTAAGCTACCGGCAATGTATTTTTCTCCGCTGATGCCCGTTTCTTCGTCTGGCTGCTTGATAAACAATGCAATTTTGCGATGGTCTGTCAAGGGTTATTGTTGACGCAAGGAGTAATCGACAACAAAGCAGAAATGTTGCCAGATGCAGTGATTTTTTTTTTCTTCAAAAATATTTTATTTAAAAAGAAAGGACGTTTTTTTAGGTTTTTTAAATAGTTTAAATGTTATATTATTTTTAATATGTGAATAAAATTTGGTGTACGAATTTCGGTCCACAATTAGTCACTGTGACAACTGACAGCTGTACGCCATAGGTGTTTTGGCTGTACGCGCAACAGCAGCATACGCAGAAAAAGAAACATTAACTCTGCCACTCCGTTAGCTTATGCGTGTGTAGTAAACAAAGAAATGGTGAAGTTTTCAAATTTAATAGGCACTCTGTTCAGTAAAAGTGCAGCATCGAAGCTAGAGACCGATGCTGCTCCATTGCCGCCCCGACGAAAGGCCGATGCGTACGGGGACGAGACTATGGCTCACACCAACACTCCTGCTGCTGCTGCTGCTACGCAAAATGGGAATTTCCCAAATGGTGTGCAGGTTGTGCCAGGAATGGAAAACTTAGCACTTGTTCCGGGCGGATCGTCACAGTCGTTAGAACCAGTTGCGGGGGAGCATCACACAGCGACATCGCAGACGGTGGTGAACAATGTGCAGCACAACACGCTCACAGCCCCCCAAACCTCCATCTCCAATACAACTGGAATGCAGGTGTATCAGATAAGGAACGCGAGCAATCTACACATCGGAAACAGCTACACGTTTAATACTGCGGCCGTGGTGGACGAAGGTGCTTCCACGAGCGGATCGTTGCCGGGTGCCGGATCCGCCGTGAAGTGGGCCAACTTGCGACTGTCGAACACTATTTCGCAAATGATGCAGAGCCAGGACGAGGTGGACACGGAGCTGCTTGATACGGTGTCGCGCCACTTGGGCTATGAATGGAAAAGCTTCGCCCGTAGGCTTGAATACTCGGAGGGGCAAATCGATGCCTTTGAAGCGGACAACTCCACACTGGCTGAGGTAAGTCGGGTTAGGGGAAGGTATTGGGATCAAACGTGTAATTAATTGCAGTCGCTAATAGAGTCGTATCATTTTTTCAGCAAATATACAGCTTTATGTTAGACTGGACCCGCAACGATGATGATCCTACACTTGGCCGTCTTGTGACGTTGTTGTGGAACAACAAGCACAAGGAAACAGTATACTACATTAAACAGGTGTGGAAAAAACGAAAAGAAGATAAAAATTCTCCCGAGCGGAGTAGTTAGCATAATCGTATACCTCTATAGTGAAACGCATTATACACGGGTGTGTACCGAACATACCCGATACCTTTTCTTATTCTCATCAGTGGATATTGTGATATCGAACGTTAGAAATGCTCGAAACAAATTCAGAAGTGCCTTTTAACAAATGAAACACATTTGTCACATTCCCACATATGATATAAAGTACAACTAGAATGTAGGGAAAGCGAAACATTTATAAAACAATCATACCAAGTATCTTGTAAATAAAGTATTTTAAAATAGAATTCGGCCGCAAGCTATTAAGGAAAGGTTGTTTAAGAATCGTGAACGCTACCACGTATGGTGCTTTTTTTATTTCAATATTTTTCTCCGCCCGACCATTTCTTTTGCGCCAACTCAACCCGAACCAAACCCTTACAAGCAAATTACGACTTTTGGCCAAGCTTTTCCTTCTTGGCGGCCTCTGCCTCAGCTTCTGCCTTCTCGTACTTTGCAATCAAGCCGTCCACCTCGGCGCTGGACAAAATTTTGATGACTGTTTTGTTGTTTTCACGGGTAAGAACTGCCATTTCAACTGCAACAAAAAAGGTCGTTCAAACAGCCGGTTAATAATAATACGACTAGAAGCGAGATTTGCAGCACTTACTCTTCTCTGATGTGAGCTTGGTCATATCGAGCGTTTTGGACAGCACTTTCACAGCCAAATCCTGCGCCTGCACGAGGCTGATATCGCTATCGCTCAGTTCCTGCTTTAGTGCGGAAACGGCGGCCTGGAAATTACAAAACAAAATTAATGTAAAACCACATGGAACAGTGAGCTCTTGCTATGACATACCGCCGAATTGTTGCCAATACAGGTTGCCTTCCATCCACCATAGTTGCCGCTGGGATCCGACTGGTACAGCTGATAACCGTAGTGCTTGTCCCAGCCCATGTACAGAATAGAAACGCCGAATGGTCGCTTGCCACCGTACTGCGTGTAAGCCTGTTTCACATCGCACAGGTGAGATACTAACTGCTCGCAGGGCATAGCCTCACCGTAATTCAGCTGGTAACGCTGCGCGATAACCCGCAGCAGGTTCGTGAGCACATTCGCGTCCGAAGTAATGCCAGCAACTGAGCACACCATATCACTTTGAGTAGGAGATTAAAAAAACATAATTTAGTTGATTTTTTTTCTGCGCAAAGCTATGCTCTTGTGCTCACTCGTTCAGTTTGTAGATCTTCTCGGAGAAGATCACATTATCCAACAGTTTGTTAGTGTTGCGCCGTTCGGCCGCTAGCAGTATTCCATCCTTTGCCAGTATGCCAAGCGAAGTGCCTGCGTGTGAGATAGCTTCCATAGCATACTCCACCTGATACAAGCGACCTTCCGGCGAGAAAATAGTGGTCCTGGAATCATAACGACGAGCCTGCAGCCCAAAGGTGAGTTAGCACAAATCCGACAGGTTATAACCTCAATGCCTGATGCGGCTTCTGCATTGTCCTCCACACCGCTGTCCCGCAAATGAAGTGAGACGTATGTTTAGCTGCATTTAAGCTAGTAACACTTACCATTTTCAATAATTATTGTAGAAACGAGATGAACTACGGAAAGATTGCTAAATACAAGCAAAATTAACACAGCTATTCAGAACTTGGACGTAAACAGTATCTCCAGTTTTGATGACTGTCAATTGCACAGCGTATTTTGAACTGTCATTGCCGTCGAAATTCGCTATGTTGGATTATCCGGGCGGTCGAGCAGTGGCGGCAAAATCCCGGCTGTCGAGCACATTACAGTTCGAGTGGTTTAAACATTTTAAAATTTAAAAGCTCGTTAGGAAAACGCACCGGTACATGCACAGTCCCTCTCATACTCAGGGCTGACTTTCAAACTATGGGTAAACCATTAGTGGCTTAGATAAACCTATACCGAGTAAAGTTGATGCATCCTGTGATCAGAGAGAAGAATACTCTGGTGACCACTGGCCTATTATTTTACACACAGCTTTTAGAATTATTTTACACTGTTAAATCGACAAAGAAAACAAGGCGTATCGGTTCTCACAAAACTAGAATGGATTTAATGCTTATACACACTGCCTCTTGGTAGCAAGAATTTATTGTGCGGGATTGTCCCCATGAGGGGAATTATAATTTTTTGGGGGATAATTTTCATCCAAGTTTTTGCAAAATGGAATGAGTTTTAACTAGATTATTCGTATGTATCTCATATTAAAAACGATTATTTATCCCATAATCAACTGAACAATCAATCAATCAAGATGAACAATGTAGAAGGTTGATGAAACCAAAAATTGTAGTGCAAATACTCTTTATCAAATCCAGAATAAGCCTATGAAGCTGCAAAATTATATGAAAAGCAGAAGTGTTACCAGGTGGCCTTTAGATTGGTAGCAACAGACAATCATGTTTCGGGGTTGGGGTTGGGAATTAGAGGATTAAATATCAAGGGCCTAGGGAAAATTCTGCATGTAAAAAAACAAGCAAAGTTATTAAATGTTTAGAAATTGTAAAACAGGATAACCAAAATTCATGTACCTCTCCTATACTGGCTTGTCTAGCAATAGTACACCCCTCCCCCCCCCCCCCCCCCTTTCCCACCACCAACCACCTCTTGTGAGGCTTCTGAATGGGGGAATGGTATCTTACATGTACTCTTAATCGCGGAAAAGTGTGTAAAAAGGTAGAAACTTTAAGTGATCCTAAAGTCATATAGTACCAGCACTAGATCTAGACCTGAGCCCATAGTACTGGCACTGATTTTGAATCCATGTTTTCCTGTAGCTGATCCTGAACCTATAGTAGTTTTGGTCCTAATGAAAAAACCCATGCCGTTCCGCGAACTAATAGCAAATTAATACCGATCATGGAATTGCTTCTGACCAGTACAGATACGGATTGAAAAATGCTGCCTGTTTTATTGCAGCCCAAAACATAGCATTTAATCTGTATCAACAATGGACCTGCCCTAATCCGGAACCGATAGAGTAATTCAGCGTAACGATTTAAACTACGAAGTAGCCAGTTTCCAAGTAGTCCGGTTTGATTGTACTATACACATGTTTAGTTAATTTTGAACAAAAATTGAGAAGATGCTATTCACGGGGGAAATTATACATGCCAGTAAACGTGTTTCTAGTACACGTATAAAGAGATTCACCGTTTTGTTAACCATTACTCAACTGCTCCTATTAACCCCTTAAGTGTTAATTAACTATTTCAGAGCTCCCTATTAATCCTTTTTCAGCTCTGTACTTGAGCAATATTCGATTATATGATGTCCTTTAACTAATATCTAGGTTAATTAACTAGAAGCTTTTCAAATACAACACATACGAATCCGGACGCGATCTCCATACCGCACACGATGCTTAATGCTACGAATTGGCTACATGATGTCTCAAAGCATATTTGTATCAAATATTCTAAATAATATCATTGGCCTTCAGATCTGTTATCTGTATGGCTAGACGGCAGCTGTTCATAGACCAATTCTTTCCTATTTCATCAGATTGTTCGTTACTCCAATCACATCTCGACAATCTTTCCAAAGTGGTGTAATTGCAACGATCTATCGTTATCCATCCCTAAATATACTGCAATCTCTTTTTGTCGATCTCCCAATCCCATACGTTTTGACTATATATGTAATAATGTCTGTCTTCAACGGGTATAGTCAGTGAAAGAGCTAGGATTTTGGTTGGACGATAAGGTCTGCTTTACTTTGCACCAAGACAAAATAATTGGGTCCAAGTTTTCGGACTCAAAGTGCTTGAAGGCTCTGTATTGCAGTCTAGTCACACCAAACTTAGAATTCGGGAGCATAGTGTGATCGTCTTCCTCTCCCACCTGTATCCTCAGACTCGAAAGAGTGCAAAAAGCGTTCACATGTTTTTGCTCTCCGGGGAATCCTGGGTCCTGGCCACAAACTCCCTTCATATTCTCTTCATTTTTTTGGGCTTGAGTCGAATCACGTCGTACTCAGCCTCATTCATCGCTTCTATCCTACTCCATGAAGTCGACGTCCCTCCTCTCCTTTCCTCTATCGACTTTTATGTCCCTCCCCGTCTAGTAAGACATCGTCCCCTCTAGCCCTTTCCAGACGTCGAACCCAGTTTGGCATGAGTGATTCGTTTCTGAACTGCAACATATGCTTCAACGATTCTTCCCACTTATTTGATCATGACGCATTTCTTCGGCATCATTTAGATCTAAGCTGCGGACCGACGCAAGTTCCAGCCAGTGTTCTTCTTCTACTCCTTCTTTAGTTTGCTTTCTAAATTTCCTTTTTTCTCCTCTCTATTTCTATCCATACTTCACCTGATCCAATAGTTCAGGATAGCTACAGGATTTCACCAATACAGTTTTCACGTATGGTTCCGTATTCTTGCGATTGAAGATTCAGCTAAGTGTCCCGTGGTCTTGAGTTCTATGGAAAACCCTGTATAAGCAATTAATAATTTTGTTAAACCATTAAGTAGACTACATAAATGAAATGAAATGAAATGAATAAGTTTATTAAAGTTAAAGATGGGTTTTAGTTTCTTACACTAGCAAGGACTAGCTATCCGCCTGCGTGATACAATTAAGATTCGGCAAAAAAAGGAAGGCATCAATATTTTTTTACAAACAAATATTTGTTGATATCAAAGGGGAACCATTTTTTCAAAATGAAATTCATGTAATTTTTTTATTGGTATAGAACAGTGCTCCACTTAACTTATATATTTTCCGCCCCATATATATTGAAGACATATATTTTTTGAAGACTTGGATCAAATCTTCAAATATTATTTGCTCTTAATTTTATGTGAACTTTCTTCATTTAAAAAAAACTACACACAAAATCGCCGAAAAACTCGCAAACCATGGCGCACAGAATTAGTGCACGACATTGGAGCATGAAAAGCTGCTCATCGCTCAATTAGCATTCCGCAGAACGATCAGAACCATCCGCAAGCATCATTCACCGCCCCGACCCGAAGCAAGAGACGAGCCCAAGCGATAAAAAAACCCACACAAACTCTTTTCCCCAAAACTAGTGCAAACGATGCGCGAGCGCACTAATCGTCGCTCGGAGAAGGGATGCGCATCTTCCCCCCTTGTTTGGCACGATACACTAGCCCAACTACAAGGGCTCGTCCGTCGCTGGGCCGGAATGTTAGCATCAGTTAAGTGCCAACGGTCGAGGTGTTCAAACGCGCTACGCTCTGCACGCCCACGCCATACGACCGCGCCCGATGCCCAGATTGTGGGACTGTTGTGAGCAGCTCGAGCGATTTCAAACAATAATAATTGTACGTTAAATTGGGCTCATCGTAAAACCGCACAGTTTGTGGGCGCGAGCGGAGCTGTGTCTGTGTGCGTCTGTGTGTGTGTGTGTGTTCCAGTGATTGTGGGTGGTTGATAGTGGGGTGTAACGCACCTGACGAGAACGAACAGCCGGTATGCCTCATTCGGTGAGGACGGTTGCACATCTCGATACGGAAAAGTCACTCAAGTAGAAGTTAATCGTATTATGTAGAAGCGTGACCGCGTAGAAACGGTAGGCTACGCGAGGAGTCCTCGTGTGTACAGACACTCTCGGGCAACGGAGGCAAGGAAGTGAAATTAAAATGAAGATTGAATAATAGCGGCCACCCAACGGTACCTGAAGGAGTGCTCCAGGAGTACATAACACGGCGACGAGGTCTGTGTGTGTGTGTCGCGGTACTTCTACCGAACCGCGCATACAATCTACCCCGTTCCCGAGTGTCCGAATGCACCGAGTGCAAGCCGTGCTGCTGCAGCGGTAGATGTCACTCGAAATCCGAAAGCTATGTGAAAAGTGAAAAATGCCGCGACCACAACTACAACCGTTCTTCACAGCTGTAGGAAGCGTTATGCTACAGATCGTTGCACTGCTGGGGCTAATCTTGATAGCGGCACGCAACCCCACCGTCCGCTGTCTTCACATGGAGGTGGAACGAGTGAACCACTTGGTGTTAGATAATGCAAAGGTGAGAAGAGAAATGTGTTCGTCTTTCAGTTTATTTTCCTTTTTTTTCAGGTTTTTTTAAACAAACTTTTTTTTATTATTTAAATACTTCGAGTACAAGCGATGCTGCGGCAAAAAAAAGGAAGGTGTTTTGTTTGCGCCGAGGCCACACTCAGATGCTAAAGCGATGGTACTTCCAATCTTCCTCACCATGCAACCCTCAAAGATGGTATTGAGCGGTATTTGAGGAAGTTTTCCATTTCCTTCCATTGTTTCTTCTGCATTTAACGGAAGCTTCAATGTCTCATACTTATTATTTGACTAGACTTCGTTTTTTTTGTCAAGCCAGTACGAATGCTATGGGAAGCGTGGTTTTTAATTAAGCCAGTCTGTAGCTTGGAGGGCTTACTTTGAATGTCATTCCCAGCTGATGAATCTCAATGCCCCAACATGAGTTACTCCCCAAAGCCATTCTAAGGACACGTCGACGTGTTCATGGCGACGCTGCAGCATACATTCGTGCTGCAAGTTTGTTACACCATGTGTAGCTCAGCATAACAGAATTTAACCATACAATCAAATGTCACTAATAATCTAACTCACTGTGCATTTGTAGTGCGCCACCGGAACAGCAGCGCCACCACTTTGCATTGTCCATCGTGTGAACGCGCGCGCGCTTCGACTTTGTGCCCAATGACCACCATCCAAAGGGCGGCAACCGGCAGCTGCACACGCGCCTCGCTTCGCGCGCACGATG
The DNA here is from genome assembly GCF_943734685.1 of Anopheles coluzzii. Taxonomy (NCBI): domain Eukaryota; kingdom Metazoa; phylum Arthropoda; class Insecta; order Diptera; family Culicidae; genus Anopheles; species Anopheles coluzzii. Next base: position 83,511,968 of record NC_064670.1, read on the forward strand.
ACACTTCTCCTGCGTACCCGTACGCATCAATTTAGAACGACGAGACCACACACACACCGCAAAAACGGTCAGCATCGGTGGGTTTCATTGACCTGAAATTCTAATTGCACGCCGACCGGAGTGCCGGCACACGATTATTGTCACACGACAGTTTACTCAACTCATTGGGGCCATCAATAATCGCGAACTGTGTTGCGAACCGCGCGAATCCCATGCGGACGCAACCAAAGGTCATTCACGGTGCGTAGAGCGCAACAAACAAAAAAAAACGCAAAGTTGTTTAAGTGTGTTTGTGTTTTCTTTTTTTTGTAAGGATTATGCGTCCCGCAGCATGACGCACATAATCATTCACAATTATCCTCGGCACAAACGGTAGTGTAAATTGTCACATTTATCGCTTGCCGCGTGTACGCTTAATACTTGCTGATTCATTATTTATATGCCCCAAACGGTACGGTTCCATTCAACCCCAAGTCCCATACCGCTGGAAGCATAATTTCGCTACGCTTACGGACGGATAAATGGTTTGGAGCAATGCACTACCAATGGTTCTAGTTGGAAGACACATTTTGGAGCTGAAATTTAAATTTTGGCACTAGCCGCCCACAGCAAAGCCAACACAATGGGATTTGTATAATTTGAATGTCAAAAACAGCTCCCGAGAGGAGTGGGAAAGGTTCTGTGGTTGTTGTTTTTTTTTTGGCAGGTTGTTGCTACACTTTCTCGAGTTCATTTGGGTTAGTTCTAGTGAAGGTGATTCTTGGAAAGGTTAATTTTTGAATGTTAATGGCATTGTTTTGAAATCCCGCAGCGAGATGAACTTGAAACGATTGTAAAACTGGTACACCACGTTTTTCGGAACACATCATGCGCATGAGGATCGGTTAGGGTTAGTGTTGATTTAAATGAAGTGTAGTAGACAATTAAAAAAAAACACCAGAATCAATACATTGCACTGCTGCACAGTTTTCTTGCAGCTGCAATTTCAATTAATTTTGCAAATAAAGATAATCATTTTAGTTATTCGGTTTTCACCTCGTTATGAAGCTATTTGGCAAAAGGAAGCACCGACGGGAGAGCATCGTGCATCGTAAGTGCATCGTAAAAGTGAAATTGCGCAGACCCCAAGGGCTTGCTCGATTAGCTTTTATCGCACAACCGCGCCGCAGCAAGAGGCATTGTTTTTGGTCTGATGGCGTACGCGCACGCCGTAATGGACGCCATTTTTCGCCAGCCCACCCATCTATTTGGACGAAACTTTGATTTGATTTATCACGGAACTTCAATCTGCGGACACGGGCGTTAGTGTTTGCTCGCGGCAAATGATGGACCAACCGCTTTGCCACTCCGAAGCAGCAGCAACAGCAGCTTCTATCATTTCTATCTAGCCCAAAGCCCATCGTACTGGAACACACCATACTGTGTGTCTGTGTGTTTTTGTTGTTGTTATTTCTTGTTTAATTGCAAACAAACCAACCATTTTAACCTGTGCCACACTGTGCCGGAAGGGTGGCCAAAAATGCTTTACGCAATCGCACAATAAAAACCACCCCGAAACTCAAGTCTTTCGAAAGAACGAAGCGACGAACCTCTTTCGCGGTATGGTATCACGGGAAAAAATCAGCTGAGATGGCGTCGGGTGCGAATGCTAAATGGTGTGACCGTACCGAAAAAAGCAAAAGGAAAGAAACCTCAACCCACCCCCTCGAATGAAAACAAAACGATCACTAAAGCATGTTCGCAACATCTTTGCTATTTGAATGTGCTCATCGCTACCAGTGCGGATGAGCTACTTACATCAGAATAACGAAAAAACTGGGTGGAAGAGTAGTAATTAGTGGAGTTTCTCACACCTTGTGCGCGCGGGCACGGTTCGTATCTTTATTTGGCACCCGAAATGAAAGCGAACGACATCAACAAAAGCACTATGAATGAAGTAGTTGTAGCATCCAACAGAGAGTGACATTGAAGTGCAGCTTCCTTGCCAGTCAGTATTGCTCACGAAGTAAATGCTTCTTGAAGATCGCAACCGAAAAGAATGCAATTATATACGTGTTTATTGCTTCACTGAGTTTCCCATAATTTCCCTGTAGTTCAGAGATGATGTTTTAGAACTTCTCGACTCAACAGTCGAAAAAACGGACGGACAGAACAGAACCGGTGCGGTGTGGTTGTGTGCTTCAACCGTAACCGCAGCCGCGCGTGATGTAGATGACCGATGATCGCCGTAATGATTTGTAATGGTTACATCGTGTGCAGGTCACGATAGCGCGTCGGCAAACCATAACACAAAAAAAAACTGTGCTACGTACGCATAATGTGCCGTGTATAGAAGGGCGCTACCCTTCGCTCTTCTTTTTTCCAAAATCATTCATTACTGATTGTTTGCGCGGAGCACGTTGAAAGCGCTTTCAAACGAACACAACACGCCACGAGAAAAAAAAGCGAAACTGTAACAGAATTTTTCTATGACATTCCTGCTCGCCAAACATACCTATCCCATCGTCCTCTCGTCGTGGCTTAATGTAGCTGCATTCGGCGGTATGCTAATTTATGCGCTACGTTCTCAGCTCTGTTCCATGCGTAGCGCCGTTCCCATTGCGCACCAGATGCGCAGTGTGGCTCACGGAACGGGCAAAGGGATGCTGCTACTGGTCGGAGGGGTGTAGATGATCATTTTTCTTATTTAAATTTTCATTATCACCTGCCAGGCCAGGTGGGGTGGCCCGTCGGAGAATCGGCAACATGATGAGCCCGAGGCGACAGAAACATTGGTCTTCAACCGAATAATTAGGCAGCGGTTTGCGGGTGGTTTTGTTTTGCATTGCACTCGCCCTCGCCATAAAGTTTTGGGGTGAGATTTATGACCATGAGCTGACCTAGAAGAGAATTTAGCCTAGAATGGCCACACAAAAAAGGGGGAGCATTTAGAACGTGCTTCCGCGTTGGTCCGTACAATGCTGGTGTACATTTTCCCATCAGATGACCTTTCAAACGCGAAGCGACGACACGATTTTACTTTTCAACAATGGGTTTGGGTGTAATTAAAGTCTCCATCGGGGTTAGAGTTTTCGCAACAATTTTTGGCGTCCTTGCTTGAAGTGTATGCTAAAGAATACTGTAGTTTTAGACCGTACTCGACTTTGGTTTTTGTTCTAGTAACCTTGGCAGTTTAGTGTGTACCTTTGGATTTATAATGTTATAATTAGAATGATTTTCTTAAATGCACAACGATCCTGTTGTTCGATTTCTGCTTTCGAAATACAGCTGCCAAAGATATAACCTTTCTGATTAATATGTGACAACATTTTAAATAAAAGTTTTGCTATTTAAGTTACTCGATAAAGAAAATCGTTGGCTACCACCCATTCAGAATAAAACTAAATTTTTGGTAACGTTGAAACAATGTAATCGCTCTTTAACGAAAACATTCGAATATAATGTTCAATATTACTCAATCTCAAACATATAACAGAATAAACTATCTAGACTAAAATAAAAATTAATGTTTGCCGGTGGTTCATTCTTGTAGGTATGATGTTGTGTGCTCTTTTTACCCCTATAGCTTCTTATCACGTCGAGGAATAACTTTGTTTAACTCATAATAATAGCAGTGGCGGATTAACAAGAGTTGATTCTGAACTGAGTTCTGAATTGTCGAGCGATGAATTTTAAACCAAAGAATGGTTGAGAAGCAAATTTATTTATGCGCGGGGTTTTTCCTTGCTTTCTCGGGGCCCCACATGGCCACTAAGTTTGCGTATAGTCTTTCCCCGAGATACGCGACACTCGAGTTACGCGAATTCGAGTTACGCAATTTTTTAATTTTGACAGTTTATATGTCAAATCAGTCCAAATTTCTCCAACTCCAAATGCAAAATGTATGCAAAATTTCTCCAATTTTCAAGTGCAAAATAAATTGAATTATCGTTGAATGTTTCCAATCGCTAAAAAGCCAGAAATAATGTAATCTTTTATAAAATTTATATTAAATGTGTAATTTAGCACCTAAAAGCACTAAAGTCAATCAAAAATAACCATTTATCAACAATTTTTTGGCTGAAAAACGGGATATTCAACTTTCGCGAATACGCAAATCCCAGGTTATTGGTTTTTGTGTAGAAATATTGGCATTTGATTTTGGTATCTAAATTCCAAAAAAAATATTGATCAAATATTCTCAAATGTTCTATTTTTTTCTTGGATTCTGTGTGAATTTGCAAAATTAATAACATTTGTGTTGTTGGTGCTTGGTGCCTTTTTTAATGGGCCCTATAGAGATACTCACAAAGTTATAACATTTTGTATCACATATGTTGATAAAATGCACTGATTACAACCGATTCATCTGTTAATCGTTCCCAACAAATTTCATCTATTTTTGAATCTCATTTCTTATTTCATTCATCATTCCACCCTAACATATCCGTAAGCATAACATATGTGACAGTATTTTCATTTAATTTACAACATGTGGAACAACTACATTCAAACATAGACGTTGAAGAATTTGAATTTGGCTCTATTGTGCGTTGTAGATGACTGATATCAGCCAAATAACTTTACTGCTACTGTAATAACTTTAGCTGCTGTAATAATTATTTGGCCAAAACGGACAAACAGGTTTACGTCCAGACGAAGCAGGACACATGCAACAGTCGATTTTTTAAAATTTGTGTTATATTTGTTGGCCACCTGCCGCAAAGCACGACCGACTCAATTTTTTTGAATTATTTCATCAACGCATTCGCCCGTCAAGGGTTCAAATGTTGAATGAGTCAAGTCTATCATACGCAAAACTGTTTATCCTGCTATATGGATAAAGTAAGCAACCAACTGATAGCCAAGCACATGAGTAATTGAAGCAGATCTAGACCAACTACAGTTTTTATGCCAGATAAGACGGAACGAAGCTTTGATTTGATAGCTATTTCAAAATTGTTGGAATTGTTATTGTATTATTCAGTTTGGACATTCTTCTATATGTTTAATAAAACGGGAAAATTGTGCTAATCCGCGTGGATCTGGGTAACTTAGCTAGTACAGACAAACATATAAGCTGCAGATAATTATTATTAAATCATTAAATTTGAACTTGTATAAAAATAGCAAATAGCTATATATTTGGTGTGACCGTTGAACGATTATTGTTTCCCCAACCAGTGGTCTCCAACCTGTGGTCCGTGGCGTCAACTTACATGATCCGTGAGAGAATTTATTTTTGAAGAAAAAGCTCATTACTATTCATTTCGTGCATTTCTTTCCCCACAATCAAGATTACATTTTAAAAAAGGATGTCTAGAATAAGATTTAAACATATTTTTCATTTAAAACTTTGAAGTAAGTCTAAAACATGTATGCCCTCAATGGATGTGAGCCGCGGCAAGTGTATTTTCAAAGCCAAGTGGTGCGCGATCCTAAAAAGGTTGGAGAGCACTGTCTTAAACAATACGCGAATCATTTTCATTTGAATGTATTTCATTGGTATGGTAAATTATAAAAAAAAAATAGTTTACTTTTTTGAGAACAAATGCACAATTTATTTACATTTTTTTTGTCCGCGGATGGCAATCGATATTATTTATTGAAGGTTGGTTGCATAAATAATTCCCACAATGCTTGCCCTGGGTTTGAAACATCAACTGCTACCCATATCAAATTTGATTTTTAATATGGAATAATTTTGGAGTACGAACACAGTACGTACATTTCCCTGAATGGCAGGAGGGCTCGTTCTAGGTGTAGAGTATCATCTAATACCGGTATTAAAATTAGTCAAAAACATACTATAATTCATGAGGGGCGGTCCAATGGTACAGTGGTCGCCAACTCGAACAACTAAAAAACATACCCATCATGAGTTCAAGCCTAGAATAGACCGTCCCCCCGTAGCAAGAATTGACTGTGTCTGGCTGCGTGGTAATAATGAGTTCTCGAAAGCCTGTACAGGTCGGACATGTCTGTGTAGAGGACATGCGTTACGCCAAATAGAAGAAGAATTCACAAGACAACCACAGCCTAAATGCCATCCAAAGCCACCCAGAAGTGATCATGCCATTGAATTGAAAATTGCTAGATCGTCTTATTTCAATCCTTCATGGAGGATCACAAATGAGTGCAAATATTTTTATATATTAAATGCACATCAGCAGATAAATGCAAGGTGCATCCCATTGTCATGTGGATTGAGGGAGATAAAATTTAATTAAAACCCATTTCCACTGTGAAATGTGCTGTCAAGATGTATCATCGCTGAAATAGATACAGGAGAAAGGCCACGGATGCTAATGAAAATCAAGGGTCTTCGTACTCACCGTAACCTCCATAGCCAATAGACCATTGCACAATGCACATTCATCAAACGGCCAAACGGCCAACAATGCAACGGGAGGCGAAGGAAAAGAAATGTCCTAACCATTCTTTTCAAGGTGCACGCTTGCCTTTCTTTTTCTCGGCTCTGTGGAATGGAACTTTCTTCCGTCGAATGCATACCGTCCATAGAATGCTGGGCTGCAGCAGACGGGCTAGGGCCGTTTTCTCATGCGCTGCTGCACGTACAGTAGCTATTCGGCAAATATGCAACAAGCGGCGAAACGATACTCATTAGGCGCCACATGGAATGTGCCATGATGATACGTGCAGTATTTCAGTGTAGGACAGACGATCTGCCTCCTCCTGTCCCCTGGGGTGCGATGGAAAGCATTGTTTGTTAATGTGTGTATTGCATGAATTTTAACCTACAAATTGCTCGAACGCTTCTTCTGTTTGCTGTTCTTTTGTTGCAGATCGATGAAAGGAATTTGCATAATTTCCTCGAGGAACATGAACAACTGCTGCTGTTTGGTGATCGTACAACTGGTAAGTGTGGTACATACTTTATTCGGCACCGGCATGACACGATTGCAACACGATTGCTGATGACGAATCTATCGTCGAATGGAGTTTTGATCGTATTGACACACCTTCCGGTCATTGGCGGTGTATTTTGGCTGGGGTTGCGGGTACCCTTTCTTGCACAGCCCTTTAGGCAACACAAATGATCATTCTCTTCATGCTGTTTTAGTGTTGCAGTTCAAAACACATCTCGCATTGCACGGGTTTCTTTGTCCAGAGTTCAAGTTCATGCCTATTGAGCAAAGTCGGTTGTCGATACGCCTCGTGTTCCTCAGCCTGCAAAGAACTACGGGCTGTCGATAAATTGCTTTGCTACGGTTTTGAAACGCTTTGCCAAAAGAAGAAGAAGAAAAAACATCATTGTTTCGCACATTTCAATGTTGACTAATTGTTTTCCAGATGATTTCAAGATAGTTAACGTGCGGCAAAGAAAACGTGAAAGCAGGTCAACTCCAGGCAGCGGATTCCTGCAGTTCAACCTTAGCGACGGCCGCGGTAAGTATCCCCAAACGTTACAATATGCGTTACGTTGCAGACCATCTTCTACGTGCAGCGTGGTGCCACAATGACGAATAAAATGTGCAACTCTCGCGTTCCATTTCAGAGGACAATTTTGCTTTGCGATTGCAAAAGTCAGACATTTTGATAGATGAATCATTTGCTTTCATCGAAAGCTACGATAATTCCACTCAACTGTTGGATGATTCGTACGATCGTGTGCTCAAGTATCGGGATTGCTTCTATCGCAATGAGCGTGCAGCGTTCGACCTGTGCGAGGGTAGCGTGCGCGGTTTGATTCGAACCAACGAGTCGGAAATTGTCATACATCCGCTACCGGAACGATTCGGTACCGGGGCACATGTCATTCTGAACCGAAACAAAACCATACCAAGTGATGAAAGTGGCGAAACGAAAGTCATGTTCGAACCGGACATGAATGAGCCAACCCGCCGGAGGCCAACCGTTCCTTTCTACGGTCAGAGTCAACAATCACGGCTCAAACGGCACATCAGCTCAAATCACAACGCCAAGGTGCCGGACGTGCTGCACATCGAGACGGCTATCTTCATCGATAAGGATCTGTATAGGCACATGTCGAAGAACTATCCAAAAAACACCGAAGCACATCTGATACGCTTCGTGCTGGCAATGATCAATGGTGTGCAGCTGCTTTACAACCATCCATCGCTTGGTCATCCGATCAACTTCATCCTCAAGCGACTAGAAATCCTGCACAACGATCCGAAAGATCTTCGACGTTCCAGCGACATTGACATCTATCTGAATAGTTTCTGCGGCTGGCAGCGTAAAATGAATCCCATATCCGACGCTGATCCAGTACACTTTGACCATGCGGTCATACTTACGGGGCTGGATCTGTTCGTGGTGAGCAAAAACGGTAAGGTAAGCAACCAGGTCGTAGGCCTAGCGCCGGTTGCCGGCATGTGCACAATCACTTCAAGCTGTACGATCAATGAGGGAAAACATTTCGAGAGCGTTTTCGTTGTATCGCACGAAATTGGACACAAGTGAGTTTTCGTTTTTAATCGCTTTTAATCACATTTCGTTGGTTTGGCATCAGTAACATTATATTTCTGGTGAATGTTTAGCTTGGGAATGCGACACGACACGTCGGAAAACAACTGTGATCCTAGCCTGTACATTATGTCACCGACATTGGGCAGCGGTAAGATCACATGGTCATCCTGTAGCCGTAATTACCTGAACACGTTTCTAAAGTAAGTGGTAACTTCTTGGCGGTATCTCTCGCAAAGCGATAAACCGTATGTATCTCTCTCCCGCTAGAACTTCTCAAGCTACCTGTCTGTTTGATCGAGGACACTACGGATCATCGCTCGATCACACTGGAGAAGGTCGGTTACCGGGCGAGCGTTTCGATGCTGACCAGCAGTGTCTGTTGAAGTATGGCAAAGACAGTACACGCTCCAAGTCCCAGGATTTGGCCGACATTTGCCGTGATCTTCACTGTCAGCGTGATCGTTACACGTGGACATCGCACCCTGCACTAGAAGGAACAAACTGTGGAAAGCTAATGGTTAGTGTAATTTCCTATGCCTGCTAATTTAGCCTCCTTACGTGGCACTAAACGAATCTTCATTTATATAGTGGTGCCGAAGTGGAGTTTGTGTATCCAAAATTCCGGGCCTGACGATACAATCTACTGGCAAACACATCACCGCTTTCAAAACGATCGATAAGAAAACGTTTCTAGAGGGGCTGAAATTTGCCAGCCTGCGGCAGGACATATCGCGAACGTTAAATACCATACCAACGTGGGACTCATGGAGCGAACCGACCGAGTGTGTTTCCGGCTGTCTATACGGTGAGTCCGGTCGACTGAAGGAAGGAAGCACTGGGTTAAGGCAGTTTACAAGAAAATGTCTAGACAAACGGTAAGATTTAAAAATAACTTGTTTTATTCAGACAATTTGATAATATGCTAATTTGATTACAGTAAAAATTGTTCCGGATTTAGCCGCAAATATGAGACGTGTATCGCCAAACAGGTTCGTCACACGTACAGCAAATGCACGCATAGCAGTAACACGTTCACATAATTCGCACTTTTTGCTTTTTGCAGTGTTACAACATCGGACGGACAACGATACTAGAGTTTTCCAATCAAATTTGTGGCCGCGCTAAAGAGTTCGATGCGGACATTATCGGGTACGGGTTGCAGAAGGTTGCCGAAGACCCGGAAGACTCGTGCAAAGTGTTTTGCGAAACAAAGGCAGGTGTGCCGAAGACCAAAAGTTGGATCTACCCGGACGGTACCGCTTGTAAGGTGCAGAACGGTGACTTTGACGATGCATACTACTGTGTCAGTGGACGATGTGAAAAGTTTAGCTGCAATAATACCTCCAACAATTACTACCGAATCGACGGAGCACTCTGCACGGAAGTGTACCAATACACCGAACGGAGTGGCAACAGTATTCACCAGGAAAATGTTCGGGACTATAAGAGCTTACCATTGAACAAGAACGCATACCCAATCGACCGCAGGGCTGAAAGTTCTACGATACGAACAGGTACGCCCAAATGCTTTCACCGACCTTTTAGTGACCTATATTTTTACAACAGTTGCGCGTTTTTTTGTTTTTGAAGCATTAAGCAACTATACCGCACGAAAGCCTCCACCAGATACGGAAGGCTACAGCAGTCAGGCAGAAAATACGTTCAACCGCTGGCGTGAGCGTTCGTCATCGGAGCTCAACAGGTTGTCCGAGCTGCAAGGACGTAAGCATAACTGGGAGGTGAAGTCAGGCTGTCACTTTAGCTGCATGGAACGGGGCAAGGGAGTGCAAATCGTGTCCTCGACAGCCGGGACCAACACCAACATTCAGCTCTGCACCGCCAACACGATTGTTAGTGTCCTCGTAACCTTCTTTCTTCGGTGAACCCAACGTTTCAGGGTGAATTTTGATGTTGTTTTTTTTTTTGCTTTGTTTTCGCTCAATACTCTTAGGCCTGTGATAAGGTGTTATCAACGTACGAATTTGCAACGCAGCTATGCAAGCGATATCAGCAGAAGGTGTCGGGATTGTCGGGTATTGGCATGCAAATAGCGCCCAGCATTGAGGATCCAGATCGAAGCTGTCGGGTGGCGTGTCAGGATACGTTCATCAGGCATCGCTTCTACCTGGTGAATGGAGAGCAAGGGCACTTTCCTTTCGGGACGCGATGCAATCACAATGAGTCGAATCGTTATTGCATCAATGGCAAATGTTTGGTATGCTTTAGCGTTTAACAAAAAGGCTCCTAGAGTAACAGAACTTTCATTCATTTTGGAATCTCTTTTTTTTCTATACATAGCATTTTGGCAGCGACGACATACCGGTCAACGAGTCGTACAATGCGCTTCCTAACGTTCGAATTAAACGATCCACAAACAGAACCAAGCGGCATTTCGAGTACTTTGCTCCGATCAACGTGACCGAACGGTTAAGTCAAGAGTTTTTGGAAAATTTGATTGCCAACATCGACTTTGGACGGACTACCAACGAAAATAGTAACGTCTTTTGTTAGGTGACGAGTTGGGAAAGTAGTGATTAATTCAAATTCACTTTTCTACTTTGCAGATATTGTTTTGGAGGAACATATTGACTTGAAAAATCCAATCTATGTTGACCCGTGAAGTAAATCATCCACACAAATCAACGTGATAGTAAAAGCTGACCCGCGTCGCGCTTGCCGTGCTGCCGGTATGCATGGAACTGTTTATTTATTATCGAAACTTTTGTAATGTAATTTATTCCCCGAAATATACACCCAAATAAATCGTCTCCATTAATTACAATTAAGGCAGTGCATATGTAGATGTTTTTGGTCATAATGTATTGAATCCTTTTTCAATTGTAGAAAAATGTATGTTTAAAATAACATTCTGTAACATACGAAAGAATAACGGGTATTGTATCCCTCCGATCTTGTGAGAACTTAAGATCGTTGTTGAAGTAAGAAATTGTTGAATTTATTGAAAATTTCTTAAGAGAGGGTTTATATGACATGGTAAAAAACTCCTTTACATTAAGATTATCGTCGAAAATTCCATATTATCGACAGAAAAACATAACAAACAAATTAAAGCAAATTCCTCGACACCATATGCTTATTACTGAAATGAGGTACAATAAACAAGAGTTCTGATGATCAATCCGCGTACGAAAGCAATCATCAAGCCAAATTAATGTGCGAAACAATCACTAACTTATTGTTTTAATTAGTTTGTTAGTTATGTTACCATCAACAATGAAGCTTTACTAACTAAACCCTTACTGTGATAGATGTTTAAAAGAAAACGCATGTTATTAATTAGGTTCATCTCTTCTTTCGTTCGTCGTTGACCAGAGGTAAACAAGAGAATATTGTATTATGCCCATTAATATTATTTTTCGTACTACGTTAAACAAATCAAAAACAAAACACAATTAGCAATTGATTAAAATATTTGCATACTACACAGGAATGTAACCATTTTCGTCTTGGCCTGCAGCTTTGTCAGTCATTCTTTTGAATATTAATTTAAAAAATTAACTATTTTCCTACGAAGTGACAAGCACTGCTAAGTCATACAAAGTCAAAACAATTAATTATGGCCGCTAACAACGTAGCTCATTGTTGAGCAACTCCTCGATTTCTGATCCTTTTAGTTTAGGATGCGTCGAAATACATTGAAATTTAGACGAGGAGTACTTCAACCAAGGATATTTAACCTTCTTATCCATCATTTTGGGAACAGCCTTGATCACGTTTGCGAGCCGCTGCACAATTGGCGCCAAGTACTTTACATTGTAGTGCGTGTAATGCTCCAGTGTTTTAGTCCAGATTATTGCACTCGTACCGTTTCCGCCGTTGGATGTTAGTGGAAACAGATACAACGATATGTACAACGCAGCTGCCGCTATCTGTAAAGGCACATACGATACACATGTACCTGGTTTTGGTTCGAAAAGCAGATTTCCTGGCAAAATGCTAACTTACCTCCGATGGTTTGTAATGCGCGGTACTGTAATCCACACTGGCAAGCTCAATAAGATACTTTGCCAGCACATGATTTACGTCCGACGCCTTCGCTGCCTTCGAAAACCGACGCAGGAAATGGGTTGGAAGAGGTTTTCCCAGATTGAAGTCCAACGTTCTCACCATTTCCTTTTCCATCTCGAGAATCTGATACTTCTGGTATGTATCGTCGGTTATGTACACAAAATCTTGTATCTCTGGTGGAAACAGTTCCTCGTATTTGGATGCAATGAACATCGCCGTCACGCCTACCAGCTGTAGCTTCTTCTTCGGAACAGTTTTCATCGTCTGCAAAGCGCAAAACAAAGCCAACGGGTGTTTTAATTTCACGTCATTAGACTGGAGACAAGTTTGCACCTACCTGCAGATAACGGTCGATGAGCGACACTGTCATGTGGTAAGTGTCGATGTCCAGTTTGAACTGATAATGCACTTCATTGATCCAATCGATCAGAATCGTTCGCATCTTATGTGTAATCTGCGTATGAATAATGCGTTAAATATACCCACACCTCTTGTCATAACATCTCTCATTTACACACGACTTACCTCTTTATGACCATCCAAGAAGTTCTCGCACAGCGCATATCCTGGCCTGCTCTCTAGCTCGTTCAAATAGTTGTAAATGTCGTTCACGTACTCCGCCACCAACATCGGATTCCAGCCATCATTCGCATCGATGTTTTCGATGTTTTCCAACAGCTTTTGCGAATGGGCCTCCACTCTTTCGGGTTTCTGCACAGACACATATGAATTTATATCTCATTGACCTTCGACTTCCCATACATTCGAATACGTACCTTAGAGATTGATACTATTTCATGTTCGTCCGATGATGAGGTGCCGCTGCTAGGAGCGCTTTTCGGTTGAGCCTTACGATTTTGCTTCGCCAATGTCCGCAGCGACAGCTGACTGTCTTCACGCTTTAACGCTACATGTTTTACCTCGTTTCCTTTGTTCAGCTGGACGTGCACCTTTACAGCATCCGCATTGGCAGACGGTTTAGGCTCTACCGCAACCTTTTGCGAATCGGATCGGGTGACTACTTTTTTGGGAACAACAACTGCCGCCGCAGCAGTATCCGCCTTTCGCCATCGAGTGTCCACGCGTGGCTTAATATTCTTCAGCGTCGGGTTGGCATTCTTCAGCGCAGCTCCCTTCTCCACACCTTTGCCGAGCAGGTCCTGGGAAGCATTGCGCAGCACCTTGTTGCCAAGCTCTCCCAACACAGGGCGTCTGGCAGCAACCACTTTCTTCATCCCACCTTCATGCAGGTTTCCAGCTACCTGGTTCTGAACGACAAAAGGGAACAATCAACAACAGATATACTCATCGATCTCTTTGCAAATACATTCTTCTACAAGGACTGTGTGGCAAGCTGTGCAAAATGGTTCCGGCGGCCATCGATCTTTGTATCTTGACGCGGCTTTGCTTTACCATGCCGAATCAAAGCCAGCCCGTTTGATCCAAAGTCAATGGCGTCATCAACCGTGCGTCTACAATACAAATCCATCTTACCTCATCAATTCTCATAATGCGGGACATTTTCAGTAGGTTTAGAGAAGTTTCTTCGACTATGAGAGAAGTAAAGGTAGCACAAACAACACGGCACAAAAAGGCGCTACAAAAATATACACAGCTGTTTCACACGCCAACGGCTTGCCGTACTTCACGATCGGCCGGACACAGCAAAACCGTTTGAATTCGTACGAACTCTTGGAGGCGTTGAGCGCTAATGAAACAAAAGGCCTCTTCGCATCATCCAACACACACACATACGAACTGTCTACAGGAGAGTGCGTTTTCAATGCGTTCTGCGATGACAGCGCCGAGGGGTACATGGATGGCAAAACCGTCACAGCCACGTAGCGCTAAATAAACAGCAAAACGAAATCGTTAACTGAAAAATTATAAAAGCATATTCTCCCAACCAGTATTCCCATACTTAAATTTAGAATTCTAAATATATGCCAAATTGAGGCAATTTCCAAAATATTAACCGTGTTTGCCCCGTACATGAGCTAATTCGAGCAGCTTGTGATCGGTGGAGCATTCTAAATGTGTGGGTTTTTCATGAAGGATACAGTCATAGGCTTATTAGACGATGGAAAAAACTGTCATCCTCGTTTGGAATTTTTCTGTCAAACTCATGCTTACTTGACTTGAATACTTGACGTACATTTAATCTCTTCTCTATACAGGTGACCCCTACAGGTGGGATTTTGAGGGAAGTGATTGTGATTGTACAGTAAATTGTGATACATTTCGTGTAATTTATGAATATTAAGGATTTAAAAATATACACATATACACAAACAAAACAAATCCTGTTGTTTATTTCATCGATGACGCTTGCTTGAAAATAAAAGACCAAGAAAAATAATCCCCGGTACCGTAGCATATGTAAGCTGCTTTAGGCGCTATTTAGAAGGACCACGTAGAACTTTGGTGCTGTTTATCTACTGCAAAAGGCGAATTCAAGCAGCGTTCTTTAGCATGCCAAAATTAGCTGCTTAAGCAATTTTGGCTATTTGGCAGGCTGTTCCCAAGTTACGCGGTTTCTGCGTTCCCGACGAATCTGCGTAACTCGAATATCCGCGTAAGTAGAATTTCAAGTTTTTGACTAAAATACTATTGATTACTCGGAGTTTTTACTTTAAGTATTCTATACACTTTATCATTTATTTGATATGATTCGTGCAGAAAATTCTAATATTCCTGGCTTTTAAGCGATTTCAATTTGTTAGCAATCCAAGTGCCACAAATCCACTAAACGACCACTAAACGGCTTCTAAACGACTCAAGTTCTCTACCTAAACGGAATATAGAAAGACTTCGTTTAGCAGACGGCAAACGCCTCATGCATTCTAAAAATAGCAAAAAAGCTGGTGGCGCTCTCTGTTGGTGGGATACCCCAACTAGTTGAGCTTCATCGCTTGGAGGAGAGCTTTCTCATTTCCTCTGTACTGTTGTATAGTTTCGCATTGAAGTTATGCATCGCTAGAACTAGAACGGCGATACGATTGTTTAAATACTAAACTCCAACGGAAACCACCAACACTGAAGCAAGTGAGATTTGAGTAATGGTCGTTGGTGTCGGTACCCACGTATCTGACCAAACGACCATTCATATAGATTTTTGCTCGGAAAGTTAGAAGGCTATATAGGTCATGATAATATGAAACTTGTCGAAACACATTGCAAGAAAAGGATAGCAATATAATAATCAGTTTTAATACGCCATCTATTGATCAAACCAATGAAGCTGTGGAGCTTTCATTTTTTTTTCTATGGATATTCAATTTTCCAGTCGTTTAAGCTTAATCTGTGACGCTTGGGCAATTTATACCGAACTTGAATCAAATTGTAGTGATTTGACATTTAATCTGTCAAATATAGAAAACCGCGTACAGGCGGTCCCCGAGATACACGGTACCTCTTATACGCGGATTCGGAGATACGCGGTTTTCTAAATTTGACAATTCTTTGAGCAAATTGTACTGATTTGACACATCAATTGCAAATTGCCAAATAATTTCCGTTTTGATCGAATGTTAAAAACTATTTCAAAAGGTTTAAAACAGTTATATTCAGTCAGAATCATATCTAATAGTTCATAAAGTGACTAAAACCGCTCCCTACTTGCAAAATTACACGAAAATTTCTGATATTTTAGCTGGAAATCACGAGATTCGACTTACGCGGAAATTCGAGATACGCGGTATTTTGCGGCCGTTTTCGGTCCCCATTAACCGCGTATCTCGGGGACCGCCTGTATCTCCAAATCAGCGTAAGTCGAGAACCGTGTAACTCGGGAACAGACTGTTTTTTCGACTTACGCCTTGCTTTGGGAAATTTTTTCGGTCCCAAATACAGTCGTATCTCAGGGGTCACCTGTATAAAGAAGAGATTAAATGTACGTCAAGTATTCAAGTCAAGTAAGCATGAGTTTGACAGAAAAATTCCAAACGAGGATGACAGTTTTTTCCATCGTCTAATAAGCCTATGACTGTATCCTTCATGAAAAACCCACACATTTAGAATGCTCCACCGATCACAAGCTGCTCGAATTAGCTCATGTACGGGGCAAACACGGTTAATATTTTGGAAATTGCCTCAATTTGGCATATATTTAGAATTCTAAATTTAAGTATGGGAATACTGGTTGGGAGAATATGCTTTTATAATTTTTCAGTCAACGATTTCGTTTTGCTGTTTATTTAGCGCTACGTGGCTGTGACGGTTTTGCCATCCATGTACCCCTCGGCGCTGTCATCGCAGAACGCATTGAAAACGCACTCTCCTGTAGACAGTTCGTATGTGTGTGTGTTGGATGATGCGAAGAGGCCTTTTGTTTCATTAGCGCTCAACGCCTCCAAGAGTTCGTACGAATTCAAACGGTTTTGCTGTGTCCGGCCGATCGTGAAGTACGGCAAGCCGTTGGCGTGTGAAACAGCTGTGTATATTTTTGTAGCGCCTTTTTGTGCCGTGTTGTTTGTGCTACCTTTACTTCTCTCATAGTCGAAGAAACTTCTCTAAACCTACTGAAAATGTCCCGCATTATGAGAATTGATGAGGTAAGATGGATTTGTATTGTAGACGCACGGTTGATGACGCCATTGACTTTGGATCAAACGGGCTGGCTTTGATTCGGCATGGTAAAGCAAAGCCGCGTCAAGATACAAAGATCGATGGCCGCCGGAACCATTTTGCACAGCTTGCCACACAGTCCTTGTAGAAGAATGTATTTGCAAAGAGATCGATGAGTATATCTGTTGTTGATTGTTCCCTTTTGTCGTTCAGAACCAGGTAGCTGGAAACCTGCATGAAGGTGGGATGAAGAAAGTGGTTGCTGCCAGACGCCCTGTGTTGGGAGAGCTTGGCAACAAGGTGCTGCGCAATGCTTCCCAGGACCTGCTCGGCAAAGGTGTGGAGAAGGGAGCTGCGCTGAAGAATGCCAACCCGACGCTGAAGAATATTAAGCCACGCGTGGACACTCGATGGCGAAAGGCGGATACTGCTGCGGCGGCAGTTGTTGTTCCCAAAAAAGTAGTCACCCGATCCGATTCGCAAAAGGTTGCGGTAGAGCCTAAACCGTCTGCCAATGCGGATGCTGTAAAGGTGCACGTCCAGCTGAACAAAGGAAACGAGGTAAAACATGTAGCGTTAAAGCGTGAAGACAGTCAGCTGTCGCTGCGGACATTGGCGAAGCAAAATCGTAAGGCTCAACCGAAAAGCGCTCCTAGCAGCGGCACCTCATCATCGGACGAACATGAAATAGTATCAATCTCTAAGGTACGTATTCGAATGTATGGGAAGTCGAAGGTCAATGAGATATAAATTCATATGTGTCTGTGCAGAAACCCGAAAGAGTGGAGGCCCATTCGCAAAAGCTGTTGGAAAACATCGAAAACATCGATGCGAATGATGGCTGGAATCCGATGTTGGTGGCGGAGTACGTGAACGACATTTACAACTATTTGAACGAGCTAGAGAGCAGGCCAGGATATGCGCTGTGCGAGAACTTCTTGGATGGTCATAAAGAGGTAAGTCGTGTGTAAATAAGAGGTGTTATGACAAGAGGTGTGGGTATATTTAACGCATTATTCATACGCAGATTACACATAAGATGCGAACGATTCTGATCGATTGGATCAATGAAGTGCATTATCAGTTCAAACTGGACATCGACACTTACCACATGACAGTGTCGCTCATCGACCGTTATCTGCAGGTAGGTGCAAACTTGTCTCCAGTCTAATGACGTGAAATTAAAACACCCGTTGGCTTTGTTTTGCGCTTTGCAGACGATGAAAACTGTTCCGAAGAAGAAGCTACAGCTGGTAGGCGTGACGGCGATGTTCATTGCATCCAAATACGAGGAACTGTTTCCACCAGAGATACAAGATTTTGTGTACATAACCGACGATACATACCAGAAGTATCAGATTCTCGAGATGGAAAAGGAAATGGTGAGAACGTTGGACTTCAATCTGGGAAAACCTCTTCCAACCCATTTCCTGCGTCGGTTTTCGAAGGCAGCGAAGGCGTCGGACGTAAATCATGTGCTGGCAAAGTATCTTATTGAGCTTGCCAGTGTGGATTACAGTACCGCGCATTACAAACCATCGGAGGTAAGTTAGCATTTTGCCATGAAATTTGCTTTTCGAATCAAAACCAGGTACATGTGGTATCGTATGTGCCTTTACAGATTGCAGCAGCTGCGTTGTACATATCGTTGTATCTGTTTCCACTAACATCCAACGGCGGGAACGGTACGAGTGCAATAATCTGGACTAAAACACTGGAGCATTACACGCACTACAATGTAAAGTACTTGGCACCAATTGTGCAGCGGCTCGCAAACGTGATCAAGGCTGTTCCCAAAATGATGGAAAAGAAGCAAAAATCTTGTTGGCTGAAGTATTCTTCTTCTAAATTCTTAAAAATTTCAACTCATTCAAAGCTCAAAGGAACAGAAATGGACACGCTAGCCGAGGGCAAACTAATTTTCTAAGATTTTTTTTCGTGCTATTTTGTGTAATTTTTATAAGGTGGTTTATGTTTCTTAATTGTGACTTTTTAATTCTGCGTGTGTATCTAATGTATTAAACAAGTTCCATTGATTGAGTCATCATGTTTTGATAATGATACAATTGTTTTAATGATAATGATAAGAAATTGAACAGCAGATATATGTTAATTATATCGGTCTGTCGACGGGGAATCAATTTTAACAATAGCCCCAAGAATGAAATTGACTGAATAGAGTAGGTTTAAGCAATCATTTTGTGTGTAATAGCCAGCTAAACATGTATTGTTGGGTGCCTTTACCTTCCTGTTACTTCAATGGATAATGTAATCTACCGGTTACTTAAATAAAATAAATGTCTGCACCAACAAAGCTACGACTGCAAGAATGTGTACTTTTGAGTAGCAAGTTTGTCCTATTGTCTATTGCAACTAATAACCGCAATATGTTAATTTATAATCAATTCCTGCATGCATTCACTAAAAAAACATGATAATTAATTACTAACCAAAAACGATGGGAACATGAGCTGTTAGATATGCAAGGCTTAATACTATGGGTTTGTGCAAATCTGCTTATGTCAGAGACGTTGGCCTGCCGTTGGGGCCGGTCTCGTGGTACGGTCGTCAACTCGTATGACTGAACAACATGCCCGTCATAGGTTCAAGCCCCGAATGGACCGTGCCCCCCCATACGTAGGACGAAGATAGTCATCTTGCTATGGTAATTAATAAGTCATTGAAAGCCAAAGCCCATTAGTGGTACAGTGGACCGACAACGGCTGTTATGCCAAAGAAAAAAAAGAAGTTGGTCTTGATTCCTGCAGGAAGGAAGGAATAAACTAACAATTATATATCTACAATATGATTTTTAAAGAGGCTAGGGTCCTAGGTAATGATGAGCAAACGGCTATAATGGCGGAGCCGGCTCCGACCGGCTCCAGATCGGCCGGAACCAACGGATCGGAGTCAGTTTCGAACCAACGGCTTCGGAGCCGGGTGGTTTTACAGATATCTTCCACTAGAATATGCCGCCTTAAAAAGCGGCTATTCTATTTCACATAACATCTGGCTTAGTATTTAATGCATGTTTTACAAGTTATGAACTAAATTGGAACTATTTGCAGGAGTTTCGGCTGTCTGTACCCACGGCTCCGAAGCCGGTTTTAACAAAGCAGACCAAAAAAACCTTTTAATGAGGTTTCAATCGTGAAAATCCGTAAATAGCCGTGTAAGTCATGTTTAAAGGAATTAAAAAAATGAATTGATAAGTTTTGAAGATTGTTAACAAATACGGGTCAAACGTCATGCATGTCAATACTGCAATCACATCGGGTTTTAGCTTCCATACTTGCGAGAAGATATATTCGTTTTTTTTATGCTATCATACAATGCCGTCTCTATTAAACCATTAGTCCGAAAGCGTTGGTCCGATGCCGTTAATTCGCCGCCGACTCCGGAGCCATTGAAGCAGAGCCGTAGGTGCGGAAATGGCTCCGGGTAAAAGTTGAAACTGGCTCCGGAGCAGTAGCCCCGAAGCCGTTGGTGCGCTCCGAAGCGAGCATCACTAGTCCAAGGTATGGGAGGATTTTTGTTTGTTTGTGTTGTCACAAACTCCACACAAATTGCTAGAATCCAGATCCGGTCTCGTTTGCCCGGATTGGCCCGGAGTCGTTCGGAGTCGTCGCGAGTCATTTGGAATCGACCCAATTGGTCTTGACCGAACCTGAATAGACTCTTTTGAACCCGATCGGACTCATCCTGACTCGACCGGACTCATCTGGTTTCGACCGGACTCATTCGGACTCGTCCTGGTTTGACCGGACTCATACGGACTAGTCCGGGCTCTAACGGAACTAGAGCTTTTAGTATAGAGCTTTGGAAAAGAATGTCCAATGATCTTGGGATGAAGTTTTTGATTAAGATGAATTTAAAAATCATACACAATGCACAACTTTTTATATTATACATGAGCAGTCTCAAGTCTACGGTTTCCATGTTCCTGGAATTACACATCTAAAATTAACGTACTATCTATAGTTAATGGACAAAAAGATCAATAATACTTTTCAATGTGATTGTCTATATACAGTGGCTCACTAAAATGATGGTGATACCGTCACCTTTTTGATACCACTCAACAATACACCATTACTGATCATCTATTTTGTCTAAAAAAATTAAAGTTACTATTATTTGATTGCTATGTTTGCTATTGCTATATATGCGTGCCACAATTCAGTCTGAGGTGCATGTGAATGTGGCATATCACCGGTCGTGTTACGCCAAAGAAGAAAACAATGCAGTGGTAATAAATGTTTTCATTCATCCTTCTATCATCATCATCGTCATCAACAACATTTTTACCTTGTTATGGGAGATTCGCTCTATACGAGATTTGAATCCATGATGGGCATGTCGTTTGGCCGTACGACTAGTGATGTGAAGTTTTTGTCGGATCGATTCCAGCTAGCTCCAAAGTTTTCTGGGATCGAATCCGGATAATAGGTCCGGAATTAGTTTCCGGAATCGATCCGGATAAACGACTCCGGAATCGAAATCAGTTCCGGCATCGGAATTGGCACCAAAATAAGAATCGGCTTCCAAACGGAGTCGGTTTCGGAATCTCCATAAGAATTGATCGTTTACAAGTAAATTTTGATTCTTTGCGGCTATCAATACGTAGCATCATTGGACCCAAACGCCTATGCTACGATTTCGATTCTGAAATTTCTTATTTCAATTGAAAAACTAATTCTCTGATTCTCTCATACTGGTTCCGTTACCAGAGCAAATTCCAATTCTGGAGCCGATTCTGAACGCGGAATCGATTCCGGAGCCGACTCCGGAATCGGCTTCGGAGTCGAGTCCGGAATCGGCTCCGGAGTCGAGTCCGGAATCGGCTCCGGAGTCGAGTCCGGAATCGGCTCCGGAGTCGAGTCCGGAATCGAAATCGATTCCAGCATCGGAATCGGCTTCGGAATTGATTCCGGACACGGAATCGGAATCGGGTAGGTCTGATTCCGACATCCCACCACTACGTACGGCTCAACGACTTTAATTGACTACTAAAAACTAGGAACTAAAAACTTTTTAAAAACGAGTTTGAAACAATCCTGTGTAATTTGTGTTTAATAATGTGAATTTAGAATTATAAATTGTTCTATATGTATTATATCTATTTATTAATCTGTCCTTTAGTTCACTCGTTAGAGCGATATAAAAGGTGTTTTATCGCATTTTAAACAAATTTAAATTTGAATTGTTGCGCACAAACCGTATACATCAACCAAGTGCACGAATTGCTGTTAAGTATCCGAGCGATGTGGTTCATTATTAGTCATAGTCATTTGAGTCTCCTACTTTTTTTCTAATGGTCTACACTCCGCACCCTATGCGCAGAAGTTTAATTCGTTCAATGATGCATCCATCCGGACGCAGTTGATGCTTCAGTTCCCCTATTACTACCGGTAAGGCGACAGTGATCCGTGCGGCGTAATGACCGGAAGTATTGAATTAATTTCTAATTCTTTTGAACGATGCTTGAAAGCGCGTGGTAATAAGCGTAAAAGATACATTCGTCGGGAAACATCCAGTAGTGTGCTTTAGCTGAAATCAACGCACAACAAATCAAGCCAACGCAATGAATGCGCGTCGCATCGACAATCGGAGACAACGGGAGCGAACTGGATGACGGTCGCGCACCATACACCTAATGGACAGAGATTTATTTACTTATCAAAGACGTCATTTTATTATGGCTTAATTCACACTCATCACACCATTGGCTTATCCTTCGCGCGGACCAAGGCGCACCCCTCGTGCCCATTTCGATTTCAATGGTAAGAACGATCAACTGGCGGCAGCCGAAGCTCCCGGACTGCGTTCTGCGTTGTGCGGATGCTGGTAACGGTTTCGAGACGGTAGTGTCGTCTTCCCTGTATCTGCTGGTAGACTCAAATGCCCCCAGCAGCGCAGGGTCTACACTCGCTTCTAAGTGAACCGAGCCGCTCCCATACACACCAGTAACCACAGCCGCACCTAATTAGATCTACATTTTTAAATGAAATAATGACGATAATGGGTGACAGTTTTCATATATATTAACAGTAACAACCATCGAGTGGTGCGCCGCGTCCCCGCTGGAACGGTTGTAGAAAAGAGGGTCAGAGGCGCGTGCACGGGGCAGTCCACCGATAGCTGATGGGATCCGCCGGGTCAGTCGAATGAGCAGGATTTTGTGGTGGATGGAGTGCTTACTTACACCGCCGTTGGTTGGTTTGATTTCATTGTCACTGATGCTGAAATGAATAATGCTACACCCAACGGGAGCACTTTTCGGTGATAGTGAGCTTTGAGAGGGGATGGCCGCTGGTGATGACGGTCGTTCCATGGGTGATCGGTTTGCGGATGTGTGTACGCGGACGCCCGTGTGAGTCCGTCGAAAGATAAAAGTAAATCTCGTCCAATGTGATTATCCGATGAGAACAGCTGCTGGCGAGGAAGGACAATGGCTGGCGGGGTGGTCCGCGCGCTTGCTTTACGGGATGTTATTCATTGAAAATGAACGATTTCAACATGCTGTAGAGCGGCGGACTGCGGCCGTTAATTTCAGTTGATTGCGTTGATGAAAGTGTCTGCTCGTTGCTCGGCGGCGAACGATAATGATACCAATGGATTCGGATTCGTTGAACGGATTCGTATGTTCAGTATATAATGCAGATCGATCGTTTGAAATGAGTGCGAGAACTTGTTTAGAACTTTCTGAATCATACGCAGCAATTTTGACCGTTGAGGAGACTTTGAATGGGATAAGTGACGAAGTTCATAATATTACTCTCAAAGTATTTTAAAAACAAATAAAAAAACATTATGGGAGTTCATCATGATCATCTTAAGAACCATGGCTATCATATATGATAGCTAGTTATGTTATGTGGAGGGCCATTGCTACCATAGTTAATAGCCAGGGATTACTGATTTTAAATCTTAATTATTTCTGTAAGATTAGAAGCATTTTATCATTAAATTTTGCTACAAGATGAAATGCTTAGTAAACTATTTATGTATATGGTTTTTGCAAGTAATCATTATGTTCTATTTTTGTTTAATAATTCATTTAAAAAAATCAAGAATATAAATGCAAAATAACAATTCCTTTTATAAATATAGGGTAGCCCCATTAATTCTAGTTTCATTTATTGTGAATTACCAAACCATCTGAGATATAGCAAATTTTATTTAAAATATTCACTTAATATCAACCTACGTTGTTTGCATGATCGGTATTTCCATTTCATCAAACAAACATTTTGTTTTCTTACAATCAATTTCAATTTAAAACTGATGCTGATTTAATGATTAGAACCGAAACATAAAACGAGGATTGTTTCCAAGACAACAAGCCAAAAAGGTATTTTAATTCATAAAATTTCATGACTTGTCAGTTTGTTTATATTCAATTATACTTCTCTAGGGGCTATGGTTATCATATATGATAGCCATAAAAAAATGTAAACAAAAAGTGCTTGGTCCCCAGGAAAATATACACAAAAAATAACACTCAAATTA
Organism: Anopheles coluzzii; assembly: GCF_943734685.1. NCBI lineage: Eukaryota > Metazoa > Arthropoda > Insecta > Diptera > Culicidae > Anopheles > Anopheles coluzzii. The sequence continues at coordinate 83,536,508 of NC_064670.1, forward strand.
GTATCACCTGAACAGTTTCGCTTTCGCATCACAACCGTTGTATTGCAATATCCTACAATAAGGTAGATTCTCTAAAGAGAGGTTTTCACGGAATGGTTTTTTAGAGAAAGTCTTTTGATATTATTATACTGTATTTTCTTATTTTTGTATTTATTATATTTTCACTTATTACATTACTAATCTATGTTTTGTATTGCATGTGGTTGCGATGCAGAGTGATTAACTAGCACAACTTGAAAACTTGTCCATGCAAGCCCGGGTTCAATCCTAGAATGGACCGCATATAAGGCTGCGTGGCGCTGAATAAATCTCAAAAGCCTCTATATGCCAGTATGACCGCGTAGAACGTCACGCAAAGTAAATAGAAGGAGAAGATGCTATTGCAACAATGATAAATTTTTAATTTGAACTTTAGGAACTGGAAAACTGGTTAGAATATTTAAAACGTTAGTGCTCTACGGAATTAGGTCGAGTTTTGAAAATAACAGAGATTCAGTTCTTGAAACGGAGGAAAGTGTCTCTAATGGGAATCGAACTACGACCGATTTTTACAAGAACCGACGCATCAACCATTAAAGTATCCAGTCGATTCTTAGTATATCTGCTTGGTGCTTAATGCGTTAAGATATAAAACCTGATCGATCAATACGATCTGAGATTTCAGATAGCGATTAGCGATGGTCAAATGTTAATCGGAGCGAAACTGAACCTGTTAATTTCTGGAAAAGGATGGAATGGATAATAAAATAGATTAATTGAGCCTTCCTTAATAACAGCTGACTTGGCACAGTTGTTTATTGAAGGACTACTAGCGATAATTGAATTAAAAAATGCGACAATGAAGCTTCTAAACTGCAACCGAAAGCTCTTTTAAAAATTAATTCCAATATATTAACAAAAATATGAAATGAGTTGTTTCATTTTTCTCGAAACAAATATTTCTCAGATTTAATGCTTTTCTTTAAATTAAATTATTTAAAAAAATCCTTCATCATCATGTTAAGACGCGTTTCGCTTTCGATTAATCACGTTTTGATTAGGCATATGTATTCCTTTTTATGTTAAGGTTTAGTATAAAATAAGACATAATTATTTTAAATTAATTAAATGGTTTTTTTCGTTATATGACGCCGTTCGATAACCATTCGAACTATCATCCGTAGGAAGGACTAAATGTTATAGCCATATGAAGCCTATTAGATCAGGTCAATACGCAAGGGAGTCAAAGTATTTTTTTATGTTCTTTTTAAGTTCTTGAGTAAGTCATTATTAAATTACTTTCATCTTTGTTTTTTTTCTTTTGGTTTGTTTTATGCTGTTTTGATACGCACTGTATACTTAATTTTCTTTTTCTACATACACACTTACTAATTCCAAGGATCAATAATTTATGTTAAAACAGTGTGCTGATAAAATAATTCAATTCAACTAAAGCGTTAAATTTAAATACTTACTTCCGGCACTGTATCTAGCGGTACACGTGACTAATGCTCGGTGCCGCGCGTTTCACTGTAGTGGTGCAAGCGCGCAAGCTGTTGGCGTATACGTTCGGCCCAAAACACGGGGGTTCGTCGGGTTCGGCTGCCTTTCCGAGCGTTTATTCGTAAACAAACCACCGGCGTGCGTGGACTGTGGCGCGTAACCGCGGAGCTTGCGCCCGTCGGCGGCGTGGCTTCGGTGGGACCACTGGCCATGGTCCCACCGGCGGTACCCTTGCCTTGGAGTCCGCTGATCAATATCTCGTCCACGAGGCGCGGTGCGTTATTGTGCTACGGAAAAAGTTACGGAAAATTGAAAAAAAAAAAAAAAAAAACAAAACAGCAACATACTTCACATCGCCTTCGTTTTATCGCTTCCTATCGATAGTTTTTAGCAAGTAAATCAGAAGCTGGAAAAACAGTGCTGGTGGGGTTTCGAATTAATTTAAGACAGAGCAATCGACGTGTTGCATTTACAGTGTAAGAATACATTTACATCTGAAGCCTGTTCTGTTTGGTGCACCTTCACGCAACCAGCTTTGCTTTCTTTCCCCGTCTGAAACTATACCAAGTGTGTGAAAAGCCAGTGTCAGAGGAGCCCACACCCCCGTTTACACCGGTGATGCATCCTTGGTGTATGTTTCCACCTGCGCGGAACGGTGCAATGTGCACCAGAAGAAACAACCCAACATGATTAACGTGTGAATGGTTCTGCGAGCATACGGCTAACACATTGTAGTCGGTTTCGGGCGTATTAATCGATCGTACCGCGATCGGATGTGCGAATTCGTGTACACTCATGTGCTGCTGCGTGTCTTGCGGAGCTGAAATTAAAATCGCCATCATCATCTCAAGATTCGCGGGGTGCAAAAGGGAGAGGAGTAAGCCCTCGAAGGCATGAAGCGGATGTACATCGTTAATTTGGGATATTTTCGCCGTTCTGAAAAAAGGTAATTGTAATTATGTGTATGTACGGTGTGGTTCATGAACGTGTATGTGTGAGTGTGTGTGGTTCGTTCGTGGTGGCTGTGTCCGTTGTGTAGAGTGTATATTTGTTCATCATCTTCTCGTTAATTCTCCCCAACCGCGTAATTATTGTCAATGAGAAAGCGAACACCGAGGGAAGAGGCAGTTGGCGAGAGGGTAATATACCAACCTGAACAGAAAGGGACACAGGGGCTACAAAGCACGATTTCAAAACTAATCATCAAACCGACGGCTGAGAGTAACTAATCGGGAATCGGTTGGCAAAGCGCAACAGCTCGCCCAAATTAAAAACCTTGCCAGGAAGGTGCGGGCAGTAAAGCATCGTGTGCGTGTGTCTGTGTGTTTTTATGTGTTGGTGTGTGTGTGTATGTATGTGTGTATAGGGCGCCAAGCCTGATCCTCCCAAATGTGCGCTCAATCTGCATATAGCAGCAGCAGGTCGGGTCGGTACGGTAGCTGGGGCGCTGGAATTCGCGCAAGCTCCCCGTTCCAGAATGCGGCCGAATGCAACATTAACGACGAGCCAGAGAATACTAATGCGCCAAATGAGCGTGCCTGGCCTTCTAATCATTTTAATAATTTGTTTTGAACATGGAAAGTAATTATCTACTCCCTTGCTGGTCGCTCCTCCCAGCCTGATGAGCGTCGAATCGTGTAGTTTTCCAATGCCGATGCCATGCTGGTCCATGTTTTTGCTTGCTGGCTTTAATAGACACTTTATGGACAGTACACACATACACACATACACATACACTTCGTCAGTTGCCACCACGTAGGGCTCCACATGGGGTTTTTTTTTTGGCTGGCTTACGGCACGAACCTAACCGCCGACTGCCGAGCGAGATAGCCCACGAAATCCACGAAACGAAAACATCTCAATTAAATTTGTACCTTCGAAAAGGATAATTATTAGTAATTATTATTTTTGTATGCTTCTTGGTGTTTTCATTCTTCCAACTTTTTTATTGAAGCTACAATGCATCAGTTTCCATTCCATTCCTTTTTTGTGTGCTAGATTTTCCCTTTTCTAACAGGTTTTAGGTTTTGTGGAGGGAAGAACATTATTTTCCAGATCTGGATACTGTGTACCACAGTTTTTGTGTTCCGATCAACTCATTACATCGTTTCGGTTTCTCTCTTCCAGTGTTGTTCCAATTGTTTCCCTCCCCCTCTCCCCCTTGGGTTATTACACTGCGATCTTCAATCGTCGCTGAAGGCGTTGATTATTTAATTGGAATACGTGTATTTATCGTTCTTAAACTTACACGTGAAATTATGTAACAGTTGGAGGTGGAGTGTAGCTTTTTTTTGTCCAAATTGTTACAGAGATTTACAGTGTACAAGCTACGCCAGCCTGTGTGGAATGTAACGATTTGTTTAAATAGATAATTTTACAGTGGCTTTTAGCACTGTCATTCAAATCTTAAAACAATTCATCCTAACAAATACGATATAAAATGATACGTTTTTTTAATGTATGCAAATACGTATACTGAATCCGGACTATCCTAGTAAAACGTGAAGAGAGTCAGTCTGATACAGCATTAATAGCTTTTGGCGCGTTCTCCAAAGCCGTTTCTCCACATACGGCTTGGGTGAAAAAAGGAGGCTTGTATGATCTCAAGATTTACAATCAAACTACCCTTTCGCTATTTACAATTTGTATTGCCGACGGTATTTAGTTGGATTTATTTTGTTCTGCTATATTCATTTTGTAACATGTATGCTATAGTTATTTTGTATAAAAGCCTAAACTAGATGGATTCGATTGCTGTTTTAACTTTGGTTCATTAAAGCTAATCTCCGAAACATTTTGTTACATTTAAAATAATATTAGTTGAAACCATGCGAAGACTTCGATTAAATGAATATCAGCCCAAGACGGAGTGGCGGAAGATCTGCTCAATATAGATCTCTGCTAGTATAGTGTGTGTAAGTGTGTGATCACACAGGAGATGCAAAATTATTCTCGACATCCCTCGATCCCCAGCAATGCGCCTAGCACGGCCAATCCGTTGCTGCATCTGGGCAAACTTTGCATAGAAGTCTATTAATTGCGATACACAGCTTCGCCCAGCACAGCTTCAGGGCTTGCAAACATGACTCGGCTGAAATCGATGATCCATCTCAAGCACCAGCGCTGCGTCACATCACCATCCATCCGGACCGGCAGGATCAACCCGGGTTCCCTATTCCCCTATGCCTTTCTTCCGCCGATGGTTGATCTGCAATCTCCCGTGCTTTGAAGTCAGCTGCAGAATGCACATACACAAACAAAAAAAGGGCACATGATGGCACAAAGGGAGTGCTCTAGCATCGATCGCGATATTTCCTGTCAACCCTCTGCTCTGCTCCAGCCCCGCGGCCCCTGGATGCTCTGGGTGTTTTGTGTGTGTGCTTTATTGTGCAGTTGGTGATTATGGTGGGTATGCAGTGTTGCGCTTGAAGTGGTGCAATTCGATGATGCGGCGCAATCCATCGACCACACCACCGCGCAAGCACCGCAGCGTCGACCATGCCGGCGGGGTTAGAGAGCCGCTCTCGCGTAGGTAATTATATATTTTGAGGCAGCGCAAAACAATTTTCAATAAATAATAATGCTTATACGATCGAGAGGAACCAATAATGAGTTTGCACCGCCAGATCGCCTCCGGGTGCATCGGTCAGTCGGTCCCGGCCGATCTTTTCGCCGGGGATGATGTGCTGCGCTGCAACCCCGTGGTCGCGTTAGCTATGGTGGCTTTTCCTTCCCGCCGTTAAGACAAACCCCACGCAGGAAGGGCGTGCGAATGAGCGGCGGAGGTGGCAGTGGGGAATTCTCTCCTCTTGGACCGTGTTCGCGGTCCAACTTGCCTGGGGGGTTAGAAGGCAACGAGGCACACTCTTAGAGGGAGTTTGCGCGAAACAAATTAACATTCCAAATATGAATTAAAAATGCAAACGAGCTCTCCGCCTGCCAAGACACAAAAGGGTCTCCAGGTCCAAGAGCGATTACATCGAGCGATTTTGGATCTATCCGCACGAAAGGGAAGGGTACATTACTTGGCCAATGATTTTTCAATGAGTCCCTGCCCGGTTCGGATGTAAAGTGAGAATTATAAAGCACATGATTTAAGCCATGTCAATTATTGTGAGAAATCTCTCGTACGCTTTGGTTCGTTCGTTTCTTGCTGGCTGAGTAAGAATAATGCCACAAGATGCCCGATCTTCATTCCCCCTTCCGTCTCCCCTTGTGCGAGAAGACGTTTGACAGTTAAAAAACGAACCACGCTTTTGTTGGCCGGCTTGCGGCGGCTAGTGGTGGTGGTAGATGTGTGGTACCGAGTGGTACGAAGCAGAAATGAAATTCAAACATAAAATATGATGCCCAAGTAATGACTTGCAGCAGCCTCCCTTGGCACCCTGCACCCGGTGGTGCATTGCGGTGCAGAAAAGGGTGGCAAAGCGTACGAACGGAAAGAAAAGCGGAAAGAAAGGATCGGTAAGGTTAAACCGGGCCCGGTCACTTTGCCTCAGGATCTTTTCACTGATCTTTTGAACGACTTTCCGGAGACACGCCGAGATGTGGTCCATTTCTTTCTTTTTTCCTCTTCTTCTTCTTCTTCTTCTTCTTCTTTCTACAGTTACTGTGCCATTGTGGTTCGTTCCGTTCTCCTCCGACTGATCTTTGATCTGAACGCACTTCGCACGGGAAAAGCTCACCCAATGCTTTGTTCCGTTCCGGGCCATGCCGGCGGGTACGTGCCCCACTCTGGTGCAAGTACGCAGACGCAGATACAGCCCTATTGGTTAGAACTTCATTTCAACGGTTGTCTTGGTACGACCCCTAACCCTCCGTGCGGCTGACGTACCGCATACCCTTTGTCGCGCATCTGTGGCGCGAGAGGAACGCGTGAATTAATTATATCATTTCGTTGCTGTAAAAAAGCGATCATCACTGCCGGCCCCCTTTTTTCAGCCTTGTCGTTGGTGGTTGATTCCTTCTTGGCGGTTTGCCTCCTCGTGGTGAAGGTAGAGAAGCTGGTTGACCTATTGCAGAAGCGATCGGGAGCGCGCGCGCGCGCCCTCGCTCATGCACACACGCGCGGTTTACAGATGAAACGATCCCTCTCCCTTTATGCGATGGTGATGTGTGTCGTTTTTCGGGCGTGCTCGTTACGTTGCACACGCAAAAGTGGCCCATGAGCGTAAGGTGCGGAAAAGCGGCACACACGAAAACAAAAAATAAACACACTCACAATGTGTGAGTTACGAATGAAATACGAAGGTACAACGGGAGATCCTCCAGATCCAGCCGCCTGCAAAACCCGGGGTGGGGATCATTTGGTGGCTAATGGACAGCCCAGATCGTTACTTGTCGAAACGTTACTCCTTTTCTCGCTTGAATTCGCTGGAGTCTTGGGCGGACAGGACAGGAGCGCTGCGCTTTGGTTTACCATTGTTACCTTACATCGCAAAGGAAAATGATGAAGCACGGAGAGAGGACATCTTTAGGGTTGTGGTGAATGTGTGTGTGTGTGTGTGTAGGTTGTGCATTTGATCGTGTGTATTTTTTGTTTCTTTGGAAAAACCGCGCAATTTTAACGCGCCTTTGTTTTTGCTTTGCCCCTGAGTAAGCTTTTGCAGGTTTATGATTGTAGCGCGAGCATTATGTTTGCCGGTGCCGGCCTATGGAACCGTTTGGTAGTGTGTTTTTTGTGTGGTTGTAAAACTTCAGCGCCGGCAAAACCGCTTCGTCTGATCATGCTGATACGATCATTGATGCGCGGGCTGTTCGCTCATTCCCGTGGGCTTTGTTTGGTGTTTAATTGATCCTCGCGCCCGAAAACGCTGAAGGCTTCTTTGCGCCACAATGGCTGGTTTGTAATGTTTGGTTGGACATTTGCTGTTGGTCGTTGTGTTGCATCATACGATGCATTTTCTCAGCAAATTTCATGTAATAATGTGTAGAATGTTTTAAAATAAGCTTAAGGTTTGAGATTTGTTTATTTTAGTGTATTTTTATTGTTATCTTATATGTAGTACAAATTTTGAATTAATTTAATTAAAATTCATACACTTGGCTATACTTAAGTTCTTGTTTAATCCAATATACGACGAACGTGTCGGATTTTATTTTAATTAAGCAAAAATTAACAAAATTGTCAAACCATCAAAGATTACAAAATTTCACAATCATAAACTATTAAATTCGTTAGAATTAACATATTAAAACAAAATAAAATACAAAAAACGACAAGAACATGATAGGAAGTCATTGCAGCTGCACAGAACATACCATACAAAAGCGAATACTTTATTAAACAAAAATCGAATTTGCATTACTCTACAATTTCGTACATTAATTGGTTTGGTTAGTTGATAAGCTTTCAAATGAGCTTTTATTCAAGAACCTGTAGGCTGAAGAAAATTTGCTCTGATTCTTTAGGTACACTTTCTGGACTCTATCTGACGGTATAATTGTACGCTACCGCCGGGAAAAATCTCGCTTTATTTGTTTTTGTTATTTTTCAAGTTTTTGTTACAAAACAGACTTTGGTATCTTTTTGTTGGTTTATACCAAAATGCGACAATTTCAGCCTGTGTCAGTGGAAATATTCATCATAGACGATAATTGCAGATCAATATATTGGATTTCTATGATTGATTGACAAAATTGTGCATCCTAAAAAAATTATATGACTTTAATCCATTTCAAAACATCATTTTAGTGCAAGTAATAATAACTAGAATAAGTAAATAATAGGAAGATATAATAACTCGGCGTTTGTTTATTTTGTTTAACAAGCTTGACGCTTGATGTTGTATTTAGTGTTGATAAGATTTCTGCCGAAAAATGTCAAGGATCATACAAAAAATCGGTTAGAATATTCAAACTTTGTTTCATAATTTGTTCTTATTGAAATTATTTTAAATGATATTATTGTGTGCGTCTACCATTAGGTAATCATTACCACCTTTACAAAATCTTAGTCCATGTCTCATTTATATTGTTTAAAGTATATAGCACTTCTAAGAATGGTGCTTCCTTGATATCGAATTTGTAGAAGTCAATGATATAATAAATATGTTTTGATCGATTCACAAACTTCTATCAAACATCTACATACTTACCAGAAGTCGACTGGGATTAAATTTGTAATGATTTAATTGACGTACAGACTATTACTGAAACTTGGATTTCGTGAAACATCTCCAAAGATTATCTGTTCTATTTTTTTCGCAATAATTCCGGCAAATGGTGACAATCGGTGTTATAGTCAATCTTTTCATTTTACATTTCCCAGCGATGAGTGCACTGAAAGTATGTCGAATATCAAACTATTTTGTTCAGTTTGTTTCAGCTTTGGCCGTATGCCCACTTTGCAAGCATGCCGAATTGAACTAACAAAAAAACATACATACACAGTCGTACTCGGGCACAGAATGGCGTACACTCAGTATCATTCTTCCGCGGATGCTTTTACTTTTACCATGGGGTATTTATGTTTTTCGTGTCCGCTCGAATCGCTTTTCCCACTCATTTCCGAAACCAGAACAACCGCGACAACAGAATGTTGTACAGCGAACTGAAACGAAACGAAACAACCGAAACGCGTTCGTGTCGTGTGGCGGCTTTGCTGACCCGGTGCATATTTTATGTGTGCGTTTAAAATAATAAATATTGGAATCATCATTATCTCCCGATCGTGATCATGATTGGCCGGGGCCGCGGGTAAAACTCGCGCCCGAATCAATGGTTTACCCTCCATCCTGAGTCGCACACACACACATAGGTACATACACATACACACATGGTTATATGTGGTTTTATTGTTTGAAATTATTTATGCAGATACACCAGAAAAACACGGCACGACGAACTGTTCTGACAGGCTGGAGCCGCGGTAAGCGTAAGGGATGATGCCGGTCGAGATGACGAAGGCTGGATCTGTACCAAGCTATCCAAACCATCGTCGCAGTGGGTGGGTGGGAGGCTTATCGGATGCTTCGGGCAGAGTGTTATAGGTGCTGTTGGGTGTGAAAAAACGGTCTATCTAAAGCGTGCTCAGAGTTTCTTCCTTCCGCGCGAGCCCGGGCGCTGTGTCCGGTGTCTCGAGGATCGATAGTCTTTTTTTTTCTCCTCCACTACTTATCTGCTTCAAGCACACGGCTCCAAGACTGCTTCCATTCATACGGATCGGCGGGTTTGTTTGTTTGCTTTGGTGTCTTTATGCTAGTCGATCTATAACGAGATTCGGACAAACGACCAAAGGGTAGAAAACATGAAGATGTCATAGAAGAAGACGAACGCGCGAGAGCAGGAAACGCAAAGCAAACGCGAGCACAACTGGGAAGACGTTCTCAAACACTGCGATCGATACCTGGTTTGACTTGCAGGCGCGATCGAGCCGGGAACAGCAGATATTTTAAACACACGTCCGATCGAATTGAACCATCGTTCGATTTCGAGTCGGATTCGAACTTTCATTTGCTCGTTTGTAAAACATTAGGATGCCCACGGTGCCCCATGATCGCGGTCGGTGTGAGTGTTTCTGTTATTTCTGTGTGCCGTTTGCTGGATCCATGGAAAGCTGTTGCTTCTATCGTTTAGCTTAACCGGCCAAGCCGGACGGATGGAATGAGGTGATAGCAGAGAGTAAACTGGACGTCGAAGCGACGACCAAAAAAAGCTGCATAATGGGTGGCGGGGTTTCTGGATGCACTCGATTAATACCTAAGACAACTTTTCGATCACCAGTGTCTTACGGAGGTGCTGCCTAAGCATGGAAGTAAACGGGATTTTATTGGAGAACGCGCAACTTTAAGGGTGATTTATCGTCGATGCGTTCCTAGCAGGGTGAAACCACGGCCAGTGGGTGGCCTATAGCATTCTGGTAGAATTGGTGAGTCATCGAACATTTTCACGACGGGTTATTCAGCGTAACGGGACTTGGTGTCCTAGCCATCAATGTGAACTGTTTGTTTACATGCATACAAATTACATTGTGCATTGCCTATTGCAACAAAATCTCGTTTCATGAAGAGTAATGATCACACAAAATTGAAAAATAAAGCTGAATGAAAGCTTGTGGATATAGGCTAGTTTGATTAAGCTAAATAAATAAACTATGCTACAATCAAAATAAACTGAAATCATTGCTAATCTTACGTTCGACAATCAGACCAATCAAATTCTGAATTTGCAAAACAAAATTATGCAAAGGTTGGCTTTTATAGTATAATTTTGACGAATATCTGGAGAACCTTGAATTATTTTATATTTTTGAAAAGGAAGCGGAAACTTGAATAATTGGACAAAAATTGGGAAATTGCAGGAGCATGTAATATAGTGATGTACTTTTTGAAACGAAACAAGTATGTTTGTTTTGCTACTAAGTTTAGGTTTGAAATTTAGAACCTGGTCGGAGCGATCACAACAATCCGAACGGTCTGATTGGTAGGAACGATCGTAAGGTTAGGAAAGGCTGGATCTATCAACATGCTCGGAACGATATATCACGTTTCTAAACGACCACCGTTACTATTTTTAAACATTGCATTGCAATAAAAAGGGACGTATGAAAATTTGAATATTAACAAAACTCAAATAACACCTCATATGTAATTCAAGGAATTTAATTCAACATAATGACCTGTAATTTGTCTTATTAAAGTGTTGTATCATTACCTAAATAAGTAATGGAAAATTTTGCCACTCTTCAATTAAATAAGCGTAGGGCATCGACTAACAACAAATCCTCCCCCAGCAGACAGATTTCACTCATACTGCCCCGCTAAACGATACTATGCGTACTCGCAAATGTCGTTGCCACGCTACATAACAATCATAAATTGTGCCATTGTTGCGCATTTTAGCAATGACGATACCAATGTTGATCGCCGTCGAACCGTTAGAAGAAACCATCTTGGTCTTACCGATTGCTGGAGCGAAAATCACAAAACGCAGTCGAGTCACAGCAGTACAGCGCAGCAAAAGATTGTGTGATTTCCCCCCCCCCCCCCCCTTCCCCTTCCCCAGACATCCTCTCGAAGGCCCTTTCTTGATGGCAAGCGACGAAAAACCGGTAGCGGTAACAGGCCAATTATCATTGTCAATCTGTGCTTCGTTAATGGTGCTTTCATGCGCGTTTGATGCGCACAGACGCGCAAACCCATACGCATTCGACAGTTGCAAGAAAGAGGTTGCAGTGCATCGTTTTGTGCAGGTTGGACCATGAGCACTGGACAGTTTCTTTTGATTTAGTTTAGAATTTAATTGAAAATAATTGAACGCATTTATGCAACTTTTTTGTGCCATCTTGCGCAGCGTCATTGCTGCATAATTTACTATTGCTTATCGTTAAGCCCGTTTTCCTCTGCCCGTTGCGAACTAATGGAGGGAAATTTTTGCTCATTAATCTTATTAAATTCGATCGAAATGTGGTGCATCTGCTTGAGACCACGCATGACCTATATGCGCGACTATGGGCAAGTAAGATTTAGTTTTAATTCGATAATGTATGCCATAGAGCACAATTTAGTGCATTAGAGTATTACCAATTTTTGGTGTGTACTGCCTTGTGCCATCTTGCAACGTTTAGATTAATTTAGCCACGGAATGAAGGCATTTAAACATATGGTCGGATGTTTCCTTTTCAAGAGAAAGGAAAATGAATGCAATATGAATGAAACAAAAAAGTAATACCACACGAACATACACATGCGCGGGAAGAACTTAGCACTCACACACACCCATACAGCCGAACGTTGTGTTTACAAACATTTTCTATTTCTCTCGTTTAATTTCCGTTCCGGGTAACCGTGTCTTGTGCCATTATTATTAAATTAAGCATTATTTCCCTCTTCGCTTCCACCCGCCCGATGCCCCGCGGCTATTCAAATTAAACGAAAATTACAGAATAATTACACAATGATTTTTCGTGCTGAAAATAATTGCTGATAATCAGCTTACATTGTTTAGTGGAAACGAACTATGGAAAAAATGAAAACAACAAACTACCCCGTATAGACACACACAGCAACAAAAGCAGCACGAGAGGGTTGCAAACGGGAAACAACAACACACACGTCTATCACATGGGGAGCAGCTAGTCCGCACCCCACCAATTCGCGGTTAGGTGCTGAGAAACGCGCTTTTCAGAACCCGCCGTTTTGGTCAGTGCAGACGTAAAAAGGGCGAATAAAATTCATAATAAATCATAATTGAAGGTGACATTCCGGGTAGCCAGAGCCCGAGGCCTGTCGGGCCGTCGCCGCTGCTTGCGCGCGTTAAGGCTCAAAGGTGACGACGGGTTGGAAAGTTTTTCGGACAATAGTCACGACAGCATGGGAAGGGTGGGATCGGGTAGGAGAGCTAATTTGATGGCAATTACAATCATATCATTAGAAGCACAGTTTCGGGGAGGCAAGTTGAGCAGGCAATGAGCAAACGAGTGAGATTTGATGTTTTAGCCTCATCCCGATGGGCTGGCCTGCATCGACGGATACAACCGACGGTTGCCACCACGGTACGGTTTGCTCAACATTTGATTGTTCAGCTCAATTAGAAACGCTTACAGCGCGACCCATTGCGCGGGGCTGTGTCGCTTTACATTGAACGGGATGTGTTAAAGGTGTGAAAAGTCAATTAAGTCCAGATTGGATAAAAATACTTTCCACTTTCAGTGCAGACCGGACGAACGCAAATGTGACAATTTTGTTGTTGTGTTGATCTTGTTTAATAGAACTTTGCTAGCGATCAAATGATCATAGATATTAATATTATAATGTAGATGAAGTGTATTATGAATGTGTCACTAACCGTACTGTTAACATTGCAGAGCAATCAATTATTAGTCAATGTGTGATGGTAAATGTGTACAATATAATCATCAAAAAATCTGTTATTTGATTTCTCATCAATATCTGGCATACATTTGAAACAAATAAATTTCAAATCATAAAATAACATTATTTTGTACAGTTACATTTAAATACAACGTTACCGTCACTACTGCTACTGCTACTCGGAAGCCCAAATCTGTTGCAAGGGCTTGTTCCCTTGCAATGTACTTGCTTTCCAGCTGTATGCCATAATTGGCTGCATTATTTTACGCTTGTGTGATGAAGATGATTACACATGCTTCACAATTGTGTGGTTAGCAGGGCCTAGATAGCCGTGTGTGTGCACGTGTATGCATAATAAGCGATGCAAGTTTATTAAGTGACATGTTTGCATTACATGCTCCAGATTGGTCTACTCGAATAAATACACTCATGCACACAGTACAATTGGCAATAGTGCTTCTAATCGTTTTTTAAATGTTTCTGGAGACAGAAAACGAAGACTAACCAGATCGGTTGCATACAAATCAACGGGTTTCTTTCCAGTTTTACCAACAAGCGCAGTGGTAACCTTTAAGCGGTAAACAAAATAGAGTGAGATGAAGGTTTTTTTTTTCCTGTGCACAAACCGAAAACATGATCCTCTGTGCACGTTCATACGTACGTAGATGAATATATATAGAGCATTAAATTAAGTTTCCGTCCTCCTGCTTGTTGTTACCCGCGCTGGTACGACACACAAATGCAAATGAATATAATTGCTATTCTCTGGACGAAATGCGAGATTTTCGTGTCACCGTCACATCATTCCTTCATCTTGCACGTCCCATTTTGGCACCGTGTTCTCCAGAAAGCGGTCAGTATCTGTCACTGGCACGCTACTACGTACACGCCACACCGCCCCACAGCACATCCGTGACGGTGTCATACGGGATGAATTTAATTAAAATGACCATTAATATAATTGTTCGCCACCGGTCACACGAGATCGGCGATCGTTGCCGCCGATCCACACTGTCCACCACTGCCCGGTTACTTGCGCAACCGCAGGCAGCAGTTTATTGAGGGCAACAACATAACAAAAAGTAGTCAGCATTGGCGTGCGTTTGTATGTGTAGGAGTAATCAACATAACAAAAAGCGGGAAGAGGTTCGTTCTTTTGCTCACACACTCCCCTTCCCCTCCAGTGGACTACTGGGGTCTGGTTCGCAGGGCAACTCGTTAATATTCAAATCTTGACAATTATAAACGGTTCACCAGAGCGGGGCTTGCGCACGTTTGTGCACGATGGTAACAATCGACAGTTTTAATTTAACCACTAAATAATAGAAGCGACGACGATTGAGCAATGCTGTTTGGCCGCAATTTTTGACGGGTGTGTAAAACGGCGGATGTGGAGGGAATTTTGCGGGCCACCGCCATCACCCGGTCCGGAGATTGGGAACGAATGAACGATTAGGTTTCGTGGGAATCTAAACTGATCAATGCGAACATGGGTTTAGCTAGTTAAAATATAGGAATAGACTACAAAAAAAACTTATTTGAATGCAGAGCAAATCGTAGCTGCTAGTGTTCTTTTATAGCACACTATAAGTAATAGAAAACGTGGAGTGTTGAGAATTTTAAATTTATTTGTATTTTATTCGAATAAATACGAATGGGATTGGGAACTTCGAAGGAAAGGAAAATATTTAAATGAACGAGAGAAATAACTTAATTGTGATATTGATGATATTGGTGGTACAAAATGTGATATTGGTGGTACATTATAAAAAATTAAAGTTAAGCAATGCTACGTATGTGGATCGTTCCTTTTGAGTAAAAAACAAGTTTAGTAAGTTAAGTAAGTAACCTCTTTCAACAAAATGTATTGTATACTAAGCAGACAAAAATGTTCAGAAAATCGCGTTGTTAAATCCCCTTACTCGCATTTGTTAAAAAAGCATTTTATCTACTGAATAGACTTGATGAATAGTTTTTTTATTGCCTATACTTTTTGATGCAATTAGATCTCTATTATTATTCATCGTAAATAAGTAGTTTAGAAGCATATAGTATTGACCTAATTGAGATTCACTGTTAATAATAATCAACGTCTTTGAATAATGGTAAAATGATTTTCACTCATTGCAGTTACTTAAGGTTCTATATAAACTATAAAGACCTGGGCGACATGTCAAAGATACGGTCCACAAAGGCTTTCAATACGGCCCGTGAAGAACTTAGGCAGTGAATTGGAATGATTATTGTAAATTTTAAGACGAGAAAAACGGGAGTACTATTTTTGATCAGCTTAGCAATAAAGTTTCAAATTTCAGTATTAGTAATTCAACTAACGAAGAGTGCAGCAAGCACAGGTGCTTCTTTGGTCAGGGCATATTTTCATCCATTTTCCGACTTTGAGACTTTCTGGATTGTTCGGAATACTACTTTCTTTTCTTCATTGATAAGGGTACTCTTTACTTATGCTTTCGCAAAACATCAGGCTGATATTTTTAAAAATCTCGAAAACGATTGCAAAAAAGGCATGAATTGTATGAGAACGAATGTATGTCGGATAGTCTCTTTTCCTTCACAAAATGGCCAAAATGGATAGTCAATATTGGCGGATGCAGTGCATAAATCATGAATTATCGTTACATTAGCGTTGTCAAAAGGCTGCATTTGTACTTGGTATGCCTGTGAAATGGCCTATGTTTAGAACACTTGCTCCGAAAATGAAAATAATGGCTTTGCTTGGATTTTAGATACTGGTATGATTTTTGCATTAACATAGCCGATGAGTCCTCGTGTGAAGACGATCTTCTGATATCGAGCACATGTCTGGAGCAATGCATAAGCATTATGAAATAATCGAAATAGGGTAACCGCCACTGAAGGTATAAGTAAATATCATGAACTAATTTGCCAAGTATGGTTTTATTTCTATGTGTTTCTATGTTATTTCTACTTAATTAAAGATCTATGGTAAATAATTTGACATGAAAAGATTTGTTGGGGGATGCGAAAAAATGTAGAATTGATTCTAGGTCCAAGGATATGTCTTTAATATGTTTGACGATCGAATGCAATATGTGGTGTGTTGGATAAAATAAAAACTCTTAATTGATAACAAAATATAAACAAAATTTAGGTTCAAATTACTTTTAATTGAAGTGCTAATCATTTACCACTGAAAGTTATGAAACTGAGTTTTCTAACGCACTAAAAAATACGGGCTGGATTTTGCTAAATCATTTGCTCTATGGCTAACTTTTCAAACCGTATCTCATGATACAACGTCCTGAACGAAAAAGATGATGCTCCTATCAAAACGATTTTCACCAGCTCTGTCTCATTTGCTCCACCCAGAGCTCGTCTTATTGTTACTTATTATTTTTGCGCTTTCCGGTAAACTTGCTCCCTGCATCTCCTTGCAGAATGATGCCAGAGCATTTTGCAATGAAGAATGCATTTTGCCGCTTATGTGACTGCACATGAGTGTGTTTTTTTTTTGCTGTTTCGTTTGTGCTCTACCCGTGTCACCGCGGTGGTACCGCGAACCGCCAACCAACTCCGAGCGATTATAATGAACTTCATTAGGTATTTTCTGTATTCATAATTCATCTGCCTTTAATCTGATAATAAAACAGATTTTCATTGTCTTTCTGGCGAGGGAGAGAAGGAAGGCAGGGCTGGAGAATAGAAGGGAGTCCGATGTTTCACCGTATGGAAGTCATCCCGGTCGGCAAACCGGTTGAACCGAACCCGTACAGCGCACCGAGCGCTGCTGGTCGAGCTTCGTCGAGTGCTCCACAGGAGGTAGACCATAAGTCTAGCGAAAACCGAGCATCGTCTTGCGGTTAGGCCGGCACTCGGTGGCCCTTGCGGACGCGCATCCGCGGCTTTGTGATCGGAAATTTTCTCCCTCGCCAAGTTGCACCGTCCACCGACGACCTCTGCTGGCCCCGACCGATGTGAAAACGTGAAGAAAGATTCTTCTCGCACCTTTTGTTAGCATGGCCCTCTAGCGAGCATGCGGCAACTTGTCTACACTGGGAAGAAGTGCCCTTTTGCATTATCTTCCCAATGGTTTAGCTGCTTTCTCGTTTCCTCGCACAAGGTCTACTGCCCCCTACTCGGCTAGACTACCCGTGTTGCAGCCTCGGTTGCCGATTGGTTTCCTTCCATGGTTGCATTCTTTAGGTGGCGAATGCGAATGGTGTGATGCATTTCGCGGTTGCACTTCATGCCGTCGCTTACCAGCAGCACCCTTTCACTCGCAGCTCCAGCCCCACCGTCGTATCGGATCAGCATAGAGATCATCATGCTTCCATGCGATGCTTCTACGATTCAAGGTGCAGAAAAGGAAAATGATATTAAAATGAGGTGAGAAATAATTAATGATGTTACCTTGATTCCTGCATTTCCCCTTTGCGCGCTCTCTCTCGACATCCCTTTGGTTACCTTTCCATAATGCATAAACCAATCGACAACAACGCGTATTGAGTGTGTGTGTGTGTGTGTGTGTGTGTGTGTGTGTTCGAGGGCAAGCATGTGAATTCCGACGGTTTCCAATTCGAACATCATCAGTCCGGTTTACTAGCAGGATCGTTTTGCGGGCATCTTCCACAAACACTCCTTATATGTATTCCCGCTTCCTTTCCTACTGCTGCTTGCCACCCACTCAGGTCCCAACAAGGCGAAAGTTATTAAATTTTCATAAATATGCCAAAAGCGTGGAATTCATAAGCCAAAACGCGCACGGCAATCTTTGCGCGCCTCACTGACATCCATGCTTCTGGTGTCTTGGGGAGGTTAGGTTAATCGATTTCGTAGAATCCACAATTGTGGCTTGCATTTCCGTGCTTTATTTCCATTGTTGCTTCCGCTTATCCACCACCGCCAAGGTGTGATGCAAGACAACAAGAACCAACAGCAACCAGTAAAGGGATGCGACACAAAATCACCTTCATTCGCCACATAATGGCCGAGCACGATGGTAGATGAAACCATTGGCCTGCCTATGGCCTGTGGTGTAAAATGGTGCATTTGTTTTTTCCTTCCGCAGCGCTACTCCCGGTGCCGGTATAACAACCCATTTCCCGGAATGGCTCGAAACCGTGTAAATGGGTATGTCCCGTGATCTTTGTCACCAGCAGCGGGGCGAAGCATTTAAAAAAGCATTGTTAGTCTTAAGCGTTGAATCGTTGCATCCTTTCGGCTAGCGGGCTCCGCCACACATCATGGGCCGGCGGCTGCCGAGCTGGACTTTGGCCAATTGTCTCCTCGATGCAATTGTGTGCGATATCGTGGCAGTAGTAAGTGGGGTGGTGCTACATAAATCCATTTAAGGAAATTACATCGCGCGGCGGCTGGCATCTGCTGCATTTAGCAAAACAATGCATCCTGGGCAGTGTGCGTTTCGAATCACAATGGTGCATATTGATGCACTTTTAAAGGGAAATACAGTGGCTTAGATGCGTGAGTGATAATTAAACGTGTTTCATAAATTGTGCGGATTGTGCTACATTCACAAGTAGCAAAACGCAATTTTGAAAACTACCACCTAAGGAACGTTGTTCGATTTAATCCGTATACAGAATTAGGCATCTATAAAGGCATCACGTTTTTAAAGAAATTAATTACTTTGTTGAACTAGTCATTTTATAACTAATTTCAATACAATAAAATTAAAATTAAAACCCAATTTTTAACATCAAAAATTGTTGCACAAAAAACATTCTATTTTGTATTCTTCTCGACGTGCCGACTTACGTGAGATCATGAGACGTTAATGGAAGACTGATTGGTCGTTTTTTAACTCCTAATATCTCCGTCATGGGGCTCTTTAATTATTTATGACGCTATACAGGTATTTTAAAAATATAAATAATGACTCTTAATACGGCAAAATTTAGCATACCTCGGTAAATAATATCTTCCTAATTAACTAAGAACAACTTCAGATCAACAGGTACTGCAATATTAATAACAGTGATTTAGTCATATATTAACATTCTAACAGTTATGATTGCTAATCAATATACAACACTTACTATTGAACTCTATGTGGCTGCTAGTTGTTTGTTTAGTTTGGAATAAAGTTGATCAGAATCAAAAACAATTTTGTACAGGATGATAAAAATCAATTTCATAGTTGAGAACTTACATACCAACATTTGATTTTTTTTTAAATTCAAGATGAATTTAACATTCATAGTCACTGCTTTGATCAATAGCTACTGAGAGTTACATTCTTCTAAAAATTACAATAACCTTGTTCGTCGGTCTGATTAGTATATCATTCTTTCACATTAAATATTTATCAGATGTTTCTAAAAAATAGTGTAAAATTCAAACAGTCACATATTCCTGACACGTTGATCATTCTACCCTCATAAAGAGCACCAACAATCTAGGGTGTTATGTGGCCTTCACGATTGATTTAAAATTAAGCTTCCTTCCTGCCATCGTTGTTAGCCCAATGAGTAAAATTAAAAATCCAAAGAACAATAATTTACCCAAAACGCTACGCACTCTAGGCTGTGAACTGTTGGATGCGTGTATTGTATGTAAATAAACGAGGACGTGCTCGTATCCGGGTCAAGGAACGTGGGCCGCGTGGGTGTACGAAATGGAAGATCAGGAGGGGAAGGGAAAGTGGGGGGAGCTTCTCATCGATCGGGGGTGGCCACCGTTTGTGCAACCGCACCCCAAAATCACCAATCTTTCCAACTGTCCCGCTCTTCCTCATCTCCTTTCTCTACCTTTATCCTCTCGTCCAATAGCCCGACAAATGTCGAACAACGAATTGAATGTAGTATATAAAAACTAAAGCCAGAAAAGGGGGAGAGAGAGAGAGAGAGAAGGAGAAAGAGAGAGCGAAAAAACACGACATCATCAAACCGCACCCACTATCATGAACGACGACGACGGTATTCGTCGCCATCAGCGTGCGCCGCCAGATCATCGAACGCGTGACGATCGAGTGATTTTGACACAAGCGCGAGATTTAATTAATTAAGGAGTGTCCTTTATAATTTCTCCTTTGTTATGCCCACCGCGTTCGTTCGCTCAGCCATGCCGTGTGGCTTTGGTGTGGTCGGTATTTTATTTCATGCTTTATCTTTTCAATTCCACCCACTCGCCCACTCCCCGCTTTCCGCACCTACCCCGTTCGCCCTGATTCAGGTGGTGTTTCTGTTTCCATTTCTGTTTATTTGTGTTTTTATTTAATTTTTTGAATTCTTAATTCGTTTTGATTGAAGCGTTCGAGCGACGGCGGTGTGTGTATGCGTGTGTTTGGCGCTTTTTCGTGCGATGATTCCCCTGTTTCAGCCAGTTGCCCTTCGCCTTGCCCCTTCTTCTTTCGTAATGTGTCTCTCCCACATTTTTACCGGATTTTTGTTCGCTTTCTTGTTTCCTCTGTTCGATCGCTAATTCTTTCCACTCATTTGGTGGCTCTTTCCCATCCGTCGTCCGGCCTAAACCTTCCCTGTACAGCGAGAGGCACAGATTGGTCTCGCCATCCCGACGGAGATGATGATTTTACTGCACATGAATCTCGCTCTGTTATAAATACAAATGATACATTCCATACGAATGTTGAATAAATAATGCGGATCGCTCGTCTTGTTTTGTCTTGTGCGTGTGTATGTGCGGTACGTAGTCTCCGCTGTTGTCTCCGGCCCATGACTCCCGGCATGCTTCATTTTCCACACCAAAGAGGGAGAAACACTTTTCTCCCCAATGATCTACTCCGATCGCTTCCCGGCTCGATCGGTCTATGAGCGAGTTTACCCATTAAGTTTTGTAGTGAAATGAGAAGAATTTTCGAGCTCAACGAGCTTATTTGCACCGCGGCACACTCACGATCGTGCCCGCGGTCTTCAATCGTTTTCTGTGTTTCTCAATTCTCAATCATTCCCTTCCCCTTTTCCGCAGCCCTTCAATCGTATACACAAACACAAGCACGGCAACACGAAACATTATGCTGCTATCAAAGTGTCTGTTATTATTACTGTCATTGTTATTGTCCGCGCCACACCGCGCCACCCCGTAAGCTCGGCGGTGCGCGGACAGTGCGGATCGTCCGTCGTGGATCATTTCTTCCCCGTGCTGACTGCCATCTCATCCTCGTCGCGCGTGATCACTCCCGGTACGCCCGCAATACTCCCTTCGACACTGCTCTTCCTCCTTCCACCATCCTCCTCGACTCCATTTGCTCGACTGTGACGACTCGTTAGTGTTGGTGTTGGGGTGGAAAAGCTTTTATTAATTTACAAGTAAATGATGTCAGATAAAATTAAAAGTCATTCAATTAATCTTTCCGAGCCCCGAGTCAAGGAGGTTAATGACATACGGGGTGCGCAAGGCAAAGCTGTGATTTCAATAATAATTAATCAGCCGCATGCGCATATTCAACTCAAATCTGGCGAGGGCCACTCGTCTGACCAGGGGCCCCGTCCCGTTCCGGCTTTTGTTGAGGAGGAGCATGATCACGATGATGATGATGATGGCGATGATGACGATGAGAAATACCGTCCGAATGCGCGATTACGACCGAGAACGGAGGTAGAATGCGGGGCCGGTTTCAAGCCCCGCGAGCTCCGCCGTTCCGTAATCATGCAAAGTCGCTGAAGGAAAGATATTGGTAAATAAAAAAAAGAGGTAAAATGAAACCCCTTTTCATCCCTTCGTTTCCACTGTCGCTGGAGAAATGGGTTCGGTTTTCGATTGCTGATTCAAGGCGTGCGACGACGGGGTCGAGAGGCACCCTCAACCGCTGTGCGAGCTTTTCCGTGGATGGATAAGCACACAAACACACACACACAGATCACCTTTCTGTTCTCTCTTCCCTTCTTAGTAGATCGCAACGAGACCTCTCTTGTTAGTAATGATTTGATATAGTTTTGTGACCTACCCCTCCCGCAGATGGAATCTGTCGATCTTTCAACCCCGTACGGTCGTGAGTGGCGGCCAATCGAAGTCCATCGGTGATCCGATCGTTTGCTTTTAGGAAGAGAGCGAAGAAGAAGAAGAAAAAAAAAACAGCTGGATTAAAAATTCAACGCGTTAATTCAATTAAAGAGGTACCGCGATTTTTGCGCTGCTTGCCTTTCACCGGGCGTTTGCGCCCTTGCAAACGTGTAATCATACTTTCTCCATACCTTTTGGGTTGGAGTGGTAGAGTTGAGGCGAAGGAGGTTATTATTGTTTGTATTCAACAACGGCTGTATTGCCGGGCGTTGGTAAAGCGTACCATTTTACCATGAGCCTTCGCATGATCGTTCGGTGCTCGTGTTGCTCCAAATGTTTTTCGGCCAGTTTACCGTCCAGAACGGGGCGAATCGCAAATGAGGAGGTCAAAATAAAAGCATTGCTCTTCAGCCAGCAACTCTGGGGAGTATAATTTGATGGTTCCCAATTACATGGCGGCGTGTGATAAAATAGACCAACTTTGTCTATTTGTTAAAGCATCGATAATTGTCTGATAGGTTCTGTACCGATCGGTAGGGTGAAGTAGCATTGAGTGGCAATGGAGTGGAATAGCGCAAAACTCATATTGTAGCGGTGTTCGATTGAACAGTAATTTGAAAGGTGTAGGAAAAGATAATGTTGTATGAAACGATTATGATTAAACAAAAATCGTATAAACAGAAACCAACCATACACCAAAGCCACACAACATTAATCCTTATGTTAACTTAAATGTATATTTTGTGATGAAATTTTTTGTTAAATACTTCTGAGCTGCGGCAGCAAATGTATAAATATAGATGAATTTTGGTAATCATTTATAAAAAGAGTTTAGGAGATATTATCGTTACTTGGAACATGGTCACAATTGTAAATCTATGATTAAAAACTTTAAGGACAAAATTACTGACTAAATTATTTAAAACGTAAAAAAAAAAACAAAATTCCATCACCTTTTTTACACTTTCAATTTACACAATCAAATCACCTGTATAAACTAATTAACTATTTTACATTAATTAATATGAAATCAAATTAAAGCAGTTCAATATTGAATTAAACAGAAACGCTCTGAAATGCTAAACTGAGAATCAAAAATTATCATGATTGGTTTGACTGCATCATCAATACTTGATGTATATTTTTTGATCGGGTTGATATTATAAACAGCCCGGTAATACAGGAGATTTTAATATGATTTGGATGTACACTAACTTTTTTTTATTTAGTCACACAACCAAAACATACATTTGGGTATCTGACCATTTTTGTTTATCATTCCCTGGGGACCAAGCACTTTTTGTGCAATTGTTTCAATTACTGTTATATATCACTATGGCACCCAGGAAAGTGTAATATTTCTGTAATCTATGCTAAGTAAAAAACTAAAAAGTGATGAAAATAATGAATAATCTAGGCATTATTTGGCATATGATAATTTTAAATTGATCATTGCAAGAACTACGTACAAACAATTTATATGATAGACATGGCAATCAAACTGTTAGTTGTACCCATACACGTAATTTTATTATCAAGTAACGACACATTATAGCACAGCATTTGTGAACAGCATATTTCATATTATCGAGTAAACACTTTAGCTAAACTAATGTCAAAGAAACCATATTACATGTAAACATCATTATAATATCTCCACAATAAATTCCACTAATACTACTACTACTACTATTAAAAGAGTTTAACAATACTTTCTGTTATTCTTTCTGAGTTAAAATCAAGGCTTTATGTTGTATAGCTTTTCGATAGAAGATATTGTTTTTAAAATAAAAGGCTCTAGGCAATTCTACACGCTCAATGTAATCCTGTTTTATTTTGAGCTTCATTTTGAAAAAAAAAACTCTTCGTCCTTGGCTGTATTATTACAAATTTATTTAACTATTCAGTTCAGTATTCTTAAATTTAATCGATGCAAAGTGCAGATATGTATAAATATACAAAATCCCTATCATCAATCTAAAATTGCTGTTAAAGAAAATTGAACGGTCTTTAAATTCAAATGTTAAAACTGAAATACAAAGAATAACTGATTAACTACTTCCGACTGGAAGTAACTACTGCATTTTTATACATCTAATTTGGAGGTATTTAAGAACATAAATTATTACATTAGTAACAATCATCAATCAAATACTAATCGCATAATATAATAAATAGACTGAGAGGCGTTTATGTTTGAATATGTAAAGAATTTTAAATTTACTTTTTTGATTTTCCGATAATAGAAAACCAATTTTTCTCCATCGCTTCAAATTAAAGGAATTATTTTTTTGCCATTTCTTTTCAAAATAATGTTTTACGTTTCCGTCAAGAAGGTTTTAATTGCCTCAATCGTTCCACTACAGACACTGAAATAAAGCAATACAAGCGTCCAGCCAAACCAAAGCAATGAATGAATCGTTTCTTACGCGACTGATGATGCTGTGCTTTTATATGTTTTACCGAAGTGGAATAAGAAACTGAATGAAATAAGACGGTAACGGTGTAAAAAGATAGTAGAAAGAAACGTAAGAAACTCGCCACTTTTTTATAAAGTTCGCCCCATACGCTCGGAAAGCGAGCTGCTGTGACAGTTGCTGCTACCGGCATAAGAAACTCGAAGTGACGAACAGAATGTCAAAACGAGCTGAAAACGAGCCGAGTCGTTGCGTTGACGAAACTGAACAAATAAACACACTTAGAACCATTAAATCGATACGTTGGTGCTGAAGGGAACGACATAAAGGGCCTCCATCGCACCCGTGCCGGCATTGCAGCCTTTCTTGTCCTTTTCTTTGGCAGCAAAAATCCATTCAATATACGGTTCGACTTTACTACATGGCTCCGTACGTAATGAAGTGAGCGCTAAGGTATCGGAAAATGAAGTAAAAATATAAGCGTAAGTGCAGAATGACAATATTCGTAAGCGAAAGATCGTCACACATTTGAGGGCTTAAAACAAACGTGCGTGGTGAAGGAGTTGGGCAGAGCTAAGGTGAGATAGGGAATAAAATCCCCGTTAAGGTGGGGCTGGCGCTGCAGTTTTCGGGGCGGTTCCAGACTACCGAAATTCAGCAAGTCGATTAAGCCGACTTGCTCGCTTCTGTAAAATTTGAGAACAGTAAATTCGCAAACCGGGTTAACGAAAAGAAGGGCTCCGCTTGCGCCTCAACCACGTTTCAGACAGGCCTGGTTATTCATAGACCGGGATCTCGTACATTTGGGATGATCGTGTCCTTTGGATGCTAAAACCAAACAAACAAAAACAAAAATCCGTTGCCCGAATCTGCACCAAAAACAAAGGGTGATTAAGCAGCTATGCAAGCCCACGACGCCGAAAGCCGTAACGTTGTCCAGTTTCTCGTTGTTTTAGAATTTATGTATACATTTACCTCCGATTTTTTAGCATTCTCCGGCTGATGCTACAATGCGCATCCGTTTCGTTTCGAGGAGGGCTTTTGCAGCTGATGATCCATTCACGGTTGCCCCATTAATTAGGGCCGCTCGATTTCAATAGGGCTCCGCTTTGAATGCAAACACAACCAGCGCCAGCCTCTGCATCATTGGGGCGGGTGGTTCCCTGCGTAGAGGAAAAGCGTAGGATCGGTGTCGGCGCGGGGACCATTCACACATTTTTCAACCATCAAGGATGGTGACTGCTTTTTTGATGTTTTTTTTTTTTGTTATTCAAGAGCAGCGACACACTCCATCGTGAGCGCAGAAAGACGCGGAAAGGACACCTTTAGACTTCAAGCTGTTGTTTTTTGTTGTGCGTACGTTTAAATGTAGTTGACAGGATGCTGGATATTCTGTCCTGGTCTGTGCATTGTTTTAAGGGGTGTTTTATCTTCGGTCCTACGCGTTTAAGCATCACTGGAACGAATAAATTAAGCGACCACTCGGCGTGTTCGGCGAACTACAAATGGATGATTAATTACAGTGCACCGTTACCTTTTTGCATTCAAAATCGATGCCCCAGGAATCGGAAAAGGATCATTAACGAGGGTTAGGAATCGAAGCAAATGCAACATATTATGTCGATTGTTTCGATGAAGGAAAGGGTTTTGGTTCAAGCTTTTGGTTTGAATGGGCTTTAGGTTTCTTTGAAATCATAATTATTACTGAGTATAGGTAAAGTTGAGAAAAGTTATTAAGAAAAAAAACGGGTTTTTTGTAATAGCCTGCAATAATGATTTATAATTACAGCTTTTGCTAGCGACATTTAAACTAATATAAGACTTTACAAAGCATTTCATAACCCTTCTCCAGGTTTTTCTCCTATTCAAGCATGATAAAATTTTTACCATCAATATTTCTCCCCCTCCACTTGCGCCCTTATTTGGTGTAGCTTAATATTATGCCATTATTCGCCATTTCGATGCGGTGAATAATGTGCGGAGTGAATTGTAAACCATTCACGATTCCATTCATCGATTCGTTGACATCCTTTTCTTCGCTTTTAATAATACAGTTTCCTTCCTCCCTGATCTTCCACTTACTGGAGGTTGGTTGTTTTCTTTCGCTTTCGGTCGATTTTTGGCCTCGAATAACAAATCTTTTTCCTGGCGAGTACGCTTTCCTTTCAACCATCCTCCTCCCTATCGCAACCCTATCCTCCCCATACGTCACTCTGGCCAGCCACTCAGGCCTTTTCTCTGATGCCACGCAAGATTTGGTTCCGTATTTTATTTTATTGATGATTGATAATGGCCAGACTGGCCAGTCGAAAATCAAAGTCCGACAGACAACCGACGAACGGTGGGGCTAACGGGTTTTTGCGAAAGGTGGACTGTTTTTGGTTTTGTTTAATCATTCAAAAACCCCACCCCGAAAAAGGATGGCAAACTGTCGGTAGGGCGAAAGGGCGAAACGCGATTAGGTTAAGGCGAGAGGATTGGAAAAATCCTGAGTCGAAAAACATAATGCAACCTGGTACGTTCGACCAGCGGAATCGGGAACCGGGATCCGTTACACAAGCGAGAAGGTGTGGAATGACATTAAAGATTCAGAGACAGAGACCTTCTGGTGGTCTGGCTGGTGGACGAGCTGAGAAACGACAGAGAGAGAGAGAGAGATAAAGCGTTCCTTTCCTCTGCCCCAATGTGACAAGGACAATTCCTTGCTTATTGCTTTTCACTTTTTGCTAAGGGCTCCGAGTTGATCCGAGCGAAGAAAAGTGTCGGAAACCGAGGGGGAACGAAAATGAACGAAATTATAATTGGATTTCTTTTGTTGAGGAATACTGCTGCATCGTCCGTTCGTCTGCGTCCGCGAGGTTTCGTTCGATCATCGTCCATCTCGTCCCTTCGGGTTTGGATTTATGTTTTGTCATTTGGCGTTTTTCCCTTCTTCTCGGGAACGCTTATTAATCCGTTGCCCTTTTGCGACGATCGGTCGAATAGCACCCTTAACGAGTGGAGCAGATCAAATGATCTTACTGCAGCGATCAGTGCGAATTTGTTTAATGAGCCGCTGATTGTGTGAATTAAAAATGGGCATGGATCGAATGACGTGGCGGCAGTGATGTACATTTTATTGTTTTGTATTTAAATGCTCCCTTCCTTCCATTTTTTTCAAACCCACCGTTCACTGCCAATCAATGAATGCATCATGTCAGGCTTTTGACATCGACATCCGGATCCTTTTGTTTTGCGCCACCCGCAGATCATCGCGAGTCGATTCCAGCGTCACTCGGGCAGGAAGAAGGAAAAATTCACACACACACATTCTTTGTGGCAGAAACAAACTCCAGGCAAGCAAAGATCACCTAAAAACATTCACCGAAGATGGGTCGGAGCGCAGCCAGACATGAATTGTTAAATCGCAACTTTGCCTTTGTCCACCTTCAATCGCAATTAGCATAAATCCTAATGCACCATTTGGAGCGGATCTTCCCTTTTCCGCGTCCGTTCGAAGCTTATCGGATCGGAAACGAAAGCACAAATAAACCTCATCCCGGGGACTGGGGAGTGTGTCACATTCGGTGTCGGTTAAAAATTGGTCCGCTGTCTCTGTGTGTTTTCGAGCACCATTAACTAGAGTTTGCCCACTTCATTGTGACGGGTGTCCGCCGATGCAGTGTCCGGTCTGGCGATCACGGTGCGC